>NC_053389.1:668350384-668677467 GCF_905171765.1 Bufo bufo | reverse complement strand
TTGCCTTAAAAACAAATATTTTTTCATAATTTTGAGACCTACTTGCATGTTTATTGAGTTTAACCAAGACAAAAATCAAAATTTTTGCATCTGTTCTACATTGTAAATGACATTTTCATACAGTAAAAAAGCAATCCCCTATAATTGTCTGTAAATTAGATGTAAGTGGAGAGCATTCCAGAGTCCATATCAAAATCGCCCTACTTTTTTCAAAACGTTAAAACTAGCATGCTTTTTGTAGTACTGATGTCTTATGTACACAAGGGGTTTGGAGCCTTCTAAGATACCAGGACTTGGGTGCAAGTGCACCTATCCATTCAGAGCTCCCCTCACAGTTTATGTAGACTTTTAGTTAGTTTTCAATCCCTAGCAGAAAGAGAAACCTAATCTGCTTTATTAGGTAACGTTTTATCTTTATCATAATACATTTAGAAACAGGTAGTTGCCGTCTGTGTACTGGAAATTCCCTTCACTCTTCCTTCTGTTTTACAGGCACAGTTCTAATCTGAACCTTCATCATAAGCTTCTAACCAGAGAGGCTTTGGAACTACAAAACAACCCATACAACATCCCTTATCTTTTGAAAGACATGGTTAAGGATCACTACCAGGAATCCCCACTAAAAAACCTAGGACAGACATCTGTGATCTTCAAAGGAATGAACCGGACAGGGAGTCTGGTTTATCCCATGAGTAAGATCAGAGAGCCTTGTTTGGACAGCTTTGGTACGGATCCTGTGAATGACAGCGTTGTGTTGGATTTAAGCACAACCTCAAGCATCCAGTCGGCAAGCAGTTCACATTCCTCCTGGGACTCAGATGGCAGTAGTGAAGAAGGTAACCTACCAGTGGAAGATAGTGATGAAAACTTTGAAGGCTTGAGCTTCATGTCACAGGAAGAGGTCTACCACAACTTGAATTTGGTCAGCAAAGCTGACCAAAGATTCTCACATATACCATCTGGTATGCCAATAACTTGCCACATCTGCCAAAAAACTTACAGTAACAAGGGGACATTCAGGGCCCATTACAAAACTGTACATCTGAGGCAACTTCATAAATGTAAGGTGACTGGTTGCAACATTATGTTCTCTTCTGTGCGTAGTCGAAACAGACATAGCCAAAATCCTAACTTGCACAGGAGCTTGCCTGAGTCACCAAGTACTGTTTAGTATGAATGATGTGGGGTTTAAAACTTTAAAAAAATCTGATGCTGTTGTACCATAATAGCCAGATTTATGTTATGGTCCCTTTTTGAAAATTCTTTTGAAAGCACTTGTCATTTTATACAGTAGATTTTCGTGTAATTCTCCCCCCTTGAACACTACATCTAATAGATTCAAAATTGTGCACTGATTAATTGTGAATGGGTGATAAATGTTGTTTGTGGGTCACCCCTTTAAATTATCATCAATGGTGGTGGGATCACTCACCAATTATGAGAACAGGGGTTTCTGAGTCTCCTGTGTGCATGGAGCAGCAGTGCGCCTACATGGGACTTCTGAGTACAGCATTTAGCTATCTCAATTAGCTCCATAGAAGCAAATGGAAAAGTGTTCACACATGCACACTACTGCTTCATTCACAAAGACTCGGGGCTTCCCATTCTCATGATCAGTGGAGGTACCAGCAGTCAGACCTCCATGGATCATACGTTTATCACCTACAATATATACTGTTAATGGGCTAACCTCTTGAATGTCTTAAAATATTGTTGTTGTTTTTTCTGCTGGAGAACTAGAAATCACATGCATAGATGTAAACTTTAGAAAATGCCTGCATTTGCCGCTAGAGCAAAAACTTGTTGCTTAGTGTTAATTTAACCCTGTAATAACACAGTGTGTAGTAAACTCCCCCTAGTGGTGACTGGTGGCTGCATTTTTTTAAAGACTTTTTCTGGTACAGAGATCCAAATGCTCTGTACAAAGCGCCAAACCGCTACATACAGTGTGTATGTATATATAAAAGCAACATGGTGGTAAAAAGGTAGAAATGTTTGTTTCCTGCGTTAAACATGTTTTTTGTACAGAATGCATGTGTGACTAAATCCTGACAACCGCTTTATGGTGTCACATTGCAACTAAAGTAAAATGCTGTTATGTGCTATAGAGATGGCTTCCTACATCTGATACAGTAAGGAACATGTCACTCCCTGCTCTCTTTTTAATGCATCTTTTTCATTCTAGGAAAAAGCATGATCTTGAAAGAACGAAACAATGATGCATTTCAAAGTAGAGGATGTGCAAACAGCTCCTTTTACTGAACCCCAAAAACACACAAAATGGTCAAACCACTACTGTTATGATGCCAGCTGAACAAAAAAAAAGCGTTCACGTTTTTTGTAGACAGTATTGAGCTGTGTAAGTAGTAACGTCATTCTCTGAATTTGTAAAGTTTTGATACCATGTCACTGTTTTGTTATTCTGTATGCTATGCACTTGTAACTGGCATTTTGTACTAAAATGCTGCCTGTTCACTTTTGTTATTATAGATATTATGTCCTATTATTATTATATAAATGTGTTTTTCTTTGTTTCAATTGGAAAAGGCCGATGGTTTCCAGAAGCATGCCATTGATTCCACTTTGTAAATAGTCAAAAGATTCTCTTTCCTTCATTCTGAGTATTCCAGTAGGACTGGACTTGTGAAATGTTGTCATGTACTGTAAATATATATATATAGAGAAAAGAGAACCTAATAGATTTCATTTGTTGCTATTTGTAGCAGTATTTCAGTTTTGTTGATATTTAACTTATTGGGAATGAGCCCAGTTGGTATGCAAGTTCTTGCTATGTAGCTGCAGTGGAAATCCTTGTAAAATGCATCTAAACGGGGGGAAAAGTGTAGAGCATCCTGCCCAGGAATTGCTCAGTGTATGAGGGATATCTCCAAGATTATGGTTTAATAAATCCTCACTCTTAGGGCTCATGCACATGACAGTATGTACTCTGCGGTCCGCAAAACGCTGATCCTCAAAAAAAAAAAAAAAAGGTGACGTCCATGTTGCATCTTTTTTTATTTTTGCGGATCCTTTGTAACAATGCCTGTCCTTGTCCACAAAACCAACAAGAATAGGATTTGTTTTTCGGAAAGGACATACGGACAAGGAATACACGCAGAGTCATTTCCGTTTTTTTCAAGCACCATTGAAATTAATGGTTCCACATACGGACCTGTAAAAATAACGGAACGGAAACCAAAGAAAAATGCGTTTGTGTGCATGAGCCCTTACACATCAGCGTTTAATTAGAAGCTTTGTCAACATGGGTTTACTTTTCATGGAAGAGAACACATTCTCAGAACAGCTCATTCTTGTCCATAGGCCGTATCTACTGTAGTAAGCCCATGCACATGAATACAACTGAACTGCAATACCAGGCATAGTCCGTGGACAAAAGTGGTTCAGTTTACTGAAAATTGGCTGAAAGTTTTCTAATGCAAGCCGGCAGGCTGAGACTGATTAGTTTCAGTAGATGCACTACCTGTTATATATGTTTGTCAGGCAATGCGTCCCTTGCAACCAGTCTACCTACGATTTTTAAGGCTGAGTTTACACTTCAGTTATTTGGTCAGCTATTTCCATCAGTTATTGTGAGCAAAAACATAGAACAGGTGCAGATCTTTCCATTATACCTGATCTCTGAGTAGGCTTCACTACTGGTTTTGGCTCACAATAACTGATGGAAATAACTGGCCAAATAACTGAAGTGTGAACTCAGCCTAAGCTACATGCATTTTTCAACCATCTGTCTTGCGATGAAGACCTTCAGAACCTCTAGAGGCAATAAGACCTAAGTTGGAGTAGACCAGATATATGTCGGACTGACCCTGAGCAGCATGCGCTAAAGACAATGGGGCTTATTTTTGAAAATCTATGCAAAAAATGTTGCCTATAGCAACCAGATTATGGCTTTTTCACTGGTTTAAAAAGTGAAAGCTTTGATTACCATAGGAAACCCCTTTGCTTCTCAGTTTTCAAGATAAGCCCCAACATAGTTTTAGCATGGAGACGTGTAGATGCATATTATTTCAGATTGCCAGATGTTCTCATCATTTCTCATTCACAGAGGCACTGTGCTGCATGAGGCTGTGTCTTGCTCCAGGTATAACGTGAGGTTGTCCTAGAAAATCTTTAGATTTTGGGCATATTAGTATCATTCTCTCATAGCTTGATAAATACACATTTCATACAGGCGAGTATCTAAATAAGGTATTTCTCCTCATTCAAGCCCCATGCAGAAAACCCTATCGGGTCTGCAAATCGCAGATCAGCCTTATATGGATGCGCTCTGTGTTGCGTCCGCATTTTGTGAACAAGTATAGGACATGTTCTACCTTTTTGCGGAACGGACGTATGGATGTGGAAAGCACATGGATCATCTGTATATCCATTCCACAAACAAAATGGACATCCACACAATGGGTCCGCAAATAAAATGCGGACCGCACGCGATCTGCATCTATATTTTGAAGAAAGTGGATACGGTTGTGTGCATGGGGCTTAAATATAAATCTTCTACTGGCCAAACCCCAAAACACCATTATTTGTTAAAACTCTATTAAGCTTCATTTTCTGTTGGAAATATTGATGATGCAAATCTTGGTACGGCTAGCATCTGATGGACCAAGCAAACTGTAGTAGTTGTCTAATTGACCTGATACAGTATAAAGGCTCATGCACAGTCAGTTATGCTTCTAGAGAAGAATACTGTGCCGTACAGAAGCACAGTGTGCCTACAGCACTGAAATATGGAACTATAGGGATTCTGTGTCTCCCCTGCATAACGGAAACGGGACGGATCCGTTTTGCAGCCCATAGAATTCTATTATAACGGAATGCCTCTAAAGGCATTCCATTATGCATTCCGTCATAGAATTGCGTTATGGTCTGTGGTAACGGAATCCATAACTCAATTCTGCTTTTACCACCAAACGAAGCGTGACCGAATTTCAAAATATGAAATTCGCTCATCTATATTTGTAATGTTGACAGGAGATGGCCTTAAAATAAACCGTATTCTGTATTTAAAGGTTACAAATCCAAGTGGTCCACTTTTCTTCATGGTTCTACCAAAGGCAATTTCTCTTGTCTTTCAAAATATGTTGTTTTTTGCTAGTTATTTAAAATCAAGTGTTCCTAATAGCTACATTTGTATACCCTATGTACATTTTTTTGTATTAATAAATTTTGCTCACATTGCACTGACTAGTTCCATTATTTAATTTTTTTAAATAGCAACATTATCTACATATAAAGGCCTGATCATATCAATTTGTTTTGTCATGTAGTGTGCACCCAGAAATGTCGGATTGCTGAAAAATTCGTCATGCAGTTAATGTCTCAGGCAGATATGTAAATGATTACAGGTATGGTCTGATTAGACACTGGGTCTTGCCACAAGAGGGCGTAAAAGGGCTTCCACTGGATCGCCAGCTTCGGCAACCTTCCAGTGTGCAGGATCTACAGGCCCAGCTGCAACACCTGTGGGCAAATGTGCTGCAGGATACCATAAGGAACGTGTATGCCTTCATGACCAACCATATCTCATCCTGTATCCAGGCTAGAGGTGACCCAACAGGTACTGGAGCCTCCTTACAATTGTACAGTTTTCCCCAATAAATGTATCTTTTCGCTCTAATATTGTAATCACTTACATATGTCATCATTACATTCACACACAGGTTCATGTGATGCCAACAACTCCTTCTTGGTGCATTAATTTTTTTGTCAAAGAGAGTATATTACATATGTATACAGTAGGGTCAAATGTTTCTTTATTACTTTTTGCTTCCCCCCCCCCCCCCCCCATGAACATTTTTTTTTTTTTATGTAAGTGCTATTGGTTTTCTTTTCAAGCAAAATAACATTATTCCTGCAAATTGTTAAAAATGTAATATCTTAATGTCAGTCTAGTTTCTCCACTTATCATTCTGAAAGGGGTTTCCAGGAAAAGCATTGGTGCCCCATCCTTGGGATCAAGGTTGGCCCCTCACCTGCAGGACCAGGAACAGACGAGCTGCTGTGTCTGGATATACAATCTGTGGTCCTTGGCGAATAATAGGGCTCAGTTACCTGTCAGTATATAAGTAAGCTAAATCCAGAATTCAGTTTTACATAAAATATTCTAGCTTTTTGGAATTGTCATAAAATCCATTCAGTACATGACAGCAAACTTCCTACGTCTTTCAGACTGCAACTCTGTGACTAAGCTACTTTCACACTCGCGTTTTGGGCGGTTCCGTCATGGATCTGTAAAATCGGATCCGTTACAATAATACAACCGCATGCATCCGTCATGAACGGATTAGTTTGTATTATCTGTAACATAGCCAAGACGGATCCGTCATGAACTCCATTGAAAGTCAATAGGAGACGGATCCGTTTTCTATTGTGCCAGATTGTGTCAGAGAAAACGGATCCGTCCCTATTGACTTACATTGTGTGCCAGGACAGATCCGTTTGGCTCAGTTTCTTCAAGTGGACAGCAAAACGCTGCAGGCAGCGTTTTGGTGTCCACCTCCAGAACGGAATGGAGAATGATTGGAGGCAAACTGATGCATTCTGAGCGGATCCTTTTCCATTCAGAATGCATTAGGGCAAAACTGATCCGTTTTGGACCGCTTGTGAGAGCCCTAAATGGATCTCACAAACGGAAAGCCAAAACGCAAGTGTGAAAGTAGCCTAAGGGCTGAGTTGCAGCCTTAGGCTTAGTTCACATGGGCGAGATTTCCGCGCGGGTGCAATGTGGGCGGTGAACGCATTGCACCCGCACTGACTCTGGACCCATTCATTTCTATGGGGCTGTGCACATGAGCTGTGATTTTCACACATCACTTATGCGTTGCGTGAAAATCGCAGCATGCTCTATATTGTGCGTTTATCACGCAACGCAGGCCCCATAGAAGTGAATGGGGCTGAGTGAAAATCGCAAGCATCCGCAGTCAAGTGCGGATACGGTGCGATTTTCACGCATGGTTGCTAAGATGACAGTCTATTCACTGTATTATTTTCCCTTATAACATGGTTATAAGGGAAAATGATAGCATTCTTTTAATACAGAATGCTTAGTAGGTGGTCAATTGAGGGTTAAAAAATAATTAACTCACCTTCTCCTCTTGATCGCGTAGCTGCCGGTCTCTTCTTACTTCTTTAATCATGAGCTGCCGGCTAAAGGACCTGTGGTGATGTCATATCACATGTTCCAATCACATGATCCATCACCGTGGTGATGGACCATGTGATTGAACCATGTGATCTGACGTCACCACAGGTCCTTTAGCCGGCAGCTCATGATTAAAGAAGTAAGAAGAGATCGCCAGCTACGCGATCAAGAGGAGAAGGGGAGTTGATTATTTTTTATTTTTTAACACTCAATTGACCACCTACTAAGCATTCTGTATTAAAGAATGCTATTATTTTCCCTTATAACCATGTTATAAGTGAAAATAATAACATCTACACATCACCGAACCCAAACCTGAACTTCAGTGAAGAAGTTCGGGTCTGGGTACCACAGTCAGTTTTTTTATCAAGAGCGTGCAAAACGCATTGCACCCGCCCGATAAAAACTGAACAATGGAACGCAATCGCAGTCAAAACTGACTGCATTTGGGTACCTACTCACGCATCCGGACCTTGCCGCAACGCATCCGGACCTTATCCGGACACGCTCGTGTGAACTCAGCCTTAAATATGTTTGCAATATGTGGTCATGTATTTACAGACATACACTCTGAATCTTTCTAAATACCTACCTTCCCAGAGCCATAACTTTATTTTTCAGTTCACATACATGTATGAAGCCTAACTTTTTGCTGGACAAGTTGTACTTTCTAATGACACCATTTAACATTGCATATGATATAGTGGGAAGGTGGAATAAATTCCAAATGGGGTGGAATTGGGAAAAACGTAAATCTGCCATATATATCAGTATATAGGTGCTGTGCTGTGGCTTTGTATATATACATCAGTATACAGTACATGAGGCGTGATGCTGTACATTTCCTCTCTATTCAGAATAAGAGCAGATGCTGCCAGTTCTTCTTCTCCCTGGAGTCCTTTGGCATGCACACATGATCTCAAAGGTCCTTTACCTTGCAGCTTGATAATCATATGGTAACTCGTGTAGGTGTGATATATAGACCACCTAGCCAAGTCAAAGAATTAGATGATCTACTAGTTGAGGAAATAGCTAAAATGACATTGAAGGGGGAAGTTATCATTATGGGAGACTTCAATCTTCCTGATGTAAACTGGAAAACCAAAATAGCTAGTTCTGCCAGGAGTACAGATATTCTAAATTCCCTACTGGGATTATCTCTACAGCAAGTAGTTGAGGAGCCAACCCGGAAGGAGGCCATTTTAGATTTAGTATTCACAAATGGGAATTTGGTATATGATATTACTGTAGGGGAAAGCTTGGGATCTAGTGATCACCAGTCAGTGTGGTTTACTATAAGTACAGTGACTGAGTCACACCACACAAAAACAAAAGTTTTAGATCTTAGAAAAACTGACTTTTCTAAAATTAGATTAGTGGTATAAGAGTCCCTATCAGATTGGAACAGTTTCATTGGAGTCCAGGAGAATTGGGACTACTTAAAAGAGGCACTATTGAAGGCAACAGAAAATTGCATTAGGCTTGTCAGTAAAAGCAAAAAAAGGAAAAGACCACTGTGGTACTCAGCAGAAGTGACCAAAATCATTAAAAACAAAAAGATAGCATTTAGGAATTATAAAAAAATAAATAAATAAAAAGAGGATGACAGGCTAATTTACAAGATTAGGCAGAGAGAGGCCAAACAAGTTATAAGAGCTTCTAAAGCACAGGCAGAAGAGAAATTAGCTCAGTCAGGGAAAAAAGGCGATAAGGCATTCTTCAGATACATAAATGACAAAAGGAAACTAAAACAAGGAATTACCAAATTAAAAACAAAAGAAGGAAGGTATATGGAAGAAGATAAAGAACTAGCTGACTGCCTCAATGAATACTTCTGTTCAGTCTTTACGAAGGAAAATGAAGGAAAAGGACCTCAGTTAGGAAAGAAGACTAATGAATCTTTTGATGCATGTGTCTTTACAGAGGAAGAGGTTTTAAGTCAGCTGTCTAAAATCAATACAAATAAGTCACAGGGGCCTGATGGGATACACCCAAAGCTATTAAAAGAGCTCAGCGGTGAACTAGCAAAACCATTAACAGATTTATTTAACCAATCACTGGCAACAGCAGTTGTCCCAGAAGATTGGAAATTAGCAAATGTTGTGCCCATTCACACGAAAGGTAGTAGGGAGGAATCGGGCAACTATAGGCCAGTAAGCCTGACATCAATAGTGGGGAAATTAATGGAAACCATACTTAAGGAGAGGATTGTGGAACATCTAAAATTCCATGGATTGAAAGATGAAAAACAGCATGGGTTTACTTCAGGGAGATCATGTCAAACTAATCTTATTGATTTTTTTTGATTGGGTGACTAAAACAATAGATGGCGGAGGTGCAGTAGACATCGCTTATCTAGACTTCAGTAAGGCTTTCGATACTGTCCCATACAGAAGGCTTATCAATAAATTGCAGTCTTTGGGCTTGGACTCCCATATTGTTGAATGGATTAGGCAGTGGCTGAGGGACAGGCAACAGAGTGTTGTAGTCAATGGAGTATATTCAGACCAAGGTCTTGTTACCAGTGGGGTACCTCAGGGATCTGTTCTGGGACCCATATTGTTTAATATCTTTATCAGCGAAATTGCAGAAGGCCTCGATGGTAAGGTGTGTCTTTTTGCTGATGACACAAAGATTTGTAACAGGGTTGATGTTCCTGGAGGGATACACCAAATGGAAAAGGATTTAGGAAAACTAGAGGAATGGTCAAAAATCTGGCAACTAAAATTTAATGTGGATAAGTGCAAAATAATGCACCTGGGGCGTAAAAACCCAAGAGCAGAATATAAAATCAGTGATACAGTCCTAACCTCAGTATCTGAGGAAAGGGATTTAGGGGTCATTATTTCAGAAGACTTAAAAGTAGGCAGACAATGTCATAGAGCAGCAGGAAATGCTAGCAGAATGCTTGGGTGTATAGGGAGAGGCATTACTAGTAGAAAGAGGGAGGTGCTCATGCCGCTCTACAGAGCACTAGTGAGACCTCATTTGGAGTATTGTGCTCAGTACTGGAGACCATATCTCCAGAAGGATATTGATACTTTGGAGAGAGTTCAGAGAAGAGCTACTAAACTGGTACATGGATTGCAGGATAAAACTTACTAGGAAAGATTAAAGGACCTTAACATGTATAGCTTGGAAGAAAGACGAGACAGAGGGGATATGATAGAAACTTTTAAATACATAAAGGGAATCAACAAGGTAAAAGAGGAGAGAATATTTAAAAGAAGAAAAACTGCTACAAGAGGACATAGTTTTAAATTAGAGGGGCAAAGGTTTAAAAGTAATATCAGGAAGTATTACTTTACTGAGAGAGTAGTGGATGCATGGAATAGCCTTCCTGCAGAAGTGGTAGCTGCAAATACAGTGAAGGAATTTAAGCATGCATGGGATAGGCATAAGGCCATCCTTCATATAAGATAGGGCCAGCGGCTATCCATAGTACTCAGTATATTGGGCAGACTAGATGGGCCAAATGGTTCCTATCTGCCGACACATTCTATGTTTCTATGTTTACCCTCTCCTACACACATCTATGCCTAGGACTTATAATACACCTCTTGTTTTTGTTACAGTTTTGCCGCAAATTTAAAAAAAAACTGCAATAAAACCATGATGTACAATAATCCCCAGAATTGTGCAGGGCTGGAGGATAATTTGCTGCCCCCCTTCAATCTTAGCACAGCGCCACCTGAGCCAAGAGGATCAGTTTGTCAGTTTGCCTCATGAATGATGTACCCCTGATCTTCACACAGCTACCCCTTAAGGCTCCATTAACTCGTCCGCAATTTCGTTCCGCATTGTGCGGAACGGAATTGGGGACCCATTCATTCCTAAGGGGCAGCACGATGTGCTGCCCGGACAAGGAATTGCGGATCCGCACTTCCGTTCTGCAAAAAAATAGAACATGTCCTATTCTTGTCAATTGCGGACAAGAACAGGCATATTCTATTAGTGCCGGCAATGTGCGGTCCGCAAAATGCGGAACGCACATTAACGCTTTCCATGTTTTGCGGCTCCGTGGATCCGCAAATCACGTTGCGGACATGTGAATGGAGCCTAATTCTGCTGAGCAGTTGACACTTGGCATAGGCCAATATTTTTTTTATTTTTTTATTTTCCTGGAAAACCTCTTAAAGGGTTTCTGTCACCCTGCAAAACTCATTTTTTTTTTTTTGGATAGTTAGATTGCTCATAGTGCGATATAGCAGAATATAATGCTCTTACTTACATTCATGCGGCCGATTCTTTATAAAACGAACTTTTATAATATGTAAATTCGGGCTCTACCAGCAAGTAGGGCGTCTACTTGCTGGTAGCTGCTGCAGAAATCCGCCCCCTCGCCGTGTTGATTGACAGGGCCAGCCGTGATCTCCTCCTCCGGCCGGCCCTGTCAGTAATTCAAAAATCGCGCGCCTCGCGTCATTCGGCGCAGGCGCTCTGAGATGAGGAGGCTCGTCTCCTCAGCACTCCCTCAGTGCGCCTGCGCCGATGACGTCTTCTCTTTCGGTGATGTCATCGGCGCAGGCGCACTGAGGGAGTGCTGAGGATACGAGCCTCCTCATCTCAGAGCGCCTGCGCCGAATGACGCGAGGCGCGCGATTTTTGAATTACTGACAGGGCCGGCCGGAGGAGGAGATCACGGCTGGCCCTGTCAATCAACACGGCGAGGGGGCGGATTTCTGCAGCAGCTACCAGCAAGTAGACGCCCTACTTGCTGGTAGAGCCCGAATTTACATATTATAAAAGTTCGTTTTATAAAGAATCGGCCGCATGAATGTAAGTAAGAGCATTATATTCTGCTATATCGCACTATGAGCAATCTAACTATCCAAAAAAAAAAAAAAGAGTTTTGCAGGGTGACAGAAACCCTTTAAAGAGGACTTGTCACCTCCCTATGAAATTATTCTGAAACATGTTTTCATATGACTCTATTGACTCTGTTATTCCTGCTATTATGAATGGTCAGCTGGGTATTACTATTCCTGCTGGTCAAAGTGGTGTGTCCGTAAAGTCTACATCTAGCAGCACTAATTGGGCAGTGGCAGACTGTGCAGGGATACACTTCGAAATTGATAACACCTAGTTGGCAATTCATTCATATACTTCGAGTTGGAATGACCAAGGAACGACGCAACCTAGAGCTACACTCCTAAGCACTGACATTGCAATACCAATAAGGAAAAGTCATGTAATTATGGAAATCACAGCATCTATAGGCATGTTAATGATATGCAAATGATAAAAAAATGAAACAAAATATATTTTAAAAAAAATCTTTAGTATTGAGTGAGCACCACTCACAGAAATGCACACCTTGGCATGCTATCAATTGTTATTAATAGTTATCTCAGGAATGCTCTGCCACGCTGAATGCAGTTAGGGAACAAAAATCATCAAGATCTGCTGCTGAAAGCTCCCCTTGCAATTGCCAACCAATGAAGTCCCAGATGTGCACGAAGGGAGAAAAGTCTGAACACACTGCAGGCCATAGTAGCACATTTAGGTCACACAGGCTGCTCATAGTAGCATGAGAAACATGGTGCATTTCGTCCTGTTGAAAAACTATTCCTGGCCGTGGAACCAATGGTATGACCATTTCTCCAATATAACGCTGAGCTGTTAGTGTATCTGAAATGAAGACTCAAGGGATCCAGCTACTGTATATTATGCCGCCCCATACCATAATCCTGGGGGTAGGACTGGTACGATGTTCCCTTGTGAAGGCATCTTCATGGCATTGCCCGTGTGGTCTCCAGATCAATCTCTGGCTATCATTGCAACCAAGACAAAAGGGGGACTCATTGAGGAAGAAGATAGACCTCCATTGTCATCTTGCTGTGCACCATGACAGCCTTTTAAGAGCAGTGGCATGAGGTCAATGGAACACCTGTAGCTGGATGTCTGGCTAGTAGCCCAGTGTTGGGAGGCGTCACTCAATCATCCTACACAACTTGGTCTGATTTGTGAGGTTTCATGTGGCTAATAAAAACTTTTTCAATCAGGCTTTTATGCCTCTCTTATGTGCTACAGATTGAGGCTAGGTGCTTAAAATTGAACCATCTGCAGATCTTATAGACACCTGCTACTTCCTCAACTTGCATAAGTTTGTGCTGCAATTTTAGTCTTAAGGAGTGTATATGAAAATATGCTCCAGAATGGTCATTTAATGTGGAATACAATTAGTTACTAATACAGACTTGTTAAGAGAGGTGACGGGTCCAATATAAATATTAACTTGTAGTAGTGGGTGGACTGATATGGATCTTTCATAAATGTACCAGGCTATTTCTCTTTAAAAGATATAAGTAGACTACAAGAACGTCCTACAATGAAACAGAACACAACTTAATGCTATTTGCATCATGGTTCAGTATTGCCTCTGCAGATCGATGGCCTATTCTTCTCTTAGCCCTATTACAGCTAGATGATCTACTATGGCTATACTGTAGCTACACGTGTGATACTCTAAATCGTTGCATAAGTACCCATGTTTCTGTTATTGATAGTATTTGTCACATGAAGAACACCACCCTTTTTAAAAAGAACCTTGCATGTTGATCACCTGGGGACCCCCACAATGACATCCACATGCCATAAGGGTACGTCTACAGGGAACAGCAAGTCACAGAAAAATCGCTATGAATTGCATGTTGAGCGCAACTTAGATTCAAGCCTATGGAGTAAAAGCCATGTGTGGCATGCTTCTTGTGACACAAAATCGAGCATGTCACATTGTAACACCATTGACCATCATTACATGAATTGTCACATGACACATGTTGTTGATGTGTAGACGAACCTTCAAAGGTCATATGGACCTGGGTTGTCATGCTGAGAAAATCCCTCTAAATAGCACCCCAGATACACTATGTTGTCTGGATTTGAGTTTGATTGGAATTCTGTAGATTCCTTTTTGTCACAATTAATGGAATTGTTAAAGCAGAAAACTTAATGTAACAAGTAAATCCCAAAATACAAATTTCTAAGGGTTCACGGTGGAGTGTCACCAATCTCACATCACACATGTGTGAGACTGAATAAAGATTCTGTTAACACCTGGGAATATTTTCCCCATGAAACGTTAACTTGATTTTCCGGGTGCTTTTGCCCAAACTCCCTGTGCTATACCAGAAGGCAGGTGCAAACCCAGAGAGGTTTATTCAACTAATAAACATCCCTGTTGTCACAACTCTGGTCTGTAGGGAACAGCTGGCTCAGTTACTACAGCACTGAGACTAAATGAAGAGGGCTCAGCCAGAGGAATGTTCACCGTGACCGGGCTTGTCATCCAGCTTACACAACATGGTATGAATTCAAGGCGCTCTGTCTTTCGAGTAAACGTTTCACAACCTAAACCTAAATTTTATTTTGACTTCTTTCAGAGCATTAGAACTTGGGGTTCACCTAATCTGCCCATTGGTGAATTTGCTAGCTGGAGCAATGCTGGCAGAACATGTGTCCTGATGCTTCAGTGGTTGGGTAAACTTCATTTTAAAATTGTGATGCACCTTCGAGAATGTGTTGTAAGTAGGTATATGGTCTTTCTGTGTGCAATGCATGCCATGTATGAAATGGGCATCCGTGTTATATGTAGCTCATGAAAAGCTAAATTCACATTTGAGGAATAATATTAAAGGGGTTATCCCATCATAATGATCACTGTTAAATCTGTTAATGATTTGACAGTGATCATTTTTGTAAATATACTTTATTAACAAATTCCCACCGATTAGGAGAAAATTCATCCCCACTTACCTCATGGTTGTGACTCGGTCTCCCCTGGTTACGACCACCGCTCTTCCGCAAAATACCGATGGTCGCGCTTGCCCAGAAGACTTCTTCTTTTCTCCCGGCCGGGCCACTCGCTGTCCTGAACGCGCACGCTGCCGCGCATGCGCGACGGTGACTTCTTCCCGGCCAGAATAGTACAGAGCTGCGAACGCGCACGCCGGCTCTGTACTATACTGGCCAGAAATAAGTCACATTGCGCATGCGCGGCAGCGTGCGCGTTCAGTCCAGCGCGCGGCCCGGCCGGGAGAAGACTTCAATCAAGATGAAGCCCGCCCCCAGCCAGAATCCAGGAAGTGAACGCGCGGTGGCAGCAGGTAAGTATGAAACTGCTAAGTGGGATAACCCCTTTAAGGAGGAACACTGAGACTGGCAAAAAAAAACTCCATGCAGATGTTTGTCCTTGGTCGGATTCAAACTCGGGACCCCAGGGCTGCAAGGCATTAATGCTAACCACTGAGCCATTGTGCTTTTAGGCAGTAAAGTGAATAGAGGGGTCCCTTGTTCAGCATCCTCATAAGTTGATAAGAGTGGAGGACCTGTCCTGCATTATAGAGGCAACTAATTGATTTCAATAGGCACTGTGTAATAGTTCCCCTGTAGTGGTGTTCCAGGGAAATAGAACACTAAGGCCAATTTCACACAAGCGTGTTCAGTGCAAGAAATGCGCTCCGTGTGTCAGAAGTTTTTCCCGTCCTGAATGCTACTCTTATGACATAGACCCACGGCATTGTAATGATTTATGATGCTGTGTGTTCCGTCCGACCTCAACTGTATGATTTTCACTAGCATAATTTGTACTGTCAGTACAAAACATTAGAGTTGAGGTCGGGCAGGAACACACAGCATCATTATTAATTATAATACCGTGGGTCTGAGCAGCATTCAGGATGGGAAATACCTCTGTCACAGAAAGCGTATTTCTCGCACTGCATAGGCAATTCCCAGACTGAACACCACTCCTGTGACTCACAGCATTATAATGATTTATAATTTTGTGTGTTCCTGCCTGACCTTGGCTGTACTGAATTGTACAGCCGAGGTCAGGCAAGAACACAGCATTATAAACCATCACTGAAGCAGTGTTCAGTTTCTGGAAATACTGCTGTCACATGAAGCATATTTACCGATGTTCTGGTAAAATTCATTAAGGTCCTCATGCATATTAGAGAACCCACTAATTTCAGCTACACCAGCTGATTATAGTTTGCAAGCCCAAGGATTGGATTCAGTTGTAGCACTCTGAGGGAGATTTATCAAAACTGGTGCAAAGGAAAACTGGCTTAGCTGCCCATAGCAACCAATCGGATTCCACCTTTTCATTTTTCAGAGCTCCTTTGGAAAATTAAATATGGAATCTGATTGGTTGCTATGGGCAACTGTCAGATTTTGCAGCCTATAGACTTCTATTATGACGGAATGCCTCTAAAGGCATTCCATTATGCATTCCGTCATAGAATTAAGTTATGGTCCGTGGTAACTGAATCCATAACGCAATTCTGCTTTTACCACCAAACGAACCGTGAACGAATTTCAAAATATGACATTTGCTAATCTCTAATTAAAGGCTATGTACTCCATTGGTCGCAATTTTTTTTCTATTATTGCACTGTACTGATTTTGAACTGAAAATTATTTTTAAAATTGGTCTTTATTAAAAATGATGAGCCGTTTTCCCTACACAGCTTTGAGTTTGTCTACTAGCAGGATCTGTATTTTTTTCTCTTTTTTGTCAGGCATTAAAGTATATGGACACCTTTGTAAAGGTGGTTGTGTTATATATATATATATATATATATTTATTTATTTATTTTTTTTCGTTTTTGTTCTACAGCCTGCTGTGCTTCCTATGCACAGCAGGCTGCTCTTAGTGAATTTACAGAGAATCCATCAGATGATGGATTCTCTGTAACTCCTCCTAGCTCCAGTGTCTCCCTCTCCTTCCTCCCCCCTCCCCACCTTCAGGATGGCACAGTGGTGCAGAGTGTCAGCTGTAACATACAGCTGACAATCTGCTTGAGACAGCTGCTTAACCCCTTCCATGCCACGGTCCTTAGGGACTGCTGTCTGGAAGGGGCTAACCATCGGGCCGCTGCTCTGCCGTGGCAGCAGCCCAAAGCGTGAATGGTTAATGCCGCCCCTCCTTTATAGATGGCCAAGCGGTGGCCCCCCCACCCTCCCAGTTCAGCATGGCAGAGCGCACACAACACTCCCATCCCCCCTTTCAAGAGGGCATAGAGCCCCCCTCCTTCATAGATGCAGAGCGCGCAGCGCACACACACACACACACACCCTTTCAGGATGGCAGCGGGTCAGAGTGTTAGCTGTAATGTACAGCTGATACTCTGCTTGAAACGGCCGAGATCGGTGCTGGCACCGATGTCTGATGTTTAACCCCTTTCATACCATGGTCCTTAGGGACCGCTGTATGGAGGGGCTAACCATCGGGCCACTGCTCTACTGTGGCAGCAACCCGATGCTTGAAGGGTAAACTGAGGGAGGGGGATCCCTCCCCCATCAGGCCGCTGCACTGTGGCAGCGTCCCGGTAGTTACCATGGCAACCTGATGCCTTCACAGGCGTCCGGCTTGCTATGGTATATCTAAGTCTGATCAGGCTTCTGCTAAAGGCCAAGTGGAAATTCACAATACACTGCAGTACACTATACAGTGTACTGCAGTGTATTGTAAGCCATCAGACCAACTGGATCTTCAAGAACAAAGTGGGTCTGGGTCCAAAAAAAGTAAAAGAAAATTTATGCCATTTTTTTTTAAACGAACTTCTTCCTAGATCCACACATAATTGGTTAAAAATGTAAAAAAAATAAACACTAAACATGTTTGGTATCGCCGCATCCGTAAGGACCTGATCTATAAAAAGATCACTTTTACCGCATGGTGAACACCATAAAAAAAAAAGAAAAACTATGATGGAATTGCAATTTTGCCCACCGCACTTCCCAAAAAATGGTATAAAAAGTGATTGAAGAAATCATATATACCCAGAATTAGTACCAATCAAACCGTGACCTCATCCCGCACACAATGAGCTCCTACATAAGACACTCAGCCAAAAAATATAAAAATATGGCTTTCAGAAAATAGAGACCCAAAAACATGATTTTTTTTCAAAAATGATTTTATTGTATAAAATAAAACTTAAAAAATGCACATATTAGGTATCATCATGTCCATAACGACCTGCTCTATTAAAATATCATGTGATCCAACCCATCTGGTAAACAACATAAAAAAAAGCTATTTTTTTATCACCTTATAGCACAAAAAGTGTAATACCAAGTGATACAAAAAGTCATGTGCCCCAAAATGGTACCAAGTATTAAGACAATCACACCAAAAAAAAAAATATATATATATATATATATATAAAATATGGCTTTCAGAAAATGGAGACATTTTTTTCCAAAAGTTCTTTTTATTGTGTAAAACCAAAATAAAATGTTAAAAATAGATATTGGGTATTGCCACGTCCTAGACGACCTGCTCTATAAACATATCACATGATCTACCCTGTCAGGTGAACATTGTCAAAAACAAAAATTTTTTAACTGTGCCAGAACAGCCATTTTTTGGTTACACTGCCTCACAAAAAGCGTAATATATACACACACAACGCACAACTACCTCTAGCAAAAGACTTATAAACTGCAGGAGTAACCCTAATATACAGTACAGACCAAAAGTTTGGACACACCTTCTCATTCAAAGAGTTTTCTTTATTTTCATGACTATGAAGGCATCAAAACTATTAATTAACACATGTGGAATTATATACATAACAAACAAGTGTGAAACAACTGAAAATATGTCATATTCTAGGTTCTTCAAAGTAGCCACCTTTTGCTTTGATTACTGCTTTGCACACTCTTGGCATTCTCTTGATGAGCTTCAAGAGGTAGTCACCTGAAATGGTCTTCCAACAGTCTTGAAGGAGTTCCCAGAGATGCTTAGCACTTGTTGGCCCTTTTGCCTTCACTCTGCGGTCCAGCTCACCCAAACCATCTCGATTGGGTTCAGGTCCGGTGACTGTGGAGGCCAGGTCATCTGGCGCAGCACCCCATCACTCTCCTTCATGGTCAAATAGCCCTTACTTTCAAAGTTTTCCCAATTTTTCGGCTGAATGACTGACCTTTTATTTCTTAAAGTAATGATGGCCACTTGTTTTTCTTTACTTAGCTGCTTTTTTCTTGCCATAATACAAATTCTAACAGTCTATTTAGTAGGACTATCAGCTGTGTATCCACCTGACTTCTCCTCAACGCAACTGATGGTCCCAACCCCATTTATAAGGCAAGAAATCCCACTTATTAAACCTGACAGGGCACACCTGTGAAGTGAAAACCATTTCAGGGGACTACCTCTTGAAGCTCATCAAGAGAATGCCAAGAGTGTGCAAAGCAGTAATCAAAGCAAAAGGTGGCTTCTTTGAAGAACCTAGAATATGACATATTTTCAGTTGTTTCACAGTTGTTTGTTATGTATATAATTCCACATGTGTTAATTCATAGTTTGATGCCTTCAGTGTGAATCTACAATTTTCATAGTCATGAAAATAAAGAAAACTCTTTGAATGAGAAGGTGTGTCCAAACTTTTGGTCTGTACTGTGTGTATATATATATATATATATATATATATATATATGTGTGTGGTGTGTGTGTGTGTGTGTGTGTGTTTTGTCTGTCTGTCTCTCTGTTCTCTATGCGTGACCAAACTGCTGGACCGATCTTTACCAAATTTGGCACACAGGTACATAAGGTGTCCGGGAAGATTTTAGATCGGGTCTCATCTCTCTAGGACTTACCGTTCTTGAGATATTCCCCAAAAATTACCTGCTTTGACCTGGCAGGGAGGACGGTTCAGTAGGTTCAACATATTTCTTCAGTAATGATTTGTGGAAAACATTATGAATCTTTGAAGCCTGCGGAAGGTCAAGACAAAAGGCTACCGGGTTAATAATTCAGGTCTGCAAAAAAAAAAATTTCAAGAGCTGTTTTGGTTATTTCACGTAATCTTAGTTTTTTGGTGCGCTGAATCCGAAAATGACCTCCATTTTGTCATAGGACATCACATTTCCTGACAATTTAGGTAACTGTTAAATAAGGCAATACCTCAAAATAAATGGAAATAGACTTATAAAATGTAAAGTTTTATTACATTTTTTTATGCACATCCTTTTTTGAACTGAAATGAGCTCACCTACATACACTAAACTCGATTTTTCTTCCCTGTGAGGCTCCTCTTGGTGCATTTACGCTTGTGAGTAGCATCTGGAATGTCTCTCTGAAGCATCCAACAGTAGTCTGCCATCATTGTAATGCTCCATTTTCCCTGGTATTACCTTTCCATCTCTGTAATGTCTTGGTGGAATTGTTCACCTTGTTCCTCACAGCTCCCAAATTTTCAGGAAAGTAGTCAAGCTGAGACTGGAGGAAATGCACTTTCAAACTCATCAGGCAACCTAAAGCTTGAAATGCTTTCAGCATTTGTCCGACAATCTTTTTGTAATGAGGATCTTTGTTATTGCCTAAAAATTTCTGTACGACTTCTTTAAATGCAATCCACCCTTCTTTTTGAGAATCCATCATGGTATTGACAAACTCTTGATCAACTATAAGCCTTCTAATGTCTGGTCCGATGAACACACCTTCCTTAAATTTTTCCTCCAACATGCCTGGAAACTTGGTGACCAAGCATTCTCCATCTCTTGGAAGTGATTTTACGAATTGCTTCATCAATCCCAATTTTATGTGGGGAGGTGATAGAAGAACTTTATGGGAAGGTACCAAATTTTCTCGGAGGACATTTTTTTCACTGACTGTTAGCACCCTCGGCTGCCAACTCTTCTTGGTCCAGTGATTTTGTCGGTCTCGACTGTCCCATAGACACAGAAAACAAGGGTATTTGGTATACCCAGCTTGTTTCCCGAGCAGCATGCACAAGACCTTCAAGTACCCACACACTTGCCAACCATGGTCTTCATACTTAAGTTTACGAAGAACCAATTCCAAGTTCTCGTAGGTTTCCTTCAAGTGTACGGAATGACCTACAGGTATGGAAGCATAAAAACCACCGTTGTGGAGTAAAACTGCTTTGAGACTTCTTTTTGAAGAATCTATAAAGACTCCATTTCTCTGAATCATATTGGATTTTAAATTGACCCATCAGACCTTCGACATCGATGCAATAAACCAACTTGTCTTCCTGGGGGAAGTAAGGAACGAACTCCTTTTCACGATGTTTGAACCATTAAGATGACACTCCTGCAACAATAAATTCCTGCTTTTCAGCCTTGATCCGAGTAACTTGGCAGCATCTTTGGGAAGATTCAAGTCTCTTACCAAATCATTCACTTGATCCTCCTGAGAAAACAATTTTGGTCTTGTATCATCTTCAAAGTCAGATTCTTCAGGAAAGACTAATAGAAGTACAGACTCATGGCTGAGGCTAAGGCCTCATGCACACGGTCGTGTTCCGCGGCCGAGAGTGGTCCGTGGTAACACGGCCTGGATTCCTGTTCAGAGCAGGAGCGCACGGCGTCATTGGTTGCTATGACGCCGTGCGCTTCATGTCGCCGCTGCACTACAGTAATACAATATACGAGTGTATTACTGTAGTGCAGCGGCGGCATGAAGCGCACGGCGTCATAGCAACCAATGACGCCGTGCGCTCCAGCTCTGAACAGGAATCCAGGCCGTGTTACCTCGGACCGCTCTCGGCCGCGGAACACGGCCGTGTGCATGAGGCCTTACACATACAGTATGCTGCTGAGTATCCCAGTAGTCAGACATGTCACTCAGAGCAGCACTTGTATTCACCCCCTTTGCAGGGGGGGAGGGGCAGAGATTGTTTACCTGCAAATAACAACAAAGGGCCAAGAAGATAACTAGGGAAATGAGGAAATTTTTTTTCCCTAAAACTTGCTTAGCCTATGTATATATGGCTGACCATCAGATTTACAGTGCTCTATTTTTTTACATAACTCAGACAACCCCTTTATGTTTTTTTTGGCATCTTAAATGCACTTATGTGAATTAATTAATAGTAATTTGGACTTTAAATTTGGCTAAAAACCCATAATATATTTAAAAAAAATACCAAAAATTATTATTTTGTTTATAAGACCATTTTGTGGCAAATCATGACGTCTAGGAGTTTTTTCAATATTTTATTTGTTTTCAGCACACCAAAATACATGGAAATTAGATGAAAATAATCAATCAAACAGATTTTTAGTCGCAGACCTGTGAAATGGCAGAGATATTATATGGCCCAATAAAGCTTGGGCCCAACTTCCACGAAGGTACTTCGGAGCAGGAGAACGGAAAGGACGGATTCGACACATTACTGAGCCTACGGACCCCATAGACTATAATGGGGTCCGTTAGCTTTCAGCTCAGAAGATGATTTTGGACCAGAGACAAAAGTCCTGCGCGCACAACTTTGGTCTCCGCTCCAAAATCATCTTCTGAGCGGAAACCTAACGGACCCCATTATAGTCTATGGGGTCCGTAGGCTCCATTCGGCTCAGTTATGTGCCGAATCGGTCCTTTCCGTTCTCCTGCTCCTATAACGGAGCACGAGAATGGAAAGGCTGACCGCTGATGTGAACTCATACCAGATTATATGCCCCCCTCGAATCTAACTTAGAGAACACCTTGGAACTGACAATCTGATTGAACAAATCTGGTATCAAAGGAAGGGGATAGGGATCACGGACATTAATGCGATTAAGCTCACTGAAATCCAGACATGGCCTAAGAGTTCCGTCCTTTTTCATAACAAACAAAAACCCTGCAGCAACTTGGGATTTGGACGGTCTAATATGTCCCTTAGCCAAACTCTCGGTGATATACTCTCGCATGACTGCTCTTTCGGGTTCAGAAAGATTATACAACCGAGATTTGGGCAATTTAGCTCCAGGAATAAGGTTAATAGGGCAATCATACTCTTGATGTGGGGGTAACTCCTGGTCTCCACTTTCAGAGAATACATCAGCAAAATCAGAAATAAAGGAAGGTACAGCTTTAGTGGTTAAAACAGAAAGCTATGTGCTAAGACAGTTGTCTATGCAATAATCACTCCAATCAAGAATCTGTCTCGCTTGCCAATAGGTGGTAGGATTATGTTTACTTAACCATGGTAAATCCAGCACCACTGGAGCAGGCAAACCCTCCAGCACAAAACATGAGATGGATTCTTGATAAAAATCACACACCTTTTTAAACGGATGTCCTGCACAATTTGTGATAAACATTTTTGAGTGAGTGGAGCGAATCAATTGCAAACACAGAAATATTTTTGTCTAGTGCATTTGTTGTCAAACCATGCATACGAACAAACTGACCATCAACTAGGTTAACCCCTACCCCACTGTCAATAAACACCTTAATTCCCCACAGTTTTGGAGTCTAGTGCCACCTCGGCCGACAGGAGAAATCGGGTACTACCAGCAAATAAAAAAAGTTTTCTGGCTCCCCACCCACACCACCAATAGTAAGTTGGGGATTTAATGTTTTTTTTTTTTGTTTTTTTTTATACCTTGACGCTGAACGTACGGACATATATTCACAAAACGTTCCTCCTTTCCACAACAAAAACAGACTCCCTTCATATGACCAAAGCTCTTGCCAGCAGTTCCAGGAGTAGCTCCTCCTAATTGCATAGGCTCGTCATAATGCGTAACCACAGGTGTCTCTCCACCAACAGTGTCAGAGGAAGCCGCCACATTATTCGACAGTACGTCCTCAGGGTGATGAACCCTAGATCTCTCTCTCTCTCTCTCTCTCTCTCTCTCAGGTGTCTATCAAGACGTACAGCAAGGGACATAGCTGCTTCCAATGGCTCAGGATTTTCATGAAAGGCCAACGCGTCCTTCAGCCTCTCAGATAGCCCCTGACAGAATTGGCTATGGAGAGCAGAATCATTCCACTCCATATCCGTAGACCATCTCCTAAATTCAGAGCAATAGGTCTCCGCGTAAACCACGTAATTTGGTCTCGGCCTGAGAGATCCGATCCGGATCATCGTAAATAAGACCCAAGACTCTAAAAAAAATTAATCTACCGACTGCAGGGACTGTGATCCGGTCGGCAGAGGAAAAGCCCAAAACTGGGCGTCACCTTTAAGCAATGAAATGATCATACCCACTTGTTGACTGTCATCCCCAGAAGAGTACGGGCACAGCTTAAAGTATAATTTACATGATTCCCTGAACTAAAGGAAATTGTCGCTACTCCTGGAAAATCTGTCCAGGAGAGCTACCTTAAGTTCAGGGCAGGGCTGGTACCCACCACCGGAACAAGCCGCCTGTGGTCTCTGAATCTGCAAGACAGTTGCGCGGAGGTCAGCTACCTCAAAAGAGAGACCCTGCGGCTGCCTGACCAGTGCAGACATAGGATCCATAGCTGCACTGATCCGAACAAAATGGCAGTTTTTGGGAGGTTGATAATGTCACGAATTCCGGGGAGGGACAAGGCTAGGGAGAGGGAAAAGGTCACCTCCTAGGAAGCCCCTAAACCTGGCCCTGACTCCTGTCAGTATATATAGACCCTGACAGTGGGAAAATACATACGCCGGAACCTAGACCCTAGGAGCCCTGAAATGCGCTAGGTAGTGGCAGGGAATGAGACTACTGGTTCCTTCCCAGGTGAACAAACCAGCGTCTCCCTGAGGCCTAGTAACAACAAGCACAGGGGAACAACCAAATACAAAGAGCAGTACAACTTATCTAATAGAAAATGGATGAGCAGGAACATAGGTAAGGTCCACACACCAACTCTTCCAAATCCAAGCAGAGAATATCAACCGCATGGTATGAAGTAGAAGACCAAACTAAGTAGAGAATGCAGTAATGACCATGGGCTGCACCTGACAAGAGGTGTGGTCATTACCAAACCACAACACTGAGAATCAAGAGACTGTCAGTTAACCTCACGTGCAGTCAGTCTCTCTGATCTTCTAACCTCTGTCACAGAAGGTACCGTGACAATGGAGCTGCCATAAAGCAATTTTTAATGCTATCTAAATGCTGTTAAGAAAAGCTCAGGCAAGATGGCCGCCCCATAATCCTGTTCAGGAAACAGAATTAAAAAAATCTTTAATCAGAAAATAAAAACAGATTAGGAAAAATGGTTTTAACTGGCAAGATAACATTTTTGGCGACACATTATCTTTAATGAAAACTTGATCCAGAGTGCTCTGGACCTCAGACTGAGCAGAAGATTAACCTTCCAACAGGATAGTGAGCGCGTAAGCTCACAGCCAAGAAAACACAGCAGTGGCTTAAGGACAACTCTGTGAATGTCCTTGAGTGGCTCAGCCGAAATCTTGACTTGAACCCAATCGAACACCTGTAGAGAGACCTGAACTTAGCTGTCCACCTATGGTCCCCATCCAACCTGACAGAGCTTAAGGAAGAGTGTCAGAAAATCCCCAAATCCAGGTGTTCAAACCTTGTGGCATCATACAAGACTAGAGGTTGTAAAGGGTCTGAATAATTATGTCAATTTAAGATTTTATTTTTAACTTTTTAATATAATTGGCAAAGATTTCAAACATTATTTTCTCATTCTGGGGTGCTGAGTGCAGAATGAAATGGAAAAACGCGTTTTGTTTTTTTTTAAGAACAAGGCCGCAACATAAATTTAAAAAAAAGTGAAAGGGTCTGGAGACTTTTTGAATACACTGCATGTACTCTAATTAAGAGTCTGCTGACTGGTCCTCTTTTAAAACAAAAATGTTTGGATGTCCAAAATCTGATGCTATTAGCCAATGGTATGCCTGGTATATACACCTTTTGCAGCCATTTGTATTGCTCAGATGCATCTCCAGAACTGAGCAAATGGTCTTGCTTCAAAATATTGTGCTGAATTGTCTAAAACTGCTATGCAGGCCTATGCGTTCCATGGTTAGTGACTAAAAACGCCTTTGTAGTATGATCCTGCAGTTTCAACCTGTTCCCTACTTCTTGCTAACATGTTAAATGTATGTTTCAGATAAGATTTGCCACAAGGAACACCTGAACCTGGAAATTGCGGATCCGCTAAAACACAGATACTGGCCGTGTGCCTTTGCATTTTACAGAATGTCCTGCACTCTGTAGAACTGTCCTATTCTTGTCCGCAAAATGTACAAGAATAGGACATGTTCTATTTTTTTTTTTTTTGCGGGGCCACCGAACGAACATACAGATGCGGACAGTACACTATGTGCTGTCCCCATCTTTTACGGCCCCATTGAAGTGAATGGATCCGCAAAAAATGCAGACTTGTTGTGGACAAAAACCACGGCCGTGTGCATAGTGGAAGGTAAAAGCAGCAACCTGTACTCCTAATAAAGGAAGGAGATGTACGCTTTGCAGATTATTTCTGCACAGAAATTTCCAAATCCACTGCGGATTTCACCCTCACCAAATGTAGGGTGAGATCTGCTAAAAAAACTGCACCAAATCTCCCCAGCTGCTAGAGCATGTCCAGGTTGAAGGTGCTTTATTCAAAATTTATGGCATTAATGAGAATAGCCACATGCGCGACCCCCACAGATCTAGTATTTTTTGCCTACCCACAGAATAATTGATGTTTCAGTCTGGAATACCCCCTCAAGAAACTTCACTACTTCATTAGTTCTCCAGTTATACCACAAATGAATAACCATATTCTCCAGCAATGTAAGCGCTTTATATTTCAAGCACCTTTAAATCTAGGAGCCATTCAATTCCTATTAATGATTTTAGGTGAAATAATAAGTTAATAACAATACAGTGCTTTTCACTATAATAAAGTAATTTCTAATACACTTTAAATACAATGGAAAAACCAGGACATATCATGTTTCAGTTGTCCGACAGTGGACACGCTAGTGGGTAAACACAGCGTCACATAATATATTACCAATGAGTATTCAAATTAACATAAATAATTATTGATCATAGAAATATATTTAAATATTAATATAAACTACACAGCCATGGATGTGTCATGTGCCTAAGTATTATAGTGTAGCAGGGCAGCCAGAGACATTAATGGGGTCGTAGCATGGACTCGCACGGTTGCTGCGACCCAGAATCACAAAAAATCATGGGTCTCAGTCTGGACCAAATTGTGGGTCCTGCTGCAACCCATTTATTTCTACGGCTGTCCCGTTACACTGTGATACTTGGGTGCGTGATGTGTCTTGCCCAAAATTGTTGTCGCCGAACCCTAATTATAAGAGAATATTAAAATTAAGTATGAATAAGACCCAAAGAGTAGTCAAACATAAACGTCAGTACCACATACCGTCATTATTTATGAGGTTAGATGTGAACAAAGACCAAAGCTGGCCAGTGCAACATTACATTAATGTCAACAAACACCAGTTCCTCAGGTTATATAACTGGTACAGTAACAATTATTACTTTCTCCTAGTTAAATAAAGTTACATGCTGAGAAATCTGGGCACAGATGAGTATGGAGGGAACCTGGAGAGATGGCTGTCTTATGTTTTTAAGTGACCTAGTTTTGATACAAAAAAAAAAAAAATATATATATATATACGGAAATGCAAATGTGATCGCACACTACATCCAGCACTCTGCCCTGCCTCCATGCTGGATGAGACATTGGTGTACATTTTGGCCAAAGCGTAATAAGCCACTCACGTATCAAGGTCATCTCATTTGAGTGGTCCCTAACACTTGTCCCTACCTGTTTATGGGCCATGACAGCCACATAAAGTCCAGGGAATGCAGGTCAGCTGCAAGCCAAGCACACTCTGCTTTTAACCACGTCCGGTGCCATTACGCTTTTATCGATCCAGGGATGCAAGTACCAACATGCATGCTAAGCCCACCATATACTTCTCCTGGAGCCAAATGGCTACTGGTAGGTTCTATATAAGCAGACTCAGTTTTATACTGACTTTAAAACCAGCCTCCAGGACAGATTGACTGGTCAGGTGTGCATGACTCAAAGGAGATCGCCACGCCTCCAATATAACTACAAAGTTTATATGGAGGTGTGACGATCTCCTTTGAGTCATGCACACCTGACCAGTCAATCTGTCCTGGAGGCTGGTTTTAAAGTCAGTATAAAACTGAGTCTGCTTATATAGAACCTACCAGTAGCCATTTGGCTCCAGGAGAGTATATGGTGGGCTCAGCTTGCTGTTGGTACTTGCATCCCTGGATCCGATGAAAGCTGTAATGGACCGGACGGGGTTAAAAGCAGAGTGTGCTTGGCTTGCATGCTGACCTGCCATTCCCTGGACTTTATGTGGCTGTCATTGCCCATAAACAGGTAGGGAACAAGTTGTAGGGACCACTCAAATGAGACGACCTTGACGCGGTGAGTGGCTTATTACGCTTTGGCCAAAATGTACACCAATGTCTCATCCAGCATGGAGGCAGGGCAGAGTGCTGGATGTAGTGTGCGATCACATTTGCATTATATTTTTTGTAGCATTATATCTACGACTCGGGACTACAAACCAAAACTTCTGGAGCCATACCATTGAAAAGGTTTGCCAGAAATTACATAGTAATGGCAGTAACCTCAATCACTGACCTCAGCAGTCACATCTGCTAAAACGGTGTCCCTTCTAGTGACATGTTGTTCTAGTACCTACAGTATGACAGTGATAGGCGGCATTGGGGTGGGACTGCGGACAGGTGAGTTTTTTCTTTTTATTGTGGTTGTCGACTCCTAGGCTGGACCACCGCTTTTAAGATATGATATTTCATTTTTCCCTTGGTGCAGAATGTAGGAGAGAGAAGTGGAATACAAATATCCTTACAGCTCTGAGATGTATTTTATAACACTGACAGCTTTATGTCAGTGTCAGGGGCGTACACAAAAATCATTGGGCCCCCGAGCAAGAATTTAAATTGGGCCCCCATGCCCGTTCCTAGTCCCTCCCAATATGCGCCCTGGGTGCTCTCACTACCCTCCCTAACTTCTCCCCTGCCCCACCTCGTGCAGCCGTATTTTGTTCTACAAAATGGCAGTACTCGCGCTGGAACCCAACAGACCCATTAAAGTGAATAGGATCTGGTAGGTTCTGGCGGTGTTCAGCATATATTGACAAGAATCTGGGGCATTACATGATGTAATACCACCCAACTTTCCTGCTGTCCAGCATGGCACATGCACATGAGAAAAGTTTGAGGAAGTGAGTGCTCCCCTTCCCCCCATCCTGTGTCATGCAGGACAGCTGGGAAACACACACATTACTTGCTATCCTGCGTGACACATGTGCAGAGACAGGAGTCTCTGGGAAAGCTGAGTGAACCCGTCCCCCCTGCCTTTCCATGTTCTTATTATCTGAATTTATGCCTTGCAGGATAGCAGGAAATCTGAGTGACATTACATGATGAAATAGCACCCAGCTTTTCTGCTGTCCTGCATGGCACATGTGGAGAGACATGAGAATAGTCTGAGAAAGCGGAGTAACACATATCCCACCTACTCTCATATCTTCTCATGCCTCTGCACTTGGGCCATGCAGGATATCCGGAAAGCTGAGTCA
This sequence comes from Bufo bufo, assembly GCF_905171765.1. Taxonomy (NCBI): domain Eukaryota; kingdom Metazoa; phylum Chordata; class Amphibia; order Anura; family Bufonidae; genus Bufo; species Bufo bufo. The sequence goes on along the minus strand of NC_053389.1, from coordinate 668,647,992 downwards.
CATTACATAATGTAGTGACAACCAGCTTTCCTCCTGTTCTGAATGGCATATGTGCAGAGGAATAGCCTGGGAAAGCTGAGTGACCACACACACACACACACACACACACCTCTGCACTGTCCTTACCTACAAGTCGTCATTTACTTCATTACTGGTGGGGTTGTGGCAATCCAGAGGAATCGGGCGTGGTGGAGCTAGCAGGTGGGAGGCGGAGCTAGGAGGTAGGGCTATGAGGCGGGAGGCGGGGCAAGCAGTTGGGAGACAGGAAGATAGATGGGGCGGGGACTCTCCTCCACTGTGGGCCCCCCTTCCTCATGGCCCCATAGCAGCTGCGTGGTCTGCCTATATGGTAGGTACGCCACTGGTCAGTGTTATCCAATACATTCCAGAACTGTAAGCATTACATAGCATCATAAATCAATCTAATTCTATGCAACCCCATCAGTGCTAGATAGGCCAGGACGGGAGCTGCCGCAGACACATGCGTTGAACTTGCTCATGTGAAAGCGCACCATGTCACAAAAAACATGGAAGTAGAGGTTCTGGGACCAGAAGAAGGGTCTGAATCGGGACCTAACTGCAAATTTCATAGTGAAAGTGTTATGATACTGGCTGGACACTGGACAGAACTGGACCTGACCTATAGAAGTTGTCATTCACTGGTCCTAACCATGTCTCTCAGCACCCATATACCTTCAGAGAGTGGGGCCGAATTGTGTAACAGTTGCATGAAAAAATCAATTAAAAAACCTTGAAAAAAAAATCTTTTTGTTGCCTTATTCTGAACCCTATAACTTTTTTGTAGTTGTGTGTGGAGCTGCGTGAGGGCTCATTTATTGTGGGGCAATTTTGTAGTGTATATGACTCTTTGATCACTTTTTATTAAAAAAAATTGTGCGATAAATATTTAGTCATTTTTAACAATAAGGGCATTTTCACATGCTGTGATGCCTATGATGTTTGTTTATTTGTATTGTATTTTGAAAGGGGGGTGGATTTGAACATTTATATTTTTTAAACATTATTTTTTTTTTTTTAAATCACCGTAGGTGACTATAACTAGCAATCATTAGATTGCCAATTGTGTTCTGTGATGGGTATATATCAATCACAGAACACACTAGTCACTGTATTTTAATACAGTGCTGCCACCTGCTTGCCTTTATTGGAATATTCCAATAATTGGTATCTGAGCCTGCTTGAGGCTCTGAGCCATAACCAGAGTACTACAACTATTCCAATATCGGCCAGGAAATGCTGTTAGGGACGCAGGAGAGCGTGGCACCTGCATCTGCACCACTTATGGATGAAGGAGATGGGAATGCGGCAACGGAGTAGATGGGAGATGATAATAGCATACATGCTGATAGCAGATGAATGACTGTGAACTAAAATAAAGATACACTGAAATAGAACCCAGCAAAAGAACCAAGAAAATAAAAATAAAACAACTCTGCAAACACACAATAACAGAATCAAGAGGAAACAGACCTCAATGCTGACAGCAATTAAAAGTCTAAGGACCACAGCTTCCAGGATACACTGACACAACACAATAGTTAGAACAGGATACTAAGAATCTGAAAACAAATGCACAAAAAATAGCAATAACTGCACTTGGTTAAAGTGTATAAATGTTACTGGGATTAATTAAATACATTCTCAGAAGTTAACTGCCCAATTGAATAGTTGATTAATTTAAAACATAACATTTAATTAAACACTCTGAGATAAAGAGAAATATATAAAGTCCCCCAATTGATAATCATAGAAAAAATATATACACGTAGTACTTGATAGTACCTAAGTGCACAGCGACACTTGTTCAAAACCCGAAAGTACTGGAACCAATTGTCCGACCACATCCGGGTTTGTTCTGGTTGTTGTTCCAGCAGTGGGTCCGATCTTTCATCCAGCAGATGTTCAGATGGAAGGAAAGGGAGATCTGGTAGGAGTACCTTAAAATTAAGTGATATAATTAGGGAACTGATCTGTCCCTGTTAAAGCACTATGGAGATGCTATTCTGGCCCTAATTAGGCCTACATATGGAGCACTCGCCCTGATAAGGGCGACCCCATCCTGGGCATCCCTCAAATAGAATGCCCAAAGAACGCCTTTATGCAGTTCCCTACATGCATGTTTCGCTAAAAAGCTGTGCTTATCAGGGGAGATAGTTTATATAAGGACTGCGATTGTATCATCCAGAGAACTGGGACCTCAAAATTAGGATCCCCTGGGATTAGCGAAACATGCAAGTAGGGAACTACATAAGGGCATTGTTAGGGCATTCTATTTGAGAGACAGGATGGGGTCGTCCTTATCAGAGCGAGTGCTCCATATGTAGGCCTATTTAGCACCTCCATGGGGCTTTAACAGGGACAGATCAGTTCCCTAATTATACCACTTAATTTCAAGGTACCCATACCAGATCTCCCTTTACTTCCATCTGAACATCTGCTGGATGAAAGCAAAGCAATCAATAGGTCCTCCCCAAAGGGGTTGGTCACTTTTTAGGGGGGGTTGGCAAATCTGCAGATAACCATGCTTACCTTCTACCTGCCACTGAGCCCTAGCTCATTCAATTCCTGGCCTCAGCTGTCTCCCTTGGATGTTGACAGCAGTGACCTGCTCCCCTTGCGTCATATCAATTAGTCATGTAATGCAAGGAGAGCTGGTCACCACTGCGCCAGCGATTGGCTGCAGCTGTATCAAAGCAGATGTTAATGGCGGGGAACTGAGCAAGACAGCTGAGGCCAGGGAGAGAAGGAGCCAGGAGCAGGTAAGTAAGCTTATCTTTGCAGGTGTGCCCAGGAAGGGGCTTTGCCAAACCAGTACCCCCCCCCCCCCCCCCCCCCCCCCACTTCCCCAACCCCTTTAAAGTAAAAATCGTACTTTTGTGATATGCAAATTTCTTCACTACCAGCAAGTTGGGTGGACTTGCTGGTAGCCGCCGCATCCTCGGACTGAAAAAAACGCCCCCTCCTCCACTTGATTGACAGGGCCAGCGAGCGCTCTCATCCTCCAGCTGGCCCTGCCTGCAGCTCAAATCCTGCGCCATACCGGTCCTCATTCGGCGCAGGGCGCGGGATTTGAGCTGCAGGCAGGGCCAGCTGGAGGATGAGACATTTGCATATCACAAAATTACAATTTTTACTGAAATTACAGCACAGCCAGAGGTAAGGGGTATATATGGAATCTGCGTACATTAGCAAATATATTAAGTCCAAAACTAAAAATTGCTGTTTGGGGGGTGACAGAAGCCCTTTAAATTAACCAGTTCAAGCTAATCAATAACGTGACCCAGATTCAGATGCAAGGTTAGTATAGCAACTGACCCAAACAATGTTTGTAGACTAATAAGGCAACAGAGAAATCCCTGATGCTTGTAACAGAAAAGACCTACTGTATGATTCTCCTTCGTGCTGGATCCAATACTGGCTTTGGTTAAGGAAAAAAAAACTGCACCTACGACATCAAAATTGCATGTGTGTTTTCAGCCTTATTACCCTCTAAATGTAGAAAACAGGATTAAGTTTGAGCCTTTAGATATGAACCTAAAATGATGCCATACCACCTAAAACGTTTGCTGGATATTATGTGGTCAAGATTCTTGTCAAGGTCTAGCAACAAATTATCATGACCTGCACCCAGAATCCCTACAGGTTCATATTACTGAACCACACTGTGTGTGCTGCCAGACGTGAAGGAACACACTACTTTTATTTCTCATGGATTCTATATGAATTTGTCAGAAGAAATTTATAGGCCTCCATATGAAACCACAGGTATACAGGGGTAGGATATGGGCCACAGATTTGTGTGGGTGCTGTGTTTCAGATCTGTATTACAGTTATGGGCATGAAGTCTAAAACATCTCAACAACCCTAAAGGGACATGTTCAACTGTACAGGGTCTGTGCATGTGGCAATGCTGTGAGAATCACTTGTCCAAACACTATCAGGAAGATTTAGCAAAACTGATGTAAAGGAAAACTGGCTTAGTTGGCCACAGCATGGATAATCTAAAACATGAATGCTATGATAAGTTTTATGAGTTATGCCTTTATCCAGTGAATGATGCTCATGTCAAAAATCCCTGGACTGATGATAGCTGATTATCATCTGGACGTCCTCTTCTAGGGAGGAACCAAATGCTCTGTGCTAAGTTGACAAAGAAGTGCTATGACCAGGGCCGGCGCCAGCTGTAAGGCGACCTAGGCAGCCGCCTAGGGCGCAATTTAGCAGGGGGCGCCGGAACCGTGCGGTTTAAAAAAAAAAACGTTGGTTAAGTGGCCGGCGGCGCCCCTCAAGCTGCGCTGCTGCTCTAATAAGCAGGGCCGGCGCTTCCATAGAGTCCTTAGAGGCCCCCCCGCGCCGGCCCGCAACTAACTATAGGCAGGACACGTGTCACACGGAGATGAGCGCTTCCATTGTGGAAGCGCTCATCTCCAGTCATCTGTATCGCCGTCCTCAGGACAGCGATACAGATGGCTGTGCAGCAGGGGAGGGAGAGGTGTGTCCCTTCCCCTTCCTCTGATAGGCTGCAGGCACTAGGCCGATGACGTCATAGCGCCGCCTGAGCCCTGAGCCATACAGCGCGGGACACAGGCCGGAAGAGGCCTTCATCACATCGCTGCCATGGAGGTAAGTATAAGTGTTTGTTTTTTTTGTTGTCGATACTGGTGGCTACTGGGCTGGCAAATGATGGGGGGCTCTGGCTACTGGCACATGATCGGGATAGGGGGGGCACTATGGCTACTGGGACATGATAGGGGGGGCCTTTGGCTACTGGCACATGATAGGGGGCCCTATGGCTACTGGCACATGATAGGGGGGCCCTATGGCTACTGGCACATGATAGGGGGGCCCTATGGCTACTGGCACATGATAGGGGGGACTCTGGCTACTGGCACATGATATAGGGGGGGCTCTGGCTACTGACACATGATATAGGGGGGGCTCTGGCTACTGGCACATGATATGGGGGGCTCTTGTTACTGACACTTGATGGTGGGGGGGCTCTTGTTACTGGCACATGATTGGGGGCATCTATGAGGGCACATTTTACTGGCACATTATTGGGGGACATCTATGGGGCCACTTCTTACTGGCACATTGGGGGCACTTCTTACTGGCACATTATTGGTGGGCACTACAGGGGCATCTACTGAGGCCACAAAGAAAGGCTATTTTATATGGGGGCTCTGTATAGGGGCATTTTATACTGGGACACATTATGGTGGGTACTATGGGGAAGGTGGGAGAGGAGTACTATGGGGCCATCTACGGGGGCACTGAGAAGGGGTATTTTATACTTACAAATTATGGGGGACACTGAGGGCATCTACTGGGGCACTATATATGGGGCATTTTATACTGGTACAATATGGGGGGCACTAGGAGGGAGGGGGGAGAGGAGCACTATGGGGGCATTTACTGGGGGCACTATAGAGGTATTTTTTGCACTGTCACATTAGAAGGAGAATTATTTCTACTGGGGGGGGGGGCATTATGGTGGGCTTTATTACTCCCCCATGGTATGACCCCCTAGTAGCAGCACCAGCCTCCCCCTGCTCTGCTATCCCTCTGCCCATTCTCCAAATCCTTATTATGAAATCTTTCTCATTAGGATAAAACACATCAACTCCACCGAGCCCCCCAGCCAAAGTGTTGAAGTGGCGTCCGAGATCCCCAAGGGTCAAGCCAAGTAACTGTAAGTTTTCATATGAAATATGTTTGTTATACACATATAGCATACACCGTGCCCCACAATATACAGTTTCTTCTGTAAAAGTCATCGTGTCATGGGGGGGGGCCCTTATTGTTTTTCGCCCCAGGCTTGTTTCTTTAGCTATGGCTTAAGTTATGGTAGTTATTCTCCACCATTCTTAATAGGGGGCTTTATTGCAACATATAACTCTCTTTTAATTTAAATGCGGAGAAACGGGTGGAACATATGTGATGTCATGATATAGGCGGATCATGTGATAAGGGGGGGGGCGGCAATTTTTATCTTGCCTAGGGTGGCAAAAATCCTTGCACCGGCCCTGGCTATGCCTCTGACATGAGACAGCATGTCACCGGCCCATCCAATGTTTCTGAGAACGGCTGGAGTCAAAGGACAAAGGAAAATGTAACACAAAGCCATATCTGTGTCAGGTAATCAACAATAAAAAAATAAAAATAAAGCAGCACTGTTTTCTATGTATAAATGGTGCGCGCCTTCCCAGACATTGGTTAAATCTTTTATTGTCCCCAGTGCTTCGGGTCCAATAAGGGATCATACATTGCCTGGAGTTTTGGTATTATGTTAGGCAATCAAGGAGACCTAAGCCGGCCTTCTTAATTACCTAATGCCATCTCCAAAACAGACTGATCTACAGCAGGCCAATTGCATGGACACAGGGGTGCAAATGTTTCACCTCCTAATAGGATTGCTTGAGGGATGGATCAAGGCTTTAAGAGAGGCAGAGTTACTGTAATAAAAGAAACAGCTGGACGCAAGCAAATTGTCACCAACATCATGCTGTCCAAAAGCTCCCTGAAGAGCCAGGCTAGATTGCTGGTGGAACAAACATGAGAAAGGGTTCTGCAGAGTGAACTGTGCTTTAGTCAGGCTAGGGAATAGGTTACAGTGCCGGGTAATGGACGCCCGCTCCACTTTACTGGTAACAGGGCTTTAGTAATGCATTGCAGGACTATTGAAAAATATTGAAAGAGGGCTTTGAACAGAGATCCCTACAATCTGTAAAGCTGTGTTGGTGGACAATACCTAATTCCACAATTGCTCTTTTTCTGCACAAGTGTAAACTACAGCACTTTTGACGCATACTCAAAAAAAGCTATGTTTTAGCATATGACCTCTCCCTAAATAGGACATGTGTTCCCTTGCATATGATTAGCCATCCTTACCTCATATAACCAGGTGGGAGGGTTGTGTGGATCTGGTAGAGGCTTTTTATAAATGTCAGATGGATATACATACATGGTCAGACTCAGAAGATGGATCCCAGCTCTGCTGATCTGTCCATACTTCCAGCTGCTCTTCTCCACGGGTCTGTTAATCTCTTCTTTTATCCCTTTTTATTTCTGTAACAGTTTTACCTTATGTGGACAGTATGGCATCGTTATTTCAGCATTTTTACTAACCCTTTTAAGCACTGTATTATTTATTGCATATATTAAATCTTTAAAAATTAATAGGTTGTCCTAGTTGCCCCAATACGCCCACAAATTTGATGAGTAAAAACAATGCCTAACTGTTAACCTCTTAAGGATACATGACGTACCAGTACATCATGATGTCCTGGTACTTAAGGACACATGACGTACCGGTACGTCATGTATGGTTCTGATCACCGCCGCCCGGCGGGCGGTGATCGGAACCCGGTGCCTGCTGAAATCATTGAGCAGGCACCTAGGCTGTGTGACCCTAGACCCCCCAGGGGTGCTGCCACTTGCCCCCCCCTGCCCCCCTCCCCCAACTTTTTTGGGGTGCAGGATTTTTTTTTTTTTTTTTTGTGTACGCTGACTGTGGCCGGCACTCTTAGCGTCCGGCCACTGTTAGCGAATCGCACACCCCACCGCTGATCAACTTCGGACGGTTGATCAGCGGTTTTGAATTTTTTTTTTTACATTTTTTGCCCTTTTTTTTGTTATTTATATATTTTTTTCTGTTAGTTTTAGGGTGAGTTCGCGAACACCCGTGCCCCCACACACACGCACACCTAATAAAGATTTACACACACGCAGACACACACTCCCCTATGGCCCGCCGGACGTTCTCGGCCGAAGAGGCATACGCCCAGCTTGCCTCCGACTCCGAGAGTCCCAGTGAGGACGAGGATGACCCAACATTCCTGTTGTCATCCGCGTCCTCCTCATCATCTAGCGATGATGATGAGCACCCAAGGCGGCGGAGATGCCGCCAGGCGGAGCAAGGGGACCGCCATGTTAGGGACCCTGTGGCCCAGCCTAGTACGAGCAGCTCTGGGGCTCGTACTAGTTTTCCGGCCCACCAGTTAAATCCACCGGGGCACCCTGCCGGTGAACTAGTCTGGTGTAGCCCAGAGCGATACGAGCCCGTGATTCCTGATTTTGTAGGCCAATCAGGAATCCATATTTCCACAGTGGGCTACACTGAATATGACTTTTTTTGTCATTTTTTCAGTGACCCACTGGTAAATCTGATGGTGGAGCACACGAACCTGTACGCCCAACAGTTCGTTGCTCAACACCCGGGCTCCTTTTTGGCCAGGCCCGGTGGCTGGACGCCGGTCAGTGCAGCCGAAATGAGGACATTTTGGGGCCTCGTGCTGCATATGGGCCTGGTCAAGAAACCCAGTGTCAGGCTGCACTGGAGTTGGGACGTCCTATACCAGACCCCACTTTACAGTTCGGCCATGACACGCTCCCGGTTTGAGGCCATCCGGAAATGTCGGCATTATTCAGATAATGCAGCATGTCCCCCCCGAGGTGATCCTGCCCATGACCGTCTGTATAAGATACGGCCGGTCATCGATCACTTTGGGGCCAAATTCATGGAGGCCTATGTACCTGGAAGGGAGGTCGCGTTTGATGAGTCTCTCATTGCGTTTGAGGGGAGACTCATTTTCTGCCAATATGTGCCCTCCAAGCGGGCGAGGTATGGCGTGAAGCTATACAAAATTTGTGAGAGTACCTCAGGGTACTCTTACAAATTTTGTGTATACGAGGGGCGAGATTCCTTGTGTGGGACCTTACGTACCCACTGCTGGATAAGGGTTACCACCTTTACGTGGATAACTTTTATACCAGTATCCCCTTGTTTCAGTCCCTTGCCGCCAGATCCACGTCCGCTTGTGGGACCTGCGGAAAAAATCAACAAGGCCTCCCTGCCCTCCCCCTCCAGGTACTTATCCCCAGGGGTGAGACCCGTGCCCTTACCACTGGAAACCTGTTGCTGGTCAGGTATAAGGATAAGAGGGATGTCCTTATGCTGTCCACAATTCATGGTAACGGCATCACCCCTGTCCCTGTGCGAGGTACCGCGGCAACGGTCCTCAAGCCCGATTGTATTGTCGACTACAATCGGTATATGGGAGGAGTTGATCTCTCTGATCAAGTCCTCAAGCCATATAACGCCATGCGCAAAACCCGGGCATGGTACAAAAAAGTTGCGGTCTACTTGGTACAGGTTGGCTTGTACAGCTCTTTTGTGCTGTCCCGGAGCGCTGGCAACACAGGGACATTCCTTCAGTTCTATGAGGCAGTCCTCAAGGCCCTGATCTTTTCGGACCGGGAAAGAGCAGGCCGGAGGAACTGTAGGCGCCCGGATCGTCCCTGGCCAACACTTTCCAGGTGTGGTCCCCCATACTGGAAAGAAGGGACGAACCCAAAAAAGGTGTAGAGTGTGTCACAGGAGGGGGATACGGAAGGACACCACAACTCAATGTGACACGTGCCCCGATTATCCGGGCCTCTGCATTATTGGTTGCTTCAGGGAGTATCACACTTCCATGGAGTACTACATTTATATCCCAATTTAGCACTGACACCGGATAAAAAAACTGGTTCTCAGACTTGAGACACCCAAAAAAACTAAAATAATTTATTAAAAGTAGACATATTAGGTATCGCCGCGTCGGTAATAATCTCCTCTATAAAAAATTCCCCATGATCTAACCCCCCAGATTAACAGTGTCCAGAAAAAATAAAATAAAAAGGTGCAAAAAAGGATTTTTTTTGTCACCTTACATAATAAAAAGTTTAATAGCAAGCGATCAAAAATTCATATAGCCCCCAAAATAGTGCCAATAAAACCGTCCTCTCATCCCGCAAAAAATGAGCCCCCACATAAGATAATCGGATTAAAAAATAAATAAAAAATGACTCTGACTTTAGAGATACGAAAAAAAAAAAATTGTATCAAAAAGGATAATATAGTCAAAAACCTAAATAATTGTAAAAAAAGTAGACTTATTAGGTATCGCCGCGTCCGTAAGAATCTCCTCTATAAAAATATCCCATGACCTAACCCCCCAGATTAACACGGTCCAAAAAAAACGGTGCCAAAACCGCTATTTTTGCCACTTTTCCATTTCAATCAGTTTTTTCCGGTAACAAAACAAGGGTTAACAACCAAACAAAAGTTTATATTTATTACCCTGATACTGCAGTTTACAGAAATGCCACATTTGTGGTCGTAAACTGCTGTATCAGTAAAAGGGAGGCCACAAAAGGAAAGGACCGACATGGTTTCTGGAAGGCCGATTTTGATGGCCTTTTTTATTGACACCATGTTTCTTTTGAAGCCCCCCTAGAGTAAAAACTCCCTAAAAGTGACCCCCATCTAAGAAACTACACCCCTCAAGGTATTCAAAACTTATTATACAAACTTTATTAACCTTTTAGGTGTTCCTCAACAGTTAATGGAAAATGGAGATGAAATTTCAGAATTTCAATTTTTGGTAACCTTGTCTCACAAAAATGTAATATAGAGCAACCAAAAATCATATGTACCCTAAAAATAGTCCCCAAAAAAATGCCACCTTATCCCGTAGTTTCCAAAATGGGGTCACTTTTAGGGAGTTTCTACTCCAGGGGTGCATCAGGGGGGTTGAAACAGGACACGGTGTAAATAAACCGGTCCATAAAAATCAGCCCTCCAAATAACAAACGGCGCACCTTTCACTCTACGCCCCGCTGTATGGCCGTACAGTAGTTTACGTCCACATATGGGGTGTTTCTGTAAACGGCAGAGTCAGGGCAATAAAGATACAGTCTTGTTTGGCTGTTAACCCTTGCTTTGTTAGTGGAAAAAAATGGGTTAAAATGGAAAAGTAGGCAAAAAAAAGAAATTTTCTAATTTCATCCCCATTTGCCAATAACTCTTGTGCAACACCTAAAGGGTTAACAACGTATGTAAAATCAGTTTTGAATACCTTGAGGGGTGTAATTTCTTAGATGGGGTCACTTTTAGGGAGTTTCTACTCCAGGGGTGCATCAGGGGGGTTGAAACAGGACACGGTGTAAATAAACCGGTCCATAAAAATCAGCCCTCCAAAAACCAAACGGCGCACCTTTCACTCTACGCCCCGCTGTGTGGCCGTACAGTAGTTTACGGCCACATATGGGGTGTTTCTGTAAACGGCAGAGTCAGGGCAATAAAGATACAGTCTTGTTTGGCTGTTAACTAGAGTTGAGCGAACACCTGGATGTTCGGGTTCGAGAAGTTCGGCCGAACTTCCCGGAAATGTTCGGGTTCGGGATCCGAACCCGATCCGAACTTCGTCCCGAACCCGAACCCCATTGAAGTCAATGGGGACCCGAACTTTTGGGCACTAAAAAGGCTGTAAAACAGCCCAGGAAAGAGCTAGAGGGCTGCAAACAAAATCCCCTGCAAACAAATGTGGATAGGGAAATGAATTAAAATAAAAAATAAAAAAAATAAAAATGAACCAATATCAATTGGACAGAGGTCCCATAGCAGAGAATCTGGCTTCACGTCAGCAGAGAATCAGTCTCTTCATGCCATAGCAAAGAATCTGGCTTCATGTCAGCAGAGAATCAGTCTCTTCATGCCATAGCAGAGAATCTGGCTTCATGTCAGCGCAGAATCAGTCTTCATGTCATAGCAGAGAATCAGGCTTCACGTCACCCACCACTGGAACAGGCCACTGTCACACATTTAGGCCCCGGCACCCAGGCAGAGGAGAGCGGTCCCGTAACAGAGAATCTGGCCTTATGTCAGCGCAGAATCTGTCTTCATGTCATAGCAGAGAATCAGGCTTCACGTCACCCACCACTGGAACAGGCCACTGTCACACATTTAGGCCCAGGCACCCAGGCAGAGGAGAGAGGTCCCGTAACAGAGAATCTGGCCTTATGTCAGCGCAGAATCTGTCTTCATGTCATAGCAGAGAATCAGGCTTCACGTCACCCACCACTGGAACAGGCCACTGTCACACATTTAGGCCCAGGCACCCAGGCAGAGGAGAGAGGTCCCGTAACAGAGAAACTGGCCTTATGTCAGCGCAGAATCTGTCTTCATGTCATAGCAGAGAATCAGGCTTCACGTCACCCACCACTGGAACAGGCCACTGTCACACATTTAGGCCCAGGCACCCAGGCAGAGGAGAGAGGTCCCGTAACAGAGAATCTGGCCTTATGTCAGCGCAGAATCTGTCTTAATGTCATAGCAGAGAATCAGGCTTCACGTCACCTACCACTGGAACAGGCCACTGTCACACATTTAGGCCCAGGCACCCAGGCAGAGGAGAGAGGTCCCGTAACAGAGAATCTGGCCTTATGTCAGCGCAGAATCTGTATTCATGTCATAGCAGAGAATCAGGCTTCACGTCACCCACCACTGGAACAGGCCACTGTCACACATTTAGGCCCCAGCACCCAGACAGAGGAGAGCGGTCCCGTAACAGAGAATGTGGTCTTATGTCAGCGCAGAATCTGTCTTTATGTCATAGCAGAGAATCAGGCTTCACGTCACCCACCACTGGAACAGGCCACTGTCACACATTTAGACCCAGGCACCCAGGCAGAGGAGAGAGGTCCCGTAACAGAGAATCTGGCCTTATGTCAGCGCAGAATCTGTATTCATGTCATAGCAGAGAATCAGGCTTCACGTCACCCACCACTGGAACAGGCCACTGTCACACATTTAGGCCCAGGCAGAGGAGAGAGGTCCCGTAACAGAGAATCTGGCCTTATGTCAGCGCAGAATCTGTCTTCATGTCATAGCATAGAATCAGGCTTCACGTCACCCACCACTGGAACAGGCCACTGTCACACATTTAGGCCCCGGCACCCAGACAGAGGAGAGCGGTCCCGTAACAGAGAATCTGGCCTTATGTCAGCGCAGAATCTGTATTCATGTCATAGCAGAGAATCAGGCTTCACGTCACCCACCACTGGAACAGGCCACTGTCACACATTTAGGCCCCGGCACCCAGACAGAGGAGAGAGGTCCCGTAACAGAGAATCTGGCCTTATGTCAGCGCAGAATCTGTCTTCATGTCATAGCATAGAATCAGGCTTCACGTCACCCACCACTGGAACAGGCCACTGTCACACATTTAGGCCCCGGCACCCAGGCAGAGGAGAGCGGTCCCGTAACAGAGAATGTGGTCTTATGTCAGCGCAGAATCTGTCTTTATGTCATAGCAGAGAATCAGGCTTCACGTCACCCACCACTGGAACAGGCCACTGTCACACATTTAGGCCCAGGCACCCAGGCAGAGGAGAGAGGTCCCGTAACAGAGAATCTGGCCTTATGTCAGCGCAGAATCTGTATTCATGTCATAGCAGAGAATCAGGCTTCACGTCACCCACCACTGGAACAGGCCACTGTCACACATTTAGGCCCAGGCACCCAGGCAGAGGAGAGAGGTCCCGTAACAGAGAATCTGGCCTTATGTCAGCGCAGAATCTGTCTTCATGTCATAGCATAGAATCAGGCTTCACGTCACCCACCACTGGAACAGGCCACTGTCACACATTTAGGCCCCGGCACCCAGACAGAGGAGAGCGGTCCCGTAACAGAGAATCTGGCCTTATGTCAGCGCAGAATCTGTCTTCATGTCATAGCAGAGAATCAGGCTTCACGTCACCCACCACTGGAACAGGCCACTGTCACACATTTAGGCCCCGGCACCCAGACAGAGGAGAGAGGTCCCGTAACAGAGAATCTGGCCTTATGTCAGCGCAGAATCTGTCTTCATGTCATAGCATAGAATCAGGCTTCACGTCACCCACCACTGGAACAGGCCACTGTCACACATTTAGGCCCCGGCACCCAGGCAGAGGAGAGCGGTCCCGTAACAGAGAATGTGGTCTTATGTCAGCGCAGAATCTGTCTTTATGTCATAGCAGAGAATCAGGCTTCACGTCACCCACCACTGGAACAGGCCACTGTCACACATTTAGGCCCAGGCACCCAGGCAGAGGAGAGAGGTCCCGTAACAGAGAATCTGGCCTTATGTCAGCGCAGAATCTGTATTCATGTCATAGCAGAGAATCAGGCTTCACGTCACCCACCACTGGAACAGGCCACTGTCACACATTTAGGCCCAGGCACCCAGGCAGAGGAGAGAGGTCCCGTAACAGAGAATCTGGCCTTATGTCAGCGCAGAATCTGTCTTCATGTCATAGCATAGAATCAGGCTTCACGTCACCCACCACTGGAACAGGCCACTGTCACACATTTAGGCCCCGGCACCCAGACAGAGGAGAGCGGTCCCGTAACAGAGAATCTGGCCTTATGTCAGCGCAGAATCTGTATTCATGTCATAGCAGAGAATCAGGCTTCACGTCACCCACCACTGGAACAGGCCACTGTCACACATTTAGGCCCCGGCACCCAGACAGAGGAGAGGTTCATTCAACTTTGGGTTGCCCCGCAATATAATGGTAAAATGAAAATAAAAATAGGATTGAATGAGGAAGTGCCCTGGAGTACAATAATATATTGTTAAGGGGAGGTAGTTAATATCTAATCTGCACAAGGGATGGACAGGTCCTGTGGGATCCATGCCTGGTTCATTTTTATGAACGTCAGCTTGTCCACATTGGCTGTAGACAGGCGGCTGCGTTTGTCTGTAATGACGCCCCCTGCCATGCTGAATACACGTTCAGACAAAACGCTGGCCGCCGGGCAGGCCAGCACCTCCAAGGCATAAAAGGCTAGCTCTGGCCACGTGGACAATTTGGAGACCCAGAAGTTGAATGGGGCCGAACCATCAGTCAGTACGTGGAGGGGTGTGCACAGGTACTGTTCCACCATGTTAGTGAAATGTTGCCTCCTGCTAACACGTTCCGTATCAGGTGGTGGTGCAGTTAGCTGTGGCGTGGTGACAAAACTTTTCCACATCTCTGCCATGCTAACCCTGCCCTCAGAGGAGCTGGCCGTGACACAGCTGCGTTGGCGACCTCTTGCTCCTCCTCTGCCTTCGCCTTGGGCTTCCACTGGTTCCCCTGTGACATTTGGGAATGCTCTCAGTAGCGCGTCTACCAACGTGCGCTTGTACTCGCGCATCTTCCTATCACGTTCCAGTGTAGGAAGTAAGGTGGGCACATTGTCTTTGTACCGGGGATCCAGCAGGGTGGCAACCCAGTATTCCGCACACGTTAAAATGTGGGCAACTCTGCTGTCGTTGCGCAGGCACTGCAGCATGTAGTCGCTCATGTGTGCCAGGCTGCCCAGAGGTAAGGACAAGCTGTCCTCTGTGGGAGGCGTATCGTCATCGTCCTGTGTTTCCCCCCAGCCACGCACCAGTGATGGGCCCGAGCTGCTTTGGGTGCCACCCCGCTGTGAACATGCTTCATCCTCATCCTCCTCCACCTCCTCTTCATCCTCGTCCTCCAGTAGTGGGCCCTGTCTGGCCACATTTGGACCTGGCCTCTGGTGTTGCAAAAAACCTCCCTCTGAGTCACTTTGAAGAGACTGGCCTGAAAGTGCTAAAAATGACCCCTCTTCCTCCTCTTCCTCCTGGGCCACCTCCTCTTCCATCATCGCCCTAAGTGTTTTCTCAAGGAGACATAGAAGTGGTATTGTAACGCTGATAACGGCGTCATCGCCACTGGCCATGTTGGTGGAGTACTCGAAACAGCGCAACAGGGCACACAGGTCTCGCATGGAGGCCCAGTCATTGGTGGTGAAGTGTGTCTGATCCGCAGTGCGACTGACCCGTGTGTGCTGCAGCTGAAACTCCACTATGGCCTGCTGCTGCTCGCACAGTCTGTCCAGCATATGCAAGGTGGAGTTCCACCTGGTGGGTACGTCGCATATGAGGCGGTGAGCGGGAAGGCCGAATTTACGCTGTAGCGCAGACAGGCGAGCAGCGGCAGGGTGTGAACGCCGGAAGCGCGAACAGACGGCCCGCACTTTATGCAGCAGCTCTGACATGTCGGGGTAGTTGCGAATGAACTTCTGCACCACCAAATTCAGCACATGCGCCAGGCAAGGGATGTGCGTCAAACCGGCTAGTCCCAGAGCTGCAACGAGATTTCGCCCATTATCGCACACCACCAGGCCGGGCTTGAGGCTCACCGGCAGCAACCACTCGTCGGTCTGTTGTTCTATACCCCGCCACAACTCCTGTGCGGTGTGGGGCCTGTCCCCCAAACATATGAGTTTCAGAATGGCCTGCTGACGTTTACCCCGTGCTGTGCTGAAGTTG
Organism: Bufo bufo; assembly: GCF_905171765.1. Taxonomy (NCBI): domain Eukaryota; kingdom Metazoa; phylum Chordata; class Amphibia; order Anura; family Bufonidae; genus Bufo; species Bufo bufo. The sequence continues at coordinate 668,631,820 of NC_053389.1, read as the reverse complement.
GTGGTGAAGGTGTGTGGCTGACTGGATGAGCAGGTGGAAGAAGAGGAGGAGGAAGCTGAGTAGGAGGAGGAGAAGACAGGAGGCAAAGAATGTTGCCCTGCGATCCTTGGCTACGGAAGGACGTGCGCCAAACAGCTCTCCGCCTGGGGCCCAGCCGCCACTACATTTACCCAGTGTGCAGTTAGGGAGATATAGCGTCCCTGGCCGTGCTTACTGGTCCACGTATCTGTGGTTATGTGGACCTTGCCACAGATGGCGTTGCGCAGTGCACACTTGATTTTATCGGACACTTGTTTGTGCAGGGAAGGCACGGCTCTCTTGGAGAAGTAGTGGCGGCTGGGAACAACATACTGTGGGACAGCAAGTGACATGAGCTGTTTGAAGCTGTGTGTGTCCACCAGCCTAAATGACAGCATTTCATAGGCCAGTAGTTTAGAAATGCTGGCATTCAGGGCCAGGGATCGAGGGTGGCTAGGTGGGAATTTACGCTTTCTCTCAAATGTTTGTGAGATGGAGAGCTGAACGCTGCCGTGTGACATGGTTGAGATGCTTGGTGACGCAGGTGGTGGTGTTGTTGGTACATCCCATGTTTGCTGGGCGGCAGGTGCCAACGTTACTCCAGAGGTGGAGGAAGAGGCCGAGGCGGCGGCAGCAGCAGAAGAGGCCGAGGCAGCAGCAGCAGAAGAGGTAGCAGGGGGAGCCTGAGTGACTTCTTTGTTTTTAAGGTGTTTACTCCACTGCAGTTCATGCTTTGCATGCAGGTGCCTGGTCATGCAGGTTGTGCTAAGGTTCAGAACGTTAATGCCTCGCTTCAGGCTCTGATGGCACAGCGTGCAAACCACTCGGGTCTTGTCGTCAGCACATTGTTTGAAGAAGTGCCATGCCAGGGAACTCCTTGAAGCTGCCTTTGGGGTGCTCGGTCCCAGATGGCGGCGGTCAGTAGCAGCCGGAGTCTCTTGGCGGCGGGTGTTCTGATTTTGCCCACTGCTCCCTCTTTTGCTACGCTGTTGGCTCGGTCTCACCACTGCCTCTTCCTCCGAACTGTGAAAGTCAGTGGCACGACCTTCATTCCATGTGGGGTCTAGGACCTCATCGTCCCCTGCATCGTCTTCCACCCAGTCTTGACCCCTGACCTCCTGTTCAGTCTGCACACTGCAGAAAGACGCAGCAGTTGGCACCTGTGTTTCGTCATCATCAGAGACGTGCTGAGGTGGTATTCCCATGTCCTCATCATCAGGAAACATAAGTGGTTGTGCGTTAGTGCATTCTATCTCTTCCACCCCTGGTGAAGGGCTAGGTGGATGCCCTTGGGAAACCCTGGCAGCAGAGTCTTCAAACAGCATAAGAGACTGCTGCATAACTTGAGGCTCAGACAGTTTCCCTGATATGCATGGGGGTGATGTGACAGACTGATGGGCTTGGTTTTCATGCGCCATCTGTGCGCTTTCTGCAGAAGACTGGGTGGGAGATAATGTGAACGTGCTGGATCCACTGTCGGCCACCCAATTGACTAATGCCTGCACCTGCTCAGGCCTTACCATCCTTAGAACGGCATTGGGCCCCACCAAATATCGCTGTAAATTCTGCTGGCTACTGGGACCTGAGGTAGTTGGTTCACTAGGACGTGTGGCTGTGGCAGAACGGCCACGTCCTCTCCCAGCACCAGAGGGTCCACTAACACCACCACGACCATGTCCACGTCCGCGTCCCTTATTAGATGTTTTCCTCATTGTTCCCGTTCACCACAATTTTGAGAATGGCAAATTTGGGAATGGTTTTTCAACCCAGAAAAAAAAGTGTGCTTTTACGGTCACTACAAATAACTTGACCAGCTAAAACAGTAGAGATTTGGTTAAATAGAGATGTGAGGCCTGTTTTTTTTTGCGCTGTGTGACAGGTATAGGTTTAATCACAGAATCAGATTTCTATCAGCACGCTAGCGTGTGTCTTAGGTTTTTCTGAATGACACTATCACTAGCTTCAATGTAAGATATTCTTTTTGGGATAGATTTCAAGTAGGCCTCAAATACCAGAAACTAGTTATTTTGCGAATGGCAAATTTGGGAATGGTTTTTCAACCCAGAAAAAAAGTGTGCTTTTACGGTCACTACAAATAACTTGACCAGCTAAAACAGTAGAGATTTGGTTAAATAGAGATGTGAGGCCTGTTTTTTTTTGCACTGTGTGACAGGTATAGGTTTAATCACAGAATCAGATTTCTATCAGCACGCTAGCGTGTGTCTTAGGTTTTTCTGAATGACACTATCACTAGCTTCAATGTAAGATATTCTTTTTGGGATAGATTTCAAGTAGGCCTCAAATACCAGAAACTAGTTATTTTGAGAATGGCAAATTTGGGAATGGTTTTTCAACCCAGAAAAAAAAGTGTGCTTTTACGGTCACTACAAATAACTTGACCAGCTAAAACAGTACAGATTTGGTTAAATAGAGATGTGAGGCCTGTTTTTTTTTGCGCTGTGTGACAGGTATAGGTTTAATCACAGAATCAGATTTCTATCAGCACGCTAGCGTGTGTCTTAGGTTTTTCTGAATGACACTATCACTAGCTTCAATGTAAGATATTCTGTTTGGGATAGATTTCAAGTAGGCCTCAAATACCAGAAACTAGTTATTTTGAGAATGGCGAATTTGGGAATGGTTTTTCAACCCAGAAAAAAAAGTGTGCTTTTACGGTCACTACAAATAACTTGACCAGCTAAAACAGTAGAGATTTGGTTAAATAGAGATGTGAGGCCTGTTTTTTTTTGCGCTGTGTGACAGGTATAGGTTTAATCACAGAATCACACTTCTATCAGCACGCTAGCATGTGTCTTAGGTTTTTCTGAATGACACTATCACTAGCTTCAATGTAAGATATTCTGTTTGGGATAGATTTCAAGTAGGCCTCAAATACCAGAAACTAGTTATTTTGAGAATGGCAAATTTGGGAATGGTTTTTCAACCCAGAAAAAAAAGTGTGCTTTTACGGTCACTACAAATAACTTGACCAGCTAAAACAGTACAGATTTGGTTGAATAGAAATGTCAGGTCTATTTTTTAGGCGCTGGGTGACAGGCTCAACTTGCCCCTGATGTAATATATGGCCAAAAAATAACCACACTGTTGATGGTTAAATGCACTTGGGTGACACAGGATCAGCCTGCACCAGATGTAGTATATGGCCAAAAAATAATCAGACTGTCGATGGCTAAATGCACTTCGGTGACACAGGCTCAGCCTGCAGCTGATGTAGTATATGGCCAAAAAATAACCAGACTGTTGATGGTTAAATGCACTTCGGTGACACAGGCTCAGCCTGCAGCTGATGTAGGATATAGCACAAAATAACCACACTATCGATGGTTAAATACACTTGGTGATAGCTTGTGCTGGCGCACCACAAGTCACAAAATGGCCGCCGATCACCCCAGAAAAAAAGTGATCTAAAAACGCTCTGGGCAGCCTCAAAAAAGTGAGCAAGTCAATAATAGCACTTCAATGATCCACAGCTGCAGATCGATCACAGAATGAAGTCTTTTGGAGGAGTTAATCTGCCTAATCTCGCCCTAACGTCGCAGCTGCAACCTCTCCCTATACTGATCATAGCAGAGTGACGTGCGGCGCTACGTGACTCCAGCTTAAATAGAGGCTGGGTCACATGGTGCACTGGCCAATCACAGCCATGCCAATAGTAGGCATGGCTGTGATGGCCTCTTGGGGCAAGTAGTATGACGCTTGTTGATTGGCTGCTTTGCAGCCTTTCAAAAAGCGCCAAGAAAGCGCCGAACACCGAACCCGAACCCGGACTTTTACGAAAATGTTCGGGTTCGGGTCCGTGTCACGGACACCCCAAAATTCGGTACGAACCCGAACTATACAGTTCGGGTTCGCTCATCCCTACTGTTAACCCTTGCTTTGTTAGTGGAAAAAATGGGTTAACATGGAAAATTAGGCAAAAAAATGAAATACTCTTGTGCAACACCTAAAGGGTTAATGAAGTTTGTAAAATCAGTTTTGAATACCTTGAGGGGTGTAGTTTCTAGAATGGGGTCATTTTTGGGTGGTTTCTATTATGTAAGCCTCGCAAACTGACTTCAGACCTGTAGTGGTCCCTAAAAATGGGGTTTTGTAAATTTCTGAAAAATTTCAAGATTTGCTTCTAAACTTCTAAGCCTGGTAACATCCCCAAAAAATTAAATATTCCCAAAATAATTCAAACATGAAGTAGACATATGGGGAATGTAAAGTCATCACAATTTTTGGGGGTATTACTATGTATTACAGAAGCAGAGAAACGGAAACTTTGAAATTTGCAAATTTTTCCAATTTTTTGGTAAATTTGGTATTTTTTTTATGAAAAAAATTAAGAAAAATTTGACTTCATTTTACCAGTGTCATGGAGTACAATATGTGACGAAAAAACTATCTCAGAATGGCCTGGATAAGTCAAAGCGTTTTAAAGTTATCAGCACTTAAAGTGACACTGGTCAGATTTGCAAAAAATGGCCTGGTCCTTAAGGTGAAATAAGGCTGTGTCCCTAAGGGGTTAACCCTAATGCCAGTGTGCTTGAAGCAAACCTATTTTATACTAGAGAGTGCAGGGTGTGCTTGTCCGTCAACAGTGTAGCATCTTGGCTTTAATGAGGTGGTGACAGTGTGTTGTGTCGATGTGTGGACTGGTTTTGGGGTGTGCTAATTAGCCTTGAACAAGTGAGAGTGGAAAGCTCAGTAACCCTTTCCAGTTGCATCTAGGTAAGGCTACTTTCACACCTGCGTTAGGTGCGGATCCGTCTGGTATCTGCACAGACGGATCCACACCTATAATGCAAATGCTTGTATCCGTTCAGAACGGATCCGTTTGCATTACCATGAAAAAGAATTTTTGTTCATGATAATGCAAACGGATCCGTTTTTACTTACATTGAAAGTCAATGGGAGGCGGATCAGTTTTCAATTGCACTATATTGTGTCAGTGAAAACGGATCCGTCCCCATTGACTTACATTGTAAGTCAGGACGGATCCGTTTGGCTCTGCATCGTCAGGCGGACATCAAAACGCTGCAAGCTGCGTTTTGGTGTCCGCCTCCAGAGCGGAATGGAGGCAGAACGGAGGCAAACTGATGCATTCTGAACGGATCCTTATCCATTCAGAATGCATTGGGGCTGAACTGATCCGTTTTGGGCTGCTTGTGAGAGCCCTGAAACGGATCTCACAAGCGGACCCAGAAACGCCAGTGTGAAAGTAGCCTAATGTGTACAGTGAGTGGGGCACTTGACAATAAGCAATGCTATGATTTATTTAGTCATGGGAACAAGGAAAATTGGCATCCTCTACTAGTTTAAAAATGCACACTAGCACACTATTATATTAATTGGTGCATAGAAGGGTGATAAGTAAAAATGTAATTATAGGAAGAATTGAACAAAAGTTTCCCACTGTTCTGCTATATGAAATCATCTCTGGTCTGGAAACGGATGGTCACTCAACCGTAAAACAAAATCACGAGAATCATCAACCTTTGCATATTGCACTACAGGGATCTATGGTGCTGTAAGTTTATTTTAGTAGATTTGCAGTGAGTTTGGGTGTTACATCCAGAATGCGGACTGCTAAACATGGCCAGAATACATATGCCTGTTTGAACAAGGCTTTAGACAGAACATGTCCAGTTCAAGCGCAATTCCCTATTCAACCTTTCTTGTTTGTCTGGTGATAGAAAGATCAGCAATATGACTGCGTTTTCTACAAGGACACCACTCTTAAACACTTCTGTGGACTATGCAGGCACTATCACAAGATCAGATTATAAATGGAGGGCACTTGCCATCATACTGTACAACTTGTGGATACCAGAGGAGAATGCTATTTGAATTGGGTCAATGCAGACCCCATGGTGCTGTCATTCAATTCTAGAAGAGGGCTGTGTTTACGACCTTTTATACAGACATCAAAGAGCACAACTGTCAGAAGCAGAGTTAGTGATCTGCAAACTAAATCTACATCTGACAGCATTTTTCTTTGCTGCAGTTATCTGATTGGGAATTATGCAGACACTTTTGCTAGAGATATCACAGAATGACTAGGCTTAAAGGCAATTCCTACAGAGCTGCCACACAAGTATGAAGTGTTGCCTCAGTAATGCAGGGCATTGTGAGGTCAGAAAAGGGGAAGTGAAGATCAGGTAGGATAAAGAATAATTAGTTTCAAAAAGTTCTGAACATTTAAGTTACAAGATAAGTAGTAAATTATTAATAACTACTAATTATATAACTCCAGTAATTTGGCAGCTCTGGATAAATTAGTTTCTACTCTATTTTTCTGTCGCCATGTAGAGCCTGGCCTGAATATATCTGGGTTTGGCATTTAATTCTAGAAAGGAATGTAAATAACAGGAAATTCATTAAAGGATAGGTAATATATGTATGATCGCTGGGCGGGATTCTGACTGCTGAGAACCCAACTAATCATGAGAATGGGGGTCCCCAAGTCCCTTGTGTGGAGTGGTGGGACGCATGCATGAACATTGACTCATCCACCTGTGTGGGTCAGTCACAGATAGGGTACTGTACTGAACTCTGTAGTACTGTAGAAGTAAACAGAGCACACAAATGCACACACTACATTCACCCAGGTGACTCAGGGACCCCTACTTTTATGATTGGTGCGGTCAGCAATAATTAGACAAGCCTTGGGTATACAAGGGTTTAGGGATTGTAAAGCAGGGCTATCTTTTTCTACTGTCACCTTAACCACCAAAACATGGGCATCACTAGTGGACAATGCTATGCTAAAATGAAAGTTGTATCTCAATGTAGCTTTAATTTGTTTCCTGAACCAAGTCTAACATTAAAACAATCAGAAAAGCTAGGATACCGGGTTCTGAATCTGCCCAAAGCCAACAATTGTCACTGTTTGGGACGGTGCATTATCTTGCAGAAAGAGGTTACTGTCGTCTGGGAATACCACTGGTCTGAAGGCGTGAACTTGGTCTACAAGGTAGGTAGGTGGTGTTTGTCAAAGTAACATCCAGTGATTGCCAGGACCCATAGTTTACCAGTAGAACATTGTCCGGCCTCCACCGACTTGCCTTTTTCCCATTGTGCATCCTGGTGCCATCTCTGCGCCTGGTGTAAAAGAAAGCCATCCACATGATGTAAAAGAAAACTTCATTCATTGGATTAAACCACATTCTCCCATTGCTCCATTTCTGATGCTCACATGCCCATTGTAGACACTTTCAGCTATGGCAGGGGTCAGAATGGCTACTCTTACCACTCTATGCCTACGCAGCCCCAGTTGCAGAAAGTGGTGATACACTATGTGTTGTGACACAATTTTGTCATAGATAGCATTAACTTTTTCATCAATATGTTGGACAGTAGTTCTTCTGGCTAAGTTTTGCATCAGCGAGCCTTGTATTATCCTGTGTGTTCATTATCCTGTGGCCGGTTCACTTATTGTCTTTCTTTGGACCATTTTTGGTAGATACTAACATCTACATAACATGAACATCCCACTAGACCTACCATTTTAGAGATACTTTGACCCAGTTGTCCAGTCATCACAATTTGGCACTTGCTCAGATCTTTATACTTGACCATTTTCCTGCTTTTAACACATTAACATCAAGAACTGTTAATCTTCTGCGTAATACTAGTGCATCTCAAAAAATTTGAATATCGTCAAAAATGTAATTAATTTTAGTAATTGAATTCAAAAAGTGAAACTCGTATATTATAAAGATTTATTTCACACAGAGTGATATATTTCAGGCATTTATTTATTTTAATCTTGACGATTATGGCTGGTATCTCAGAAAATTAGAATTTTGTGGAAAAAGTTCAATATTTTTGACACATGGTGTCACACTGTAATCAGCCAATCAACACAAAACACCTGCAAAGGTTACCTAAGCCTTTAACCCTTTCTACCCCGGAGGTTTTTTTGTTTTGTGCTCCCTGCTTTCCCAGAGCCATAACTTTTTTTTTTTTTCTGTTCACATAGCCTTATGAGGGCTTGTTTTTTGTGGGACAAGTTGTACTTTCCAACACCACCATTTAATATTGCATATGATGTAGTGGGAAGCGAGAACAAAATTCCAAATGGGGTGAAATTGCAAAAAACGTACAGGTTTTATTTTTATACGACGTTCAATGTGCGATAAAAATGACCAGTAACTTTCATTCTACAGGTCAGTACTAATCCGGCGATACCTTATATGTATAGTCTTTCTTGCGTTTTTATAGTGATAAAATAATAAAAAAGTTGCATTTTTTCGTCGCCTTATTTTGACCCCTAAAACTTTTTGTAATTATGTGTACGAAGCTGTATGGGGGCTAATTTTTTGCGGGGCGATCTGAACTTTTCATTGCTACTATTCTGGGGGTGTGTATGACTTTTTGGAGCGGGCGCCATCTTTAAAGACCAGGCCAGCGGCGTACTAGTACGGCGCTGGTCGAGAAATGGTTAAAGGGAACCTGACACCTAAAAAACGGATATCAAACTGCCAGCATTATCTTATAGAAGTCTGTAGCTTGATTCCAAAGTTGTTTTTGTCCTTAGTGTCCGATACACCTAATGCCAGAAAAAGACTTTTATTCCCCTGCCAGCATTATGTAAATTAGGCCCCTTTCCCGGCCCTTAGAATTTGATTAACATAGCATATAAGGTCGAAAAAAGACATTTGTCCATCCAATTCGGCCTGTTATCCTGCAAAAACCTGTGAGGTAGAAGCCAATTTTCCCCACTTTAGGGGGGGGGGGGAATTCCTTCCTGACTCCAATCAGGCAATCAAAATAACTCCCTGGATCAACGACCCCTCTCTAGTAGCTATAACCTGTAATATTATTACACTCCAGAAATACATCCAGGCCCCTCTTGAATTCCTTTATTGTACTCACCATCACCACCTCCTCAGGCAGAGAGTTCCATAGTCTCACTGCTCTTACCGTAAAGAATACTCTTCTATGTTTGTGTACAAACCTTCTTTCCTCCAGATGCAGAGGATGTCCCCTCGTCACAGTCACAGTCCTGGGGATAAATAGATGATGGGAGAGATCTCTGTACTGACCCCTGATATATTTATACATAGTAATTAGATCTCCCCTCAGTTGTCTTTTTTCTAAAGTGAATAACCTTAATGTTGATAATCTTTCAGGGTACTTGTAGTCCCCCCATTCCAGTTATTACTTTAGTTGCCCTCATCTGTCCCCTCTCTAGCTCTGCTATGTCTGCCTTGTTCACAGAAGCCCAGAACTGTACACAGTACTCAATGTGTGGTCTGAGTAGTGATTTGTGAAGTGGTAGAACTATGTTCTCATCACGGGCATCTATGCCCCTTTTGATGCAACCCATTATCTTATTGGCCTTGTGCCTGACACTGGTTTTTACAGCTTAGTTTTCTGTTAACTAAAATTCCTAGATCCTTTTCCTTAGCAATGGGCCACAAGTGCAGGATCTGCCCCCCGGTATAGATGCACCACTGCATATGGGGTTGAGCACTTCCTGCTTTTTAATACCACGCCAATTTGTAGTCAGTATTGGGCCCTTTTCTCTTCAATATATTTATTAATGATCCTGTAGAAGGTTGCATAGTAAAATATCAATTTTACAGATGACACTAAACTGTGTAAAGTAATTGACACGGAAGAGGACAGTATACTGCTACAGATGGATCTAGATAGATTGGAGGCTTGGGCAGAGAAGTGGCAGATGAGGTTTAACACTGACAAATGTAAGGTTATGCACTACCGAAGGAATAATGCAAGTCACCCGTACATACTAAATGGTAAAACACTGGGAAACACTGACATGGAAAAGGACCTAGGAATTTTAGTGAACAGAAAACTAAGCTGTAAAAACCTGTGTCAGACAGCTGCTGCCAAGGCCAATAAGATAATGGGTTGCATCAAAAGGGGCATAGATGCCCGTGATGAGAACATAGTCCTGCCACTTTACAAATCACTAGTCAGACCACACATGGAGTACTGTGTACAGTTCTGGGCTCCTGTGAACAAGGCAGACATAGCAGAGCTGGAGAGGGTACAGAGGAGGGCAACTAAAGTAATAACTGGAATGGAGGGACAGTACCCTGAAAGATTATCAACATTAGGGTTATTCACTTTAGAAAAAAGACGACTGAGGGGAGATCTAATTACTATGTATAAATATATCAGGGGTCAGTACAGAGATCTCTCCCATCATCTATTTATACCCAGGACTGTGACTGTGACGAGGGGACATCCTCTGCGTCTGGAGGAAAGAAGGTTTGTACACAAACATAGAAGTGGATTCTTTATGGTAAGAGCAGTGAGACTATGGAACTCTCTGCCTGAGGAGGTGGTGATGGTGAGTCGGGAAGGAATTTTTTTACCCCTTGAGTGGGGAAAATTGGCTTCTACCTCACAGGTTATTTTTTTGCCTTCCTCTGGGTCAACTTGCAGGATAACAGGCCGAATTGGATGGACAAATGTCTTTTTTTGGCCTTATATGCTATGTTACTATGTTAATCAAATTCTAAGGGATGGGAAAGGAGCTGCAGCCCCCTTGACTTCAAGAGCCTAATTTACATAATGTGGGCAGGGGAATAAAAGTATTTTTTCTGGCATTAGGCGCATATGACACCAAGCTTTGGAATCAAGCTACAGACATGTATAAGGTGATGCTGGCGGTTTAATATCTGTTTTCTAGGTGACAGGTTCCCTTTAAATAGTCCATCAGTTTGGTTCAGAAGGCTACACAATCATGGGGAAGCCACAAAAGGTCACCAATCCAAGAATATTAATGCCAAGTTGAGTGAAAGAAAAAAATGTGCTAGAAAAAAGTGCACAAGCAACATTGATAGCCTCAGCCTTGAAAGAAATAGCCATTCAAGAATTTGGGGGAGTTTCACAAGAAGTAGTCTGCGGCTGGGCCAGTGGTTCAAGAGCCACCACACACAGACATAGCCAGGACACGGACTACAACTGTCACATTCCTTGTGTCAAGCCAATCATTCCTAACGGACAACATCAGAAGCATCTTATATGGGCTAAGGAGAAAAAGAACTGGACTGTTGCTCGGTGGTCCAAAGTCCTGTTTTCAAGATGAAAGTAAATTTTGCATTTCATTTGGAAATCAAGGTCCCAGAGTCTGGAGGAAGATTGAAGAGGCACACAATCCAAGTTGCTAGAGATCCAGTGATAGTTTGGGGGCCATGTCATCTGCTGGTGTTGGTCCACTATGTAATACCAAGTCCAAAGTCAGCACAGCTATCTACCAGGAAATTGTTGAGCACTTCCAAAAGTACCAATACTTGGTTTAGTAACCCCAGTATCACTTTGCTTGATTGTCAAGCAAACTCACCTGACCTAAACCCTATAGAGAATCTATGTGGTATTGTCAAAAGGAAGATGAGAGATACCAGACGCAACAATGCAGACGAGCTGAAGAACTTGGGCTTCCATAAGGGCTGTTTCACACGAGCGGATGCCGTGCGTGGCATCGGGTCTTGGCACTCTTTCACGGAGCGGATGCCACGCACAGCATCCGCTCGTGTGAAACAGCCCTAACACCTCAGTAGTGCACAGGCTGATCGCCTCCATGCCACGCGGCATTGATGCAGTAATTCATGAAAAAGGAGGCCCAGCCAAGTATTGAGTGCATATACTGTAAATACTTTTCAGTAGGCCAACATTTCTGTGTAAAAAATAATTTAATATAAAAAAAATTCTGAGTTTTCATTAGCTGTAAGCCATAATCATCAACATTGAAAGAAATAAATGCTTGAAATAGATGACTATGTGTGTAATGAATCTATATAAGGCTACTTTCACACTGGCGTTTCTGGGTCCGCTTGTGAGATCCGTTTCAGGGCTCTCACAAGCAGCCCAAAACGGATCAGTTCAGCCCCAAAGCATTCTGAATGGATTAGGATCCATTCAGAATGCATAAATTTGGCTCCGTTTGGCCTCCATTGCGTTTTTTAGACGGTCACTAGAACGCAGCTTGCAGCGTTTTGGTGACCGTCTGACTATGCGCAGCCAAACGGATCTGTCTAGACTTACAATGTAAGTCAATGGGGACGGATCAGTTTTTTACTGACACAATATGGTGCAATTGAAAATGGATCAGTCCCCCATTGACTTTCAATGTAAGTCAAGACTGATCCAATTTGACTTAGACGCAAGTGTGAAAGTAGCCTAATATATGAGTTTCACTTTTTGAAATAAATTACTGAAATATTGTAACTTTTTGATGATTCTAATTTATTGAGATGCACTAGTATATACCACTCCTTGACAGGTGTCATTGTAACAAGATTATAATTTTTTACTTAGGGTACAACATGTTAAGGCTTCTTGATACAGTTTTGGAAGCCAAAACCAGGAGTGAATTCAAAAAAGAGAAGTAAAAAAAGGGGTTGTCTGCTTTTGTAATATTGATGACCTAACCTCAGGAAAGGTCATCAATATTAGAATAGTGGGGGTCCGACTGCTGGCACCCTTAACAATCAGCTGTTTGAAGAGAATGCAGGTCTTGTATGAGTGCTGCCTTCTCTTCACTGTTTACCTGCATGCGGTCACAACTGCAGCAGTGAGCGGTGTAATTACAACTCTGTCTTCCCCATTTTCACCTTGATGGGATGGCTCCTTTCTGTGAAAATGAACAATTACATTTTTTTCCAATAAAATGTTGCTTTAGCCCAGCGTTTTTATTTTTCACAAGGGGTAACAAGAGAAAAAGGACCCCACAAATTGTTAAACATTTTCTATTGAATATGATGACACCCCATATGTAGTCGTAAGCTGATGTTTGGGCACACTGCAGGGTTCAGAAGAGAAAGAGCAGCATGTGCATTTGAGGCCTAGGTTGGTGATTTCTGGCAACTGCAGAGGCTCTGAGGTTAACCCCTTCACAACTGCAATCCATCTATATACGTGCTAGCTGCACATACCCCGTGCAGCTACCACGTGTATAGACGTCAGGCAGCTCTTTAATCCAAGCGCTGCAAAACGCTTGGATTAAAGCTTCTGCCCATGCCCTGCTGCTGTCACGGACAGCATACTGTCTAGTAATGCCGGCAAGGGACCAATCAGAGTGGTCCCTTGCCGGCAATCGATCCGATTGGTTAGTCTGTGCAGACTAACAAATCGGATCGCGGCAGTGTTAAAATGCCGGTTTCAGGCTCTGATCTGCACTCTGCAGATCATAGCCTGAAATCAGGTAATGTGTCCTGAAGCCCCCCGATCTGTGCCCCCTTCCTGTGCGCCTCCAACCCCCCACCACCACTGTGAGCCCTGCCTCTGCCATCGGTCACCGCCCCCCCCATCCATGTATTATGCCCCTGATGCGGTCCGCCCCCTCCCTGCCCAATACATTCATCCTGCCCCGATCTGTGCCCCCTCAATGCTGGCCGTATCCCCCCCTTTTCCAGCGCTGCCCCCGATGCGGTCCCCCTGCTGTGTGTGATGGCGGCGGCTCCATTCCTGAGCCGCCGCCATCAGCAGCGAGTGTCAGCTGTATGCTGACACTCTGCTGTAACTCCATAGATGCCACGGCAGTGGCATCCATGGGGTTAATAGAGGGAGGGTGCTCCCTCTCTCAACCATCGGGGCTGCTGCGCTGCGATGGCAGCGCCAGGTGGTTGCCATGGCAGCGCCAGGTGGTTGCCATGGCAACCGGACGCTTAGCAAAGGCGTCCGGTGTTGCCACTTACAGGAAATCTGGTAGCATTATACTTTGCAATGCAAGAGCATTGCAAAGTATAATACAACCATCAGCCCCACTAGATCTTCAATATCCAAGAGGGAACTGATAAAAAAAAAGTGAAAATAATAAAAGTAAAAATAAATAAATAAATAAAAATGTAAATTAGCAAAATAAATGGCCTTTTCCTATAAAAAACAAAAAAACAAAATAAAAACCACACATATTAGGTATCACCGCGTCCGTAACGACCATCTCTATAAATATATCACAATAAACACCTTACATCACAAAAAGTGCAACACCAAGCGATCAAAAAGGCGTATACACCCCAAAATAGTACCAATCAAACCGTTATCTCATCCCGCAAAAAATGAGCCCCTACTTAAGACAATCGCCTAAAAAATAAAAAATCTATGGCTCTCAGACTATGGAGACACTAAAACATAATTTTTGTTTCAGAAATGCTATTATTGTGTAAAACTTAAATAAATAAGAAAAAGTACACATATTGGGTATTGCCACGTCCATAAAGATCTGCTCTATAAAACTGTCACATGACCTAACCCCTCAGATGAACGCTGTAAAAAGGAAAAAAAACCTGTTCCAAAACAGCCAATTTTTTGGTCACCTTGCCCCATAAAGTGTAATAATGAATGATCAAAAAATCATATGTACCCAAAAATGGTACCAATAAAAAACCTTAACTCTTTCGGCAAAAAACGAGCCCCTGCATAAGACGTTCGGCAGAAAAATAAAAAACATATGGTGTTCAGAAAATGGACACACAAAAACATAATTTCTTTTTCAAAAATGCCTTATTATGTTAAACTGAAACAAACAAACAAAAAAAGTAGACATGTTTGATATCACTGCATCCGTAACAACCTGCTCTATAAAAAAAGCACATGATCTACCATGTCGGATGAATCTTGTAAAAAATTAAAGATAACAAAACGGTGCCAAAACAGCTATTTTTTTGTTACCTTGCCTCACAAAAAACTTAATATAGAGCAATTAAAAATCATATGTACCCCAAAATAGTACCAATAAATCTGACACCTTATCCTCTAGTTTCCAAAATAGGGTCACTTTTTGGGAGTTTCTACTGTAGGGGTGCATCAAGGGGGCTTTAAATGGGACATGGCATCTAAAACCAGTCCAGCAAAATCTGCCTTCCAAAAACCATGCGGCACTCCTTTTCTTCTGCGCCCTGCCGTGCGCCCTTACATCAGTTTACGACCACATGTGGGGTGTTTCTGTAAACCGCAGGATCAGGGTAATAAATATTGAGTTTTGTTTGGCTGTTAACCCTCAATGTGTTAAAGAAATAAGTGACATAAAATGGAAAATCTGCCAAAAAAGTGAAATTTTGAAATTTCATCTCCATTTTCCTTGAATTCTTGTGGAACACCTAAAGGGCTCATGCACAGGACAGTATTTTGTGTTCAGTATACTGGACGTTTTTTGAGTTCAGTATGCGGAACATATACTGAACCATTTATTTCAATGGTTAAGCAAAAAATACTGGTGTCTCCGTGTGCATTCCGTTTCAGTATTTCCATACCGTGAAAAGATAGAACATGTCCTATTCTTGTCCGCAAATCACGGTGCTTGGCTCCATTCAAGTCAATGGGTCCGCAAAAAAAACGGAACACATACGGAAATGCATCCGCATGTCTTCCATATCCGTTCCGTTTTTGCTGAACCATCTATTGAAAATTTTATGCCCAGCCCAATTTTTTCTATGTAATTACTGTATACTGTATATGGCATACGAAAAAACGGAACGAAAAAACGGAGAGGAAACGGAACCACAACGGAAACAAAAAACGGAACAACGGATCCGTAAAAAACGGACCTCAAAGTAACTTGAGGGGTTTAGTTTCTACAATGGGGTCATTTATGGGGGGGTATCCACTATGTAAGCCTTCAGACCTGAACTGGTCCTTAAAAAGTGGGTTTTGGAAATTTTCTTAAAAATTTTAAGAATTGCTTCTAAACTTCTAAGCCTTGTATTGTCCTAAAAAAAATTAAATTACATTTCCAAAATGATGCCAACATAAAGTCTGCATATGGGGAATGTTAAGTAATAAATATTTTATGAGGTATCACTTTTTGTTTTAGAAGCAGAGAAATGTAAATTTTGAAAATTGCGAATTTTTCAAAATTTTTGGTAAATTTGGGATTTTTTCATAAATAAAGGTGAATTATATTGACTGAAATTTATGACTGTCATGAAGTACAATGTGTCACGAGAAAACATTCTCAGAATGGCTTGGATAAATAAAAGTGTTCCAAAGTTATTACCACATAAAGTGACGCATGTCAGATTTGTAAATTTTGACCAGGACACGGGCATCAATGACCTTTGGTCATGAAAGGGTTAAATAAAAAAAGAAACCTCCCAAGAAGTGACCCCATTTTGGAAACCACACCCCTCACAGAATTTACCAAGTAGTGTAGTGAGCAGGGCCACGATGACAGATAGGCGAAGGTTGGCTGCTTCTTTTCAAATGTGTTTTAATCTCTTTATTAGAGTCCGGCCACACAACCAGGTTTCTGCATGCAGTTTTGGTAGCAAAAAAAGTTTCTACCTCTGTGTACTCCCGTGGTCCCAGCCATCAGAGAAGCCTCCACCTTTTCCTATAGTGTGCAAACACAACCACCGTTGTTGGATTGTATGTTGGTCATAACCGCTGGTTACTAACAGTGTATAATGTGATGAAAAATTCATCTAGCCAGCAAAGAAGGCATGATGGGGGCTTATTACTGGCACATGATGGGGGGCTCTTGTTACTGGAACATAGGGGGGCTCTTATTACTGGCACATTGGGGGGCTCTTGTTACTGGCACGTGATGGGGGCTTATTACTGGCACGTGATGGGGGCTTATTACTGGCACGTGATGGGGGGCTTATTACTGGCACGTGATGGGGGGCTTATTACTGGCACATGATGAGGGACTTATTACTGGCACATGATGGGGGGCTTATTACTGGCACATGATGGGGGGCTTATTACTGGCACATGATGGGGGGCTTATTACTGGCACATGATGGGGGGCTTATTACTGGCACATGATGGGGGGCTTATTACTGGCACATGATGGGGGGCTCTTGTTACTGGAACATTGGGGGGCTCTTATTACTGGCACGTGATGGGTCTAGGCTCTTATTACTGGCACATTGGGGGGCTCTTGTTACTGGCACGTGATGGGGGGCTTATTACTGGCACGTGATGGGGGGCTTATTACTGGCACATGATGAGGGGCTTATTACTGGCACATGATGGGGGGCTTATTACTGGCACATGATTGGGGGCTTATTACTGGCACATGATGGGGGGCTTATTACTGGCACATGATGGGGGGCTTATTACTGGCACATGATGGGGGGCTTATTACTGGCACATGATGGGGGGCTCTTGTTACTGGAACATTGGGGGGCTCTTATTACTGGCACGTGATGGGGCTAGGCTCTTATTACTGGCACATTGGGGGGCTCTTGTTACTGGCACTTGATGGGGGGCTCTTGTTACTTGCACATGATGGGGGGCACTTATTACTGGCACGTTATTGGGGGCACTTATTACTGGCACATTATTGGGGGCACCTATTACTGGCACGTTATTGAGGGCACTTATTACTGGCACATTATTGGTGGGCACTATAGGGGCATCTACTGAGGCCACAAAGAAGGGGTATTTTATATGGGGGGCTCTGTACAGTAGCATTTTATACTGGGACACATTATGATGGGTACTATGGGGAAGGGGGGAGAGGAGTACTATGAAGTCATCTACGGGGGGCACTAAGAAGGGGTATTTTATACTTGCAAATTATGGGGGACACTGAGGGCATCTACTGGGGCACGATATATGGGGCATTTTATACTGGTACATTATGGGGGCACTAGGAGGAAGGGGGGAGAGGAGCACTATGGGGGTATTTACTGGGGGGACTATATAGGGGGATTTTATACTGGCACATTATGGGGGACATTAGCTCAACCCGGGGCATTACAAGGGGGTATTTTTTGCATTGTCACATTATAAGGAGAATTATTTCTACTGGGGAGGCATTATGGTGGGCTTTATTACTCCCCCATGGTATGACCCCCTAGTAGCAGCACCAGCCTCTCCCTGCTCTGTGACCCCTCTGCCCCTTCTCCAAATCCTTATTATGAAATCTTTCTCATTAGGATAAAACACAACATCAGCTCCACCGAGCCCCCCCAGCCAAGTGTTGAAGTGGTGTCCGAGATCCCCAAGGGCCAAGCCAAGTAATTGTAAGTTTTCATGTGAAATATGTTTATGTTATACACATATAGCATACACTGTGCCACATAATATACAGTACACCTCTACACTGTGCCACACAATGTACAGTATACCTCTACACTGTGCCACACAATATACAGTATACCTCTACACTGTGCCACACAATGTACAATATACCTCTACACTGTGCCACACAATGTACAGTATACCTCTACACTGTGCCACACAATGTACAGTATACAGCTACACTGTGTAGTCTGTTCTATAAGCACCCTTGTTCTGTGGCGGCGGACAGAAAATAATCTGGAAGTGCCCCTCCCGAGACCAGGCTCTGGATCCGCCACTGGTCTGGACCGCTCACAGGAGTGTACATTTTTTCTAAACTGTAATCCGTATTCTCTGACCTGCAGAAATCAGCACTCGCTCGGTAACAACTAACAGGCAGTGCCTGTAGGCTATAGCCTGGCCCTGTTACCGAAGCTAGCCGAGTGGTGTAAGGTTAAGGTACTAGTAGAGATGAGCGACCGCTTAATCCTGATTTAAAGTTAAAGTTACTGCAGGATATGGATTACAGTTTAGAAATGTCAAATGTACACTCCTGTGAGAGGCGGGGAGGGGGATCTGTGGATGACACTGTTATGGAGGGGGAAATGGGGATGACACTGTCATGGGGTGGATCTGTGGATGACACATATAGCATAAGATGCTATATACGGTATGTGTCATCCACAGATCCCCCCATAGCAGTGTCATCCATAGATCCCCCTCCCTATAAAAGTGTCATCCACAGGCAACTAGGACATGTTGAAATCTGAGTGATTGTTTTTTTTTTTTTTTAAACCACAGACAGTAGGACTTTTCTTCCCTGTTGCGGTTTTAGGTATTGGGTAAAGTATCGCAGCATTTATAAGCGTACTTGTGTAAATGTATAGTTGTTATAGCTGCCCCCCCTACTTTTGTCCTGGCCCCCAGTGTGCCCCCCCAAAATTTGAAAGCTAGAGACGCCACTGGATTGTTGGGAAGGAACACTTCCTTCTCGACAACCGTAATACAACCACTGAACGTATTTTGGTAAAAAAAAAATCCACAGTGGATCTGCAGCAAAATCAATATAAATCACATGCAGAATATGCCACAGGTTTCACTCCATGCATTGCAAAGGTTAGAAATCCACAGTATCAGTTGTCATGTCCTCAATGTAAAATCCTCTCCACAGGTCAGTTCAGTTAATCATGCCTGTGATTTGTAAATTCTTAACCACTTTGCTGCTGCTGTAAACGCTGACGTAAATCACCCGCAATTCCGACAGCTAACCCTACACTCATTTCCAGTAACACAAAGACAAAAAGGACAAGAAGATGTAGAAGTGAAGAGCTGAACTCTATTATAAGAAATGTCCACAAACGCTGCAGAGACAGATTCATAGATTTCATCAATATTTTATAAATGTGCAAAAAAGACATGGAGAAGTAGGGTGCGGTGGTTGCATACATTATTCAGCCCTTTTGCCATTATATAGTCCCTCCAGAGACCCACCTCACCTCTAGTACTACATGGATACTCTGTTATGACTGATTCCTCACCTACTGCTTCTCCTCGGTAAGGGTTCATGCACACGATAGCGGTCCGCAATGCACGGGCACCGGTCATGTGCCCGCTGTTTGCGGATGTGGACTCACACTTGAATGGGTCTGCAATCTGCAAGATTTAGTCTGCACCACAAAAAAATAGAACATGTTTGTATTTTATTGCGGTGTGGAGGCACGGACTGAAATCCCACAGAAGCGCTCCGTAGTGCTTCCTTGGGCTTCTGCTCTGTGCCTCCTCTCCGTACAACTCTGTATCTTGCTGCAATACGGGCATGGGCCACACATGTTGAGCCCTAAGGGTGCATTCACTTGACTGTATGTATTTTGTGATCTGCAAAATATACGGATGACATCTGTGTGACATGCATTTTTTTTGCAGACCTATTGTAACAATGTAACATTGTAACAGTCTTTTTTTGTGGAGCTGTGGAATGAAGCACAAGGTGTGCTGTCTGCATTTTTTGCGGACCCATTGAAATGAATGTGGAAAAAATGCGGATCGGATGTGGAGCAAAAACACAGTCGTGTGTGAATCGAGCCTTACCTTTCCTGATACCCCCATCTAAAGGCATAAAGATTACCGCTCTTGATACCTCTCTACAAGTACCCATTCTGAAACTCCATGTAGGACTATATCTATAGGGGTAGTTATGCTGCACAGGGGAACATGGGACCACTATGACAAATGGAGGGCATTTCCTTTATTATAATATAGAGATAGTATAATACAATTGTTTTTGGGCTATTCTGGGACATAGAGGCTTATACACTCTGATTATATGAGAATATGACTATATGAGAATTTCTGATGGCGACCTTGCTTACATCAATCCTATGGCGGCAGGAAGGGGGCAACGTTTCTGTACTGCAGCACCCCTGCCTCCTTGTGGCACCAAAACCTAGAAGGGAAGACATTATTAGTACATAATACATTTTCCTTCTTATGTCTGAGTAATTACACCTATACAAAATGGGCTGCAAAGGGTAAAGTGCATGTGCTAATAGGCAACTAGCAATACTAATCAAAGTAGCACAAAGTAGCAATTGCGGACAAGAATAGGACATGTTCTATTTTTTTGCGGAACGGAAGTGCGGATCCGCAAATGCGGATGCGGACAGCACATTCCGGCCCCATTGAAAATGAATGGGTCCGCACCTGTTCCGAAAAATTGCGGAACGGATGCGGACCCATTTTGCGGACGTGTGAATTGACCCTAAAGCTACTTTTTCAGATTCTAAATTTACAGATCCCGATCACCTCTTCTCCAATAGCTCCTATAACAGATCAAGTCGATTACTATCAGCGCCGTATAAATTAGAGCCTAAATTCAATTCCCTAACGAGGAGAGATGCCCGACCCCTATTAGAGAGAGCAGCGTGATGAGGAGACATCAGGTTCAGCTGCTTTGACTGTATTTGGTCATTTTGCGGCCCTCACTCCCCCCTCCTTCTTCTCTAACATCCCGCGCGTGCGCACAGGCCTGTGCCTGATGCGCCCGTGCGGACTTCCCCGTTCGGCTTCATGGAGCGAAGTGCGCATGCGCCGGCACTTCGCTCAACCTCCCGATGACCTGAACACTGGCGCCAGCCTATCAGAGGCCTGTGCGCACGCGCAGGATGTTAGAGAAGAAGGAGGGGGGAGTGAGGGAGAGCCGGAGGCGTAGCAAAGGATTCTGAGGCGGCGCTGATGACAGCAAAGGAGGAGCTGGGCACGAACGGCGGCGGGTGCGGGCAGCATCTGGAAGACATGAGCATCCCCTTGGGCACCTTTGTGAGATGAATGACAGGTTAGTTATAACGTTTTTTAGACAAAATGAGCCTACAGATTTCGGTTATAAGACCACATTAGGAATCGCTAGAGCTCCATGAACATAACAATATTTTTAAATGGGGGGGTAAAAAACTGGTGACAGAATACCTTTAAGCTATTAAAAACTGATTTTACAAACATTGTTAACCCTTTAGGTGCCCCACGAGAATTAAAGGAAAATGGGAATTAAATTTCAAAATTTCACTTTTTTTAGCAGATTTTAAATCTATTTTTTCTGAAACACATCAAGGGTTAACAGCCAAACAAAACTCAAAATCTATTACCCTAAATCTGGAGTTTACAGAAACACCCCATGTGTGCTCAAAAACTGATGTATGGGCGAACAGCAGGCTTCAGATGTCATGCCCTGCTCAGGCTATGTGCGGAGGTCTGCCAGGTTAGCAGCACATGTGTAGCCTTTTGTTTTTGAGTTGAGCTATATCCGCCTCCCTTCAGGTGCACTGGGTGGGGTCATTGGTTTGAGTTTAAATTACACCCACTCCCAGTGTCCTGTGCGTGTTATAGCTTCTGTCTGGCTCTGAGAAAGGAAGGAAGGATTTGCTGTTCCTGCTCAGAAAAGATAAGTTGGTTTTTGTTTTCTTGTGGTTGTCTGTCTAGGCTGTTAGAGAGACGCCTGCCCCCTCCAGGTCCTGAGGGAGCAGGCTGCCTCTATCCCCCTATCACCATCTTAGGGATTTTAGGGAATCTTCAGACTAGGCACGAGGACACGTTATTCCCACCTTCAGGGTCTGAACATGGGCATAGAAGTCTAGGGAGAGCTGGTAGGGATTTGTCAGGAGGTGACCTTTATCCCCAGCTTCTTGCCTAGACACTTGTTTGTTTATTTTCTGTGTATCTGGTATCCTGTCCGTCGTGACATTAGAGTGGAAGGAGCATCATATGGCTTTTGGAGAGCGGATTTAGCTGGAATGGTAATTGGGAGCTATGTCGCATATGAAGACACCCTGAGGTGGACCTACAATGGAAACCCCCAAAAAGTGACCCCATTCTGGAAACTACACCCCTCAAGGAATATTTCAAGGTGAGTATTGAGCACTGTGACCCATCAGGCATTTCACAGAATTAGGAAACAGGCGGGGACACAGACAGCAGACGGCCCCTGTGCAAAGAATGTGCCTGCCCCCCCCAAACCACACATACAGACATAAACATAGGTCATAGGTAAAGATTAATACAAAGATGTGTGGCAGCAGAAGGGACCCCAATTTGTCATCTCACCCCCCCCAATCCTACAGGGAGAGGAAGGGGTGATAAGGGGCATCAAAGATGGTGGAGACCCTTTAGATACTGTAGTGTGTAAGATTCGTGAAAACCTCAACATACCAGGGATGAGAAATGGACCTGCACATGAGGTGTCAGCTATGTCTTACTTGGGGCCAAGAGGCAATACAATTATAATAGTGGGGGAGTGCTCGTCTCATCGCTAGAGGGGGGGGGGGGGGGTGGAAGGTTAGGGGGGGTTATTGAATATTGTTTTTCTTTTCTTTCTTTTTATTCTTTGGCTATCACAAATGAAGAGGTATATCTGTAGATAAAGTGCCTTTAATTTTGTAAAATGGTTTTCATGTATGAACATGTCTTAATAACTGTCTGAATGACCAAGTGTAATGTATATACCCAATTCTATGCTTGCTGAAGGATTCTTCTCTCCTATGTGTTTGTAATGTTACTAAAAATTATCTGATTTAAAAAAAAAAAAAGCTACTGTGGTGCGTATTAAAGGGGTGTCACGGCCTATGGTGTACGCTGTGACACTGTTGCTACACTTGCAGTTGCCCACGGCAACGTGCTGCTGTGTGTGCATGCGGTGTCTCGGCCTTCTGGGTGATTGCTGTGACATGGTTGCCACCCATGTTGTTGCCTGCGGCAATGTGTAGCTTTCCTATGCTTGTGTGTGCACTTCCCCTTCAAGTGGCTTCCTCCCCTTGTCTGGTGTTGGAAGGGTTAACTCCCTTCCTAGTGTTTTAACACTGGGTTTATGTGTGTGTGGGTGTGGCTGCTTGGGCTATTTAGCCTCTGCTGGATGCCTGAAGCTGAGGGGTACTCCAGCTATGGTGTATGCTGGAGTTATCCTCCTGGTCTTCATATGCCATCTGTCCAGCGAGGGCCACCCTTGTGGTAATAGAAGATAGTAGATGTTTTTATGGTGTCTTTTATTACAGCTATGGGTGTCCTGGGTTCCTGTGTGGTTGTGGTGTGTGCTGTGTCCTTTTTATGTTGGTGTGGACATCAGCACTTGTGCACGGGTTCCAGTCAGTGTGTCTGTGGCAGGTAGGTGTATTACTGGTTTCACTTACCTGCCATCTCTATATGCTGCATGTGTTCCCCTCTCCTTGCAGCTTGGCCAGTGGAGACTCCTGTTCGTCCGTGTTGTGGAGGAACAGGTCGTCTTACCCTGCTCCTAGTCCAGGGATTTCCTGAGGGTTAGTAGGGCCCCGAGGTTCCGGAGTATGAGCCCTCCTACCATCTGGGTTGGCTCATACGGTTAGGAGTCAGGGTCAGAATTAGGGACGCAATAGGAGGTGACCTGCTCCCTGATCCCGGCGTCCTGGCTTAGCAGCTACCTGTTATCCTTTGATACCACACGGTGGGGTTTCCCCCACTCCCCGCCGTGACAAGGGGTTATCCGAGAGTATAAAATGTCCCCCATATGCCGGGCCCCCACACTGAATATACTTACCCCACTCCCTGCGCCACTCCTGGTCTCCGCACCGCTGCTGCTTCTCCCCGTGCATGGGGAGAAGCAGAGGCGGCGGTCCAGGGACCAGGAGCGGCGCGAGTATATTCCCTGTGATGAGCCTGGCATATGGGGGAATTTTAAACTCTTGGATAACCCCCTTAATGCTCCCACGTTGTAATTTTTTCTCCTTTGTGCCAGCACACAGTAAAATTTTCACATTGTGCCCCCTTCACAGTAGCTATGGACAGATTATGTGCCCCCTCACAGTAATTATGCTAGATATGTGCCCCCTTACAGTAGTTATGGACAGATATGTGCCCCTCACACAGACCCATTGAAATGAATATGTCAGGATTCAGTCTAGATGATATGCATTTATACTGGCGCTGGATGCGCCAAAGTAATGGAGAGGCCGGCGCCTCTTCATAACTTTGGCAGAACCACTGCCAGTTTAGGGGTTATTAAGACCTGAGTCTAAAACCCCGATCTTAATAAATGACCCCCTGAGTGTCTGGGCAACACTTTTAACCCATTTACACGACACGGACGGACCATATGTATTTTGTGATCTGCAAATTACAGATGACGCCCATGTGCCATCTGCCTTTTTTTGCAGACCCATTAACTAGCCTGCACGTTGCGGACCAGTATAGGACGTCACATTTTCTATCCTCTGTGGAACAGACATACGGATGCGGAAAGCAAATTACTTGTATGTGCTTTCTGCATCTGTATGTCTATTCTGCACAAGATGGAAAATGTGACACATCCTATACTTCTCAACAAAATGTGGACTGCAGACCCATTTAAGTTAATGGGTCTGCAAAAAAATACAGATCGCACATGGACGGCATCCATAGCTGGTCGATCGCGAACCGCAAAATACATTAGAATGTAGCCCTCACAGTATGTGGGTAAGGGACAGTCACAGGAGGGCCAGAGGGGGAGAGGGGGATGGGTGGGGTAAAAAAAATAACATACCAAGTCAGGTTCAGTGCCTGGCTGGGACAGTGGACACACAGGAAACCTCCAGTCCTCACTCACCTCCTCCTAAATTGCTGCAGGCTTCACACATTCAGCACCAGGAGCGGTAGGTGAGGACCAGATGTGGGCGTGGCTACTGCCAGGGGGTGGAGCTACCACAACACTAGATGGGGCGGGGCTACTGACATCGCTAGATGGGAGGCGGAGCTAGGACACAGTGAAGTGGCTCAGCACAGGCCTGGCTGAGCTGGTGTCAAACTCTTCATCACGCTGCCCACCACAGGGCAGGACTGAGCTGTAAGGAGGCGGGGCCATCGCAGATGCAGCTCAGGACATGCTGACCAGGCCCTGCTCTTCAGAGCTGTGGATGGCGCAGTAGGTCCTGAGACTGTAGTCAGATAGTTAGGTGGGACCCTTCTATATGCTGGATGGAGTGATGATGAATGGTGAAGCGGGGAGCCTGCAGCTCTCTGCTTCACCATTACAATCAGCTGTCTTTGACTCCTGTGGACGCACAGACATCTGAGCTGGAGGGCCCCCCTCATAGGCAGCTGAAACGGCTGCACAGGCGGAATGCCCGCCTCTGTTAGGTAACACTTTTCACAAAAAAGTTGCTTTACACCCACATATTTCACTTTCCCGAAGGGTAACAAGACATTTTGTTCACCAGTTCCCCCCGAATACGGCAACACCCCATATGTGCTCAAAAAATGATGTATGGGCGCACAGCATGCTTCAGAGCGGAAGGAGCACCATATGGCTATTGGAAAGCGGATTTAGCTGGAATGGTAATTGGGAGCTATGTCGCATATGAAGACACCCTGACGTGGCCCTACAGTGGAAACCCCCAAAAAGTGACCCCATTCTGGAAACTACACCCCTCAAGGAATATTTCAAGGTGTGTAGTGAGCCCTGTGACCCATCAGGCATTTCACAGAATTAGGAAACACTTGGCTGTGAAAAGAAAAAAATTACAATTTCTTTCCAGAAAATTTTGCTTTACACCCACATTTTTCACTTTCACAAGGGGTAACAGATTAAATGCACTCCACATTTTGTTCACCATTTCCCCCCGAATACGGCAACACCCCATATGTGCTCAAAACATGATGTATGGGCGCATAGCAGGGCTTTAGAGTCAAACAGAAAAATATGGATTTTGCTGACCTGAATTGGCAGACATTGATTTTAGATGCCATGTTGCATTTAAAAGATTCCTGAGGTCCCTAGAAATTAAAAACCCCAAGAAGTGACCCCATTTTGGAAAGAGCCCCCGTACGAACATTTTAAGTGGTAGAAAGGGTACTTTTCAGCAAAAAGGTGTCTCACAGAAGGCAGAAACACTTGTTAAAGGATTTTAAAGCACACATTTGTGTGTGTGTGTGTGTGGGGGGGGAAATACTAGCAGACCCCCAATTATTTTTTCACAAGGGGTTAAAGGAGAAAATGCACCCCAGTATGTGTTCCCAATTTTCTCCCCATTCAGGAAACACCCCATATGTGCTTGTAGACTGCTGTATGGACGCACAGCAGGCAAACAGCAAAATATGGATTTTGCTGGCAGGCCTGAATTGGCAGACATGGATTTTAGATGCCATGTTGCATTAAAAAAAATTCCTGAGTTCCCCAGAAATTAAAAACCCCAAGAGGTGACCCCATTTTTGAAAGAGCACCCCAGTACGAACATTTTAAGGGGTGGAAAGGACACGTTTGACCTAACAGTTGTCTCACAGAAAAGAATATATAGTGGTTGTTGGAAAGTGGATATGCAAGCGAGGTTGACTAAATCAGCGATATAAAGTGGAAATATTACAGGGAGCATAAAGGAGGAAATTAAATTAATACTCCATGGATGAGTGGTAGATTTTAAAACACTCTTGCATGCACAGGCCAGGTTTTTTAGGGCAGGTTTCGCAGTGGAAAATGCTGTCTTTCCTTATCCCCCTTTTGGAACACACCCTGTATCTTTTTTGGGTCATTCCCTTCCTCGCTGTCTGGGGGACTTGACCTGGAAAATGTTGCCCTGGTACGATACAGGCACCATGAGTTCCAGAAGTACTGGGACCGCCCCCGACCTGGGTTTGATAAATTAGATCCTTGATAACCATCTCTTGGAACTGAAGGAAAGTTCCTGTATGGCCTGCAGATTGAAATAGCACGTACGCATTGCACATTACCATCTGTACAATGTGTACGGCCAGCTTTCTGTAACACACTTTTGCTTTTCATGTGGCACTGTAGGGCTTCAGAAGTTGATCTGAAAGATCCACCCCTCCCATGTGCCTGTTGTAGTCCAGGATACAAACTGGTTTGGGGACAGTGGTAGTGGTACCACGTACAGGGGCAGGGGAGCTGGCGTTAGTGTGAATGATGGTCAGTACAAGGACATCCCTCTTGTCCTTCTACTTAACCACCAGCATGTTCTCATGGAGGAGAGCCATACTTTCACCCATTCTCAGTGGTTGCACTATCAGGGATCTAGGGAGGCCTCTCAGATTTTTGCGCACTGTGCCGCAAGCCACAGTACCTCTGGCAGTAAGGGACGTGAATAGGGGTATGCTGGTATTATAGTTATCCACATAGAGGTGGTAACCCTTATCCAGCAGTGGGTTCAGTAAGTCCCACACGATCTTCCCACTAACTCCTAGGATGGGGGAAAATTCTGGGGGTTCTATCCGGGAATCTTTCCATTCGTAAATGCGGAACTTGTGGGTGTACCCGGAGCTACTCTCACAAAGTTTGTAAATATTTATGCCATACCTTGCCCGTTTGCTAGGCAGGTACTGGCGGAATCTAATCCTCGCTTTGAAGAGTAAGGCCTCTTTCACACAGGCGTCGCGTGTGAGGGCCGGATAGGATGCGGGTGCGTCGCGGGAAAATGCGTGATTTTTCAGCGCAAGTGCAAAGCGTTTTAATGAGTTTTACACGCGCGTGAGAAAAATCGGCACGTTTGGTACCCAGACCAGAACCCGAACTTCTTCACTGAAATTCGGGTTTGGGATCGGTGTTGTGTGAATTTTATAATTTTTTCTTATAACATGGTTATAAAAGAAAATAATAGCATTCTTAATACAGAATGCTAAGTAAATTAGGGATGGAGGGGTTAAAAAAAAAAAAATTCAAATTAACCCCTTAAGGACACAGGTTGTACCGGTACGCCCTATTTCCCGAGTCCTTAAGGACACAGGACGTACCGGTACGTCCTGACTTAAAATCGGGATTCCGGCGCCGCGGGGGTTATTCGGAACGGGATGCCGGCTGAAATCATTCAGCCGGCATCCCGTAACAACGCAGGGGGGGTCATTTGACCCCCCCCCCCCCGTATCGGCGATCGCAGAAAACCGCAGGTCAATTCAGACCTGCGGTTTTCTGCGTTTCCGGTCCATTCGGGTGTCCTGTGACCCGATGAACCGGAAAAAGACTGCGATCGGTGGCGTGATTACACACCACCAATCGCAGTCCGAAGATTTGGAGAGGCGGTGCTGGCCCTGGTGCTGAACACTGCTGTCCAGGGTGCTGATTGGTGCAGGGGAGAGAGGCGCGAGATTCAAACTTCCTGCGCTCATCTCTCCCCTCCTCTTCCTGTTCTGCACGAGCACCCGGCAGCATCGTCCAGCACCAGCTCCTGAGTCCCCCTAATCGATATCCATCACCCTCCTGCACCCATCGCCACCCAAGTAGGTTAGGGTCAGTGAGGGAGAGGCACCGTTAGGCAGGGAAAGAAGGGAAAAGTTAGTTATGAAAAAAAAAAGAAAAAGTACTTTTATTCAAAACTTTCTTTGATCCATCTATCAGACCCCAGACCCCCCCTGCCACTTGCTGAATCCAGATTCCCACAGTGGGGTTTACTGAAATTGACTATTTTCGTTTTTTTTTCAGTAACCCACTGGTGAATCTGATGGTGGAGCAGACGAATCTGTACGCCCAACAGTTCGTCGCTCAAAACCCAGGCTCATTTTTGGCTAGACACGGTGGCTGGACGCCGGTCAGTGCAGCCGAGATGAGGACATTTTGGGGCCTCGTGGTGCATATGGGTCTAGTCCAAAAACCCAGTGTCAGGCATTACTGGAGTGGGGACGTCCTATACCAGACCCCACTGTACAGTATGGTCATGACACGCTCCCGGTTTGAGGCCATCCGGAAATGTCTGCATTATTCCGATAATGCAGCATGTCCACTCCGAGGTGATCCTGCCTATGACCGGCTGTATAAGATACAGCCGGTCATCGATCACTTTGGGGCCAAATTCATGGAGGCCTACGTACCTGGAAGGGAGGTCGCGGTTGATGAGTCTCTCGTTATGTTCAAGGGGAGACTCAGTTTCCGCCAATATATTCCCACAAAGCGGGCGAGGTATGGCGTGAAGCTATACAAAATTTGTGAGAGTACCTCAGGGTACACTTACAAATTTCGTGTGTACGAGGGGCGAGATTCCCGTATTCAACCCCCAGAATGTCCCCCCACTCTGGATGTTAGCGGGAAACTCGTGTGGGACCTTATGTACCCACTGCTGGATAACGGTTACCACTTGTACGTGGATAACTTTTATACCAGTATCCCCTTGTTCAGGTCCCTTGCCGCCAGATCCACGTTCGCTTGTGGGACCGTGCGGAAAAATAAACGCGGCCTCCCTGCCTACCCCCTCCAGGTACCTATCCCCAGGGGTGAGACCCGTGCACTTACCAGTGGAAACCTGTTGCTGGTCAGGTATAAGGACAAGAGGGATGTCCTTATGCTGTCCACAATCCACGGTAACAGCACCACCCCAGTCTCTGTGCGAGGTATCACGGCAACGGTCCTCAAGCCCGATTGTATCGTCGACTACAATCGGTATATGGGAGGAGTTGATCTCTCTGATCAAGTCCTCAAGCCATATAACGCCATGTGCAAAACCCGGGCATGGTACAAAAAAGTTGCGGTCTACTTGGTGCAGGTTGCCTTGTACAACTCTTTTGTACTATCCCGAAGCGCTGGCATTCTTCCAGTTCTATGAGGCAGTCCTCAAGGACCTGATCTTTTCGGACCGGGAAAGAGCAGGCCGGAGTACCTCGGGAACTGGAGGCGCCCGGACGTCCCTGGCCAACACTTTCCAGGTGTGGTCTCCCATACTGGAAAGAAGGGACGAACCCAAAAAAAGTGCAGAGTGTGTCACAAGAGGGGGATACGGAAGGACACCACCACTCAGTGTGACACGTGCCCCGATCATCCGGGCCTCTGCGTTATCGATTGCTTCAGGGAGTACCACACTTCCATGGAGTACTAAATTTTTATAATCCCCAACAGTCCACTAGAAAACATAATAAACTATGTCTCTCAGACTTTGGAGACACGGAAACAATTTTTCTTTCCCCAAAAAATATTAGTTTTAGTGCAGGCATCCTCAAACTGCGGCCCTCCAGATGTTGTAAAACTATAACTCCCAGCATGCCCAGACAACCTACAGCCATCAGCAGGGCATGGTGGGAATTGTAGTTTTACAACATCTGGAGGGCCGCAGTTTTAGGATGCCTGCTTAGTGTCTCCAAAGTCTGAGAGCCATACATATTGGGCATCGTCGCGTGCGTAAAAGTCGTCGCTATAAAAATAACTTTTGACCAAACGCCTCGGATGAATGTTAAAAATATAAAATAAAAACTGTGCCAAAACACCCATTTTTGGGCAAAATTTCTATTTGAATCCATGTTGCCGGTAATAAAGCAAGGGTTAACAGCCAAACAAAACTAAATATTTATTGCCCCGATTCTGTAGTTTGCAGAAACACCCCATATGTGGTCGTAAATGGCTATATAGCCGCACGGCAGGGCATTGAACGAAAGGGAACTCCATACGGTTTCTGGAAGGCAGATTTTGATGGACAGTTTTTTTTTTGACACCATGTCCCATTAGAAGCCCCCCCTGATGTAGCCTAGACTAGAAACTCCAAAAAAGTGACCCCATCTAAGAAACTACACCCCTCAAGGTATTCAAAAGTTACTTTACAAACTATGTTAACCCTTTAGGTGTTCCACAAAACTAAATAGCGAATGTAGAAACAATTTTAGAATTTAATTTTTTTGTTACATTGCCTCAAAAAGAGTAATATAGAGCAACCAAAAATCTTATTTACCCCTAAAATAGTCCCAAAACAACAACCACCTTATCCCGTAGTTTCCTAGATGGGGTCACTTTTATGGAGTTTCTACTCTAGGGGTGCATCAGGGGGCTTGAAAGGGTACATGGTGTAAATAAACCAGTCCAGCAAAATCTGCCTTCCAAAAACCATATGACGTTCCTCTTCTTCTATGTCCTGCCGTTTCGCCAAATAGTAGTTTACGACCACATATGGGGTGTTTCTGCAAACTACAGAATCAGGGCAACCCATTTTGAGTTTTGTTTGGCTGTTAACCCATTTTTTCCAGTAATAAAGTAAGGGTTAAAATGGAAATTTTCCAAAAAATTGAAATCTCTAAATTGTTTCTCCATCTGCCATTAACTCTTGTGGAACACCTAAAGGGTTAACAAAGTTTGTAAACCCAGTTTTGAATACCTTGAGGGGTGTACTTTCTTAGATGGAGTCACTTTTTTGAAATTTCTATTCTAGGGGTACAACAGGGGGCTTCAAATTGGACATGGTATAAACAAAACCAGTCCTGCAAAATCTGCCTTCCAAAACCCATATGGTGTTCCCCTCCTTCTATGTGCTCCCGTTCGGCCAAACAGTAGTTTACGACCACATATGGGGTGTTTCTGCAAACTACAGAATCAGGGCAACCCATTTTGAGTTTTGTTTGGCTGTTAACCCATTTTTTCCAGTAATAAAATAAGGGTTAAAATGGAAATTTTCCAAAAAATTGAAATCTCTAAATTGTTTCTCCATCTGCCATTAACTCTTGTGGAACACCTAAAGGGTTAACAAAGTTTGTAAACCCAGTTTTGAATACCTTGAGGGGTGTACTTTCTTAGATGGAGTCACTTTTTTGAAATTTCTATTCTAGGGGTACAACAGGGGGCTTCAAATTGGACATGGTATAAACAAAACCAGTCCTGCAAAATCTGCCTTCCAAAACCCATATGGTGTTCCCCTCCTTCTATGTGCTCCCGTTCGGCCAAACAGTAGTTTACGACCACATATGGGGTGTTTCTGCAAACTACAGAATCAGGGCAACCCATTTTGAGTGTTGTTTGGCAGTTAACCCTTGTTTTACTCCTGGAAAAAATTTATTATATTGAAAAATTTTCCAAAAAATAGAGATTTCTAAATTGTTTCTCAATCTGCCATTAACTCTTGTAGAAGACCTAAAGGGTTAATAAAGTTTGAAAAAAACTGTTTTGAATACCTTGAGGGGTGTAGTTTCTAGAATGGGGTCATTTTTGGGAGGTTTCTATTATCTAAGCCTCACAATATGACTTCAAACCTGAACTGGTCCATAAAAAGTGGGATTTTGAAGATTTCTGAAGCCTTGTAACATCCCCCAAAAAAATAATATCATTCCCAAAATGATACAAACATGAAGTAGACATATGGGGAATGTAAAGTCATCACAATTTTTTGGGGTATTACTATGTATTACAGAAGTAGAGAAACTGAAACTTTGAAATTTGCTAATTTTTCAAAATTTTTGGTAAAAATTTAATTTTTTTATGCAAAAAAATTAACTTTTTGGACCCAATTTTAGCAGTGTCATGAAGTACAATATGTGACGAAAAAACAATCTCAGAACGGCCTGGGTAAGTCAAAGCGTTTTAAAGTTATCAGCACTTAAAGTGACACTGGTCAGATTTGCAAAAAATGGCCTGGTCCTTAAGGTGAAATAAGACTGTGTCCTGAAGGGGTTAAACTCACCTCATCCACTTGTTCGTGCAGCCCGGCTTGTCTTCTTCTTTGAGGACCTGAGAGAAAAGGACCTTTGGTGGCGTCACTGCGCTCATCACATGGTCCATCAACATATCGGAGGCAAGGATGGGGTATACCTCTTCAGCTGAGTATACTCGTTGGGATGAATGGGACATTTTTATTTTATTGGGGTGTGACGTGTGAAATGTGTAAACCTTTATTTAGTGTGAGGGGTGTGTATGTTGTGTTTTCACATGTGAAGGGGCTTGTAATAAATTTGAAATTAAATTTAGAAGAAAAAAATGTGTAAAAAAAAAAAAAAGATTTTTTTGCACAAAAAGTCTTTTCTGCACAAAAAAGTCTTTGCATCACAAAAAAAGGTATTTTCTGCACAAAATAAATTGCAGTGCAAACTGAGCAGACGCGATCAGTAATGGACACTACTGATCGTTGCTCAGTGGTTGCAAATATACATATATATATATATATAACTACCACTAACTGCAGGTCTTTTTTAACAAAATAAAAATGTAAAAAAATAAAATCAAAAATGTGCAGATGCAAATGAGCACACTATTGATCGTGCGTGCGTGCGTGCAAAAACTGAAGTATAAAAATTCACTACAGTGCTCTGCAAAATGCACGCACGCAGATGGTGCGTTTGTGCAAAAATCTAAACTGACACTAACTGAAATTTATATATATACAGTTGCAAGAAAAGTATGTGAACCCTTTGGAATGATATGGATTTCTGCACAAATTGGTCATAAAATGTGATCTGATCTTCATCTAAGTCACAACAATAAACAATCACAGTCTGCTTAAACTAATAACACACAAAGAATTAAATGTTACCATGTTTTTATTGAACACACCATTCACAGTGCAGGTGGAAAAAGTATGCGAACCCCTAGACTAATGACATCTCCAAGAGCTAATTGGAGTGAGGTGTCAGCCAACTGGAGTCCAATCAATGAGATGAGATTGGAAGTGTTGGTTACAGCTGCTCTGCCCTATAAAAAGCACACACCAGTTTTGGGTTTGCTTTTCACAAGAAGCATTGCCTGATGTGAATGATGCCTCGCACAAAAGAGCTCTCAGAAGACCTACAATTAAGAATTGTTGACTTGCATAAAGCTGGAAAGGGTTATAAAAGTATCTCCAAAAGCCTTGCTGTTCATCAGTCCACGGTAAGACAAATTGTCTATAAATGAAGAAAGTTCAGCACTGCTGCTACTCTCCCTAGGAGTGTCCGTCCTGTAAAGATGACTGCAAGAGCACAGCGCAGACGGCTCAATGAGGTGACGAAGAATCCTAGAGTGTCAGCTGAAGACTTACAAAAGTCTTTGGCATATGCTAACTTTCCTGTTAGCGAATCTACGATACATAAAACACTAAACAAGAATGGATTTCATGGGAGGGCACCACAGAGGAAGCCACTGCCATCCAAAAAAAACATTGCTGCACGTTTACAGTTTGCACAAGAGCACCTAGATGTTCCACAGCAGTACTGGCAAAATATTCTGTGGACAGATGAAACCAAAGTTGAGTTATTTGGAAGAAACACACAACACTATGTGTGGAGAAAAAGAGGCACAGCACACCAACATCAAAACCTCATCCGAACTGTGAAGTATGGTGGTGGGGGCATCATGGTTTGGGGCTGCTTTGCTGCGTCAGGGCCTGGACGGATTGCTATCATTGAAGGAAAAATGAATTCCCAAGTTTATCAAGACATATTTTGCAGGAGAACTTAAAGCCATCTGTCCACCAGCTGAAGCTCAACAGAAGATGGGTGTTGCAACAGGACAACGACCCAAAGCATAGAAGTAAATCAACAACAGAATGGCTTAAACAGAAGAAAATATGCCTTCTGGAGTGGCCCAGTCAGAGTCCTGACCTCAATTCGCTTGAGATGCTGTGGGATGACCTCAAGAAAGCGATTCACACCAGACATCCCAAGAATATTGCTGAACTGAAACAGTTCTGTAAAGAGGAATGGTCAAGAATTAATCTTGACCGTTGTGCACGTCTGATCTGCAACTACAGGAAACGTTTGGTTAAAGTTATTGCTGCCAAATGAGGTTCAACCAGTTACTAAATCCAAGGGTTCACATACTTTAAAAAATGTAGTGACATAGTGAAGCACCGCCAGACTGGTATAATTCACGCTTGTTTTAATATACTTACAAAATAGAAATCACAAATCGCATATAAAATCACATAAGTTCACTGGTTGTATCACCTGCCCGACCCGGGTTTCGCTTTCGCTTGCTTCGTCAGGGGCAACTCTATACTAAATTCACAACCCGCCATTTAGTAATTATATGGGCGTAACCTAAAAATGTTCTTAACCTATCTAGCTTAAAACTAATCTTTATCATAAGGGAAGAAAGACAACCCCGAATCGAGAAAACTCAAAACACGTGTGCAGGAACACATACACAATATTAAAAAAGGTGTAGAGACACACAGCCTATCAGCACACTTCAAGAAGACACATAATAAAAATCCACTAGGTCTGAAATTTGTCGGTCTGGAGAAAGTACGAAAAAAATGGAGAGGGGAAGATCCGATTATGCAGATAAACAAAAAAGAGGTGGAATGGATTTACGGTATGAGGACTTTACAGCCTGAGGGGTTTAATGTAGAATTTGACATCAAGACTTGTCTAACGGGTTAAAACAAACCACTATATGAAATCTAGCAAGCAGCGCCTTTTCCTAAAATATTTTTGTTGGAGTTTGATATGACTATCTGTTCTGCCAGTGTGAACACCGCCCAAGAGAAGGACGTGTGCGTATAGCAGCAGGAGGGAGGTTCTTCCAAGGCATAGAGGTCTGTTTAGATTGGTTGCATAAAAGTTTATCTAATGTTTTACATGTTTTAAAAAGTTTTAGGGGTCATCCCTTTAGTATATTTATGATAAAGATCAGTTTTAAGCTAGATAGGTTAAGAACACTTTTAGGTTACGCCCATATGATTACTTAAGGGCGGGTTGTGAATTTAATATAGAGTTGCCCCTGACGAAGCAAGCGAAATAGAAACCCGGGTCGGGCAGGTGATACAACCAGTGAACTTATGTGATTTTATATACGATTTGTGATTTCTATTTTGTAAGTATATTAAAACAAGCGTGAATTATACCAGTCTGGCGGTGCTTCACTATGTCAAGTTTTCTTGAATAACATCTAGGAGAAAAGAGAATCTTGACTGTGGGAAAAGCCCGTACCTTTGGATCCAGTGATCGACCATATTGAAGGAACTTTCTCTGCATACCTTTTCATCACCTTCTTTTCTATGGATGGCTAGGAGCTGCGTGGTCTCTTCTATGAAATTCAGGACTAAGTGTGAGGCCTCTTGCACATGGCCGTTTCTTTTTCCCGTTTACTGGCAGTTTTTTGCGTTCCGTATACGGTCCGTATACGGAACCATTCATTTCAATGGTTCCGCAAAAAAAACGGAATGTACTCCGTATGCATTCCGTTTCCGTATTTCCGTTATTCCGTTCCGTTTTAACATAGAACATGTCCTATTATTGCCCGCAAATCACATTCCGTGGCTCCATTTCAAGTCAATGGGTCTGCAAAAAAAACGGAACACATACAGAAATGCATCCGTATGTCTTCCGTTTCCGTTCCGTTTTTTGCTGAAACATCTATTGAAAATGTTATGCCCAGCCAAATTTTATCTATGTAATTACTGTAAACTGTATATGCCATACGGAAAAACGGAACGGAAAAATGGAACAGAAACGAAAACACAACGGAAGCAAAAAACGGAACAACGGATCCGTGAAAAACGGACCGCAAAACACTGAAAAAGACATACGGTCGTGTGCAATAGGCCTGAATGTGACCCTACCTCACCAAAGACCTGCTGCGCTCCAAACAAGATTGTGGTTTGAGACTCTTTTCTCTTAATTTTTGAATCAATTTATTTGTGCATATTTTCAGTGTACTGGCTAAAAATTTACTTATATCTATATATACAGAAATATAAAACTCTGTATATTTATATAACGCCCTAACTACAATTTCTTAATTTTTTTTTGGCAAAAAAAAACACAGATGTGAAAAAAGCACAAAGAATAACCCCCAGGTGCTGATCAGGCAGGTATGCACTGAACAGCAATTGGTGGTCACAGCTCGCACGCAGAAAAAGTGGTCCAGAGCTGTAAAATTGTAAAAAAATAAAAAGACCAAAAAAAGCGCACGGGCCAAATGGCGTCCATAAAAAAATGATGGGGGGGAAAGCAGGAAGGGATAGGGACAGAGGGTGGTTTTGGGATCTGGAACAGCTGCAAATGAAAAAGAAAATCAGTGCAGCAATTCCAGATGTTCTTCTTTTCAGCAGGAAAGGGTTAAATAGCGGATGTGGTGCACCACAATTCCCAACAACAGCACAGAAAAGCACAGAACCTCCCTGCATGCAGTCACCAGCTAGAATGGCTGCATGCAGGGAGGTTCTGCCCTTTCCTGTGCAGCTATAGTGCTGCCATTGGCTAGAGCGTTGCTCCAGCCAATCGCAGCGCTGGCAGGGGACCCAAAACACCGGTGTCCCCTGCCTCACCTCGGAGGTGACTGGTGCTGACCAGTTCAGCACCGGTCACCTCGCCCGGACCTTCCCCCGACCCACCCCGCAGCGGTATACAGCTTCCGGCGCTGCGATGTGCCGGTCTCCATTGACCGGGCCAATCGCAGCGCTTAGAGCTGCAGGAGGGCGGTGCAGGACCATGGTGCCCTTAGCCGGCAGAGCAGCCATGGTAAGAGCAGCCATGGTGCCGCGATTCCCCGGCGATCGTTATCCAGAGCCCAGCGGACCTTGCTGGTCCTTAAGTCACGTCTGGTTGCGCCATACATGTAAGGAGCGGGTCTTTATGGGGTTAAGAAGTAGTATTATAAGATGGAGGAGCGATAGTTTCTTCTACTTGTCTAATCCTGTAATCACGGTAGATGAAGATATCTCTCTCTATACTATATATTATAATGTATGTAGACAATATATACCTTGTGTTCATAAGATACACAGTCATGTCAGTGGAAGTGAGGTGGAGGGTCCAGGTATTGATTTTCTACCAAAACTGAATCTATTGATATCCAATGTCTAGTAATTACCCAAATACCATCAGGCAAGAGCCCCCAGAAACAGGGTGTGCCCCAGGGAAATAAAGGGTGCATGTTTCTTTCACTGCATGGCCCTAGAATGCAGTGGTGGGAATAAAGCCACTGTGATAGATAGTGATGTGATAGCCAGATCCACTATCATTCCCATCCTCCTGGGTCACTGCATTTCTACTCACAGTACTGCATATATGCAGTACCCCAGAGCAAGTGGTATCTGAAAATGGTTTGTTATTTAATGTATTGTGCCCAATATAGCTATGTATGGATAGCACAGCCAGGGTTAAAAATACTGGCTCCACCTTTGCAGGTGGTTAGATGTGGGCTAACCTTAGGAGAGTGTAGACTGGAGTTCAGAGAGAGAGGAGGTAAAGTCCATGCATTCCCTCTTCTAAGGTCCAGACAGCTACAAAGACAGCTAACAGAACTCTCCATAATCTACAGAAAGTGAGAAGGAGAAAGACAAAGAAGGGAATTGGAGAACTTGCATGGTTTAGTATTAGAGTCAGTAAGGTAACCTGCTACTAAAAGCTGCTAAGACTTTACTGCTGTGAGAGACACCATTAAAAAAAACCTTCACAGTTGGTAACATCCTCACCAGATGTGCCTTCAAAACCCTGTATCCCGCAGCAGGGGCGTAGCTACCATTGAAACAGGGGAAGTGGCTGCTACGGGGCCTGAACTCAGTAAGTGGCCTGGGAGCAGTGTTCTTTTTAATCTGCACAGTCGTTCACCTTCCATAGTGCCCTCGCTCAGAGCCTCTGTAGCCCTCCTCACCACTGCAGCCCTCAGGCCTGC
Organism: Bufo bufo; assembly: GCF_905171765.1. NCBI lineage: Eukaryota > Metazoa > Chordata > Amphibia > Anura > Bufonidae > Bufo > Bufo bufo. The sequence continues at coordinate 668,593,035 of NC_053389.1, read as the reverse complement.
CACTGAAGTTCAGATTACACTGTGTCTGCAGTCAGGGACCTGACCAGAAAAAAAGATGCCCAGTGGCCCCAGTCGGCGGTGGTACAACCAACGCAATTTGGGCCCATATGGTTTTAATTTGGTAAAAGAAACAGGCCGCATCACAGAGCAGGGGCCCATTCTTTCACCAGATGAAAACAATCGGGGCCTTCCGGAAAGTTCGCCCAGCTACCAAACTCGCACAGGAATGTCCTTCCCCTCTTTTATTCTCCTCCTCTTCCTCAACGATGTGATGTGTAGCCGCATGTGCAGAGACCAGGAGGGAAAGTGGTGGGAGATTTGTTTAGAAAGAGGCCACCTCGACCAGCCACAGGTTAACGCTGCAATGCTGGTGCAATCACTCCTGAATACTGTGGGATAGTGTGGGAGGAGGCCAGGGAAAACACCTGAAGCTGCATCTTGCCTTCTGTTCTGTATCGGCAGATGACAGCTTCAGTACAGTTATTATTAGACTGCTAACCACTGTTCACTCTCCCCCCAAATTCCTCTCTGCCATCTTTTCTACTCCTTCACCTGCCATTTACTGTTTGACACCTGCCCCCCTCCCCTGATGATCCCCTGCCAAGGATTTTAACCTTCTGCCCCCCACAGAGCACCTTTTTCTGTATGTGCTCCCCCTGCTGCCACCTTGACCCCCTCAATTAGTGTTTCACTCTGTCTTCCCACCTTGCACCCTGCCACCCTATGTCTACCTCTGCTTCCTTCCCACATTGGAATTCCCCTACCACATTGCCTCGCTTCCCTGTCACCTTTCGTTTTTCCCATCCCTCCTTGCATCACCCTCATCATCTTCTTGCATCATGTCCCTACTTTCCTCCACTTACAGAAAGCATTGCACATATAAAATCCCTCTTTGCATTAGCCCTAAAGATTTTAATTATTACTTTGAATTTGGCAGTCATTTTATGTATTGAATTTTACTTACATTATGCTAATGAAATCCAGTAGATAACCTCGCTCTGAGGTCTCATCTCCTTGGTGATTATAATCCAACAGGTAACATAGTAAAATCTAATATATAAAGCTGAGTGTGTGTGTATGTCCGCTAAAGGAATCGGCACCGTCGCATTTACAATCACAAAATTTGTCACACAGGTACATCAGGTGTCCGGGAAGGTTTTAGACCAGGTCTCCGCTATCTAGGACGTACCGTTCCAGAGATATTCCCCAAAAATGCATTAGCCAATAGAAGCTTGGTCACATGACCCTTATCAGCCAATAGAAGCTCGCAGGTCCTCCAGTCTCCACATACACAGTTTTACTCCAGGTTTCCATAACAACCCAGCCCTTTTTCTTCACTGCTGAAGGAGAGCTTTAAAGGAAATCTGTCACCAGGATAATCGCTATTGAAATAAAGCCATGGCCTAATAGCACCTAGTACCTTATTTCTAGAAGTGTCTTTGTTCCAGCAATAGATGTTTTTATCCTCTGAAAATCCAATTTATTTGGTATGCAAATGAGCCAGTAAGGTGCCCAGATGGGCGTCACTCTTGCAGGAAGGAGCCCAGACACACCCCCTGCCACAATGTGTCCACCCTCAAAAGACTTAAAACCCCGCCCCCAGGCCCTGCTAAGCCGCTCCTGAGCCGACGGGGATTGAAAAAATGAAGGTAAAAATCAACTTCTGTCAGCTGCAGGGGTGGGAGGGAGGGTGACTTTCTCCCTGCAGCTCACACTCAGACATCACAGTGCTGCTGTCTTAAAGTGAGCTGTTCAAAAGGATATGCCCCCAACCCGGTTAGGCCCGCCCCCTCCCACTCCTCAGCCGACTAAGATTGAAAAAATGAAGTTAAAAATCAACTTCTAGGTCCCGCTAAGCCACGCCCTGATCTGGTTAGACCACGCCCCCTCCACTCAGCCGACAGGAATTGAAAAATGAAGGTAAAAATCAACTTCTGTCAGCTGCAGAGGTGGGAGCGAGGGTGACTTTCTCCCTGCAGATCACACTCAGACAGCACAGTGCTGCTGTCTTAGAGTGAGCTGTTCAAAAGGACACGCCCCCGATCCAGTAAAGGCCACTGTTAAGGAGGCGGGCCCCTGTGGAGGTCACTGTCATGGGCGTGGTATGCTGTGAAAGTCACTGTTAAAGGGGAAGGCTGCTGTAAAGGTCAAAGTTAAGGGGGTATGCTGCTGTGGAGGTCCAATTTTAAGGGACGGGGCACTATGAGGGGGTCAGTGTTAAGGGATGGGGGGCTGTGTTTTGGGGGCGGGGTGCTGTAGATGTCACTGTTATAGTGGATAGTGTTGATATCTATTAACGACACACACAAACATTAAATGAAATAGATTAAATATACCCGAGCGAAGCCGGCTCCTTCAGCTAGTAGTTTATAAGGCTGAAAAAAAAGACATCTGTCCACCCAGTTCAGCCTGTTACCCTGCAAGTTGATCCAGAGGAAGGCAAAAAAAAAACTGTGAGGTAGAAACCAATTTTCCAGGGGAAAAAAATTCCTTCCCGACTCCAATCAGGCAATCAGAATAACTCCCTGGATCAACGACCCCTCTCTAGTAGCTATAGCCTGTAATATTATTACACTCCAGAAATACATCCAGGCCCCTCCTGAATTCCTTGATTGTACTCACCATCACCACCTCCTCAGGCAGAGAGTTCCATAGTCTCACTGCTCTTACCGTAAAGAATCCTCTTCTATGTTTGTGTACAAACCTTCTTTCATCCAGACGCAGAGGATGTCCCCTTGTTACAGTCACAGTCCTGGGGATAAATAGATGATGGGATAGATCTCTGGACTGACCCCTGATATATTTATACATGGTTATTAGATCTCACCTCAGTCGTCTTTTTTCTAAAGTGAATAACCCTAATGTTGATAATCTTTCAGGGTACTGTAGTCCACCCATTCCAGTTATTACTTTAGTTGCCCTCCTCTGGACCCTCTTCAGCCCTGCTGTGTCGGTCTTGTTCACAGGAGCCCAGAACTGTACACAGTACTCAATGTGTGGTCTGACTAGTGATTTGTAAAGTGGTAGGACTATGTTCCCATCACGGGCATCTATGCCCCTTCTGATTCAACCCATTATCTTATTGGCCTTGGCAGCAGCTGCCTGACACTGTTTTTTACAGCTTAGTTTGCTGGCCACCCAATTATTACCGGACAGAAATAAATCACGAAAATATTGACTCACAAAACGTGGAGCCACCAATATCACCCAAAAATTGAACCACAATCTTCACGAAGTGAAAATCGAAAAAACTTTATTGACAATGTATAATAAGTACATGCATAGTAACAAGAGGCAGCACAAAGGTGGAACACAAGGATGAGGAAAAGGACCCAAGAGGGGGCCGAGAGGTCAGCACACCAAAAACAGGGAAAAGGATAATGCAAATGAAAAGCACCAAGACGCCTATAAGCAGTAAGCCCCGGGCAAAAGCTGAAACAGAGGCAAATATGAGGGCAAAAGCTTGGTCGTTAGAAAAAAATATTCATACCTTGGATGGTGTGTCGATCTCTCAGCCGCCTCCTTACTCAGTAACCTAGCTTCTTCCCGGAAGAAAACGGCGTTGGGTATGAATATTTTTTTTATAAACCAGGTCCCGCCCCCAACACACACTTCACTGCCCAAACCCCTGAAGACGCCAAGTGCTTGGCGAAACATGTCGGGGGGCAGATAGTGTTTTTTTAGCCAGTTTATGCATAGCCAGGAAAGTGATCTGATAGGAATACAAGGAGAAATAGTGTACCATTATGAGGGCGATTGCTGTTGAAAGGAGCGCACTGTGCAAATAACAGAGCGCTACACTTAGTACATGGCACCGTAATAAAAGGCAGGAGAGACTTTACAGCTAAAGGTCATAAGCGCCCTCTAGTGGAATCACTCAGCAATCAGGTCTACTGGTACCATTGATACATATTGAGCATGCAGAGCTGATTATTTTAATAGTTGTGTTCGAAACATTTTAAGGACAAGTATTAAATGTTAAATTTTAGACTTAGTAACACGTGTTAATCAGGGACATCTATGGTCCCAGTGACCACCTGTAAATAAAACAATATCTTTCCCAGCATATGCCAATGTGAAAAATAAGCTTTCTTATTATTATACTGTACTTCCTGGTTTTCGAAACCCTACATGTGGCCCTAATCTTTTACTTGGACATACCACAGGACACAGGAGTAAATGAGCACCATGTGAATTTACACATAAATTTTTTCTTTTTTTTCCTTTTTACTAGAAAATAGCTTGAGGGGTGAAGGGTCACTTTTTTACATTTTATTTTTCTCTCACTATGGGACTTCAACTTTTAGGGGTCTAATCCCTTTTCCAATGTAGCACAATACATGTTGTATTGCAGTATTCCACAACTCCAGTCCTCAAGAATTCCCACAGGTATTTATTCTGTGGGTTATTCTCAAATCATGACCAGCAGGTGGGGGCTGAGGACTGGAGTTGAGGAACACTACTGTATTGTACTGCATTGGCACTGTCAGTTTCATACTGACAGTTCACCTATGAGACCCAGTCTGGGGGCTGGCTTCATAGGCTTCCATATATGGCATGCCCCGAGGCCTTTGTAAAGCTTCAGGCTGCCATAGTACCCATCAGCACATAACATCACAAGGAGCTCCCTCCTTCTGTAAAATCCTTAGATGTGGCAGTCATCATTGGCATCTGAGTTTTCTGTGATGCTGACTTCTGTGCCTGCCAGATCAGCACGCCATACATATACAGTAAAAGTCAGGAAGTCACTTTCTGCTGCGGCGTATATGTAAGATGAAGGTTGAGAAGGGGTTAAAAGGTAAAAAGCCTATTAGTTTTGACTCTGGTACCAAGTTCTAGCAATACTATGGTCTCCCTGTTCCCACTAATGCACAATAATAATTATAGTTGCTGCCAGGTGGGGAGCTACATTCAGGGACAGCCACATGTGGTTCCTGTACCTATGTTTTGGGAACACTGCTATAATCACATAATCTCAGGATATATGAGGTTTCCTATTTTTCAAAGGGATGGGTTGTACCTAGGCTCTGACCCCCACAAAGTGCTCAACATAGTAACATAGTAAAATAGTTTCTAAGGCTGAAAAAAGACATTTCTCCATCTAGTTCAGCCTGTTATCCTGTAAGTTTATCCAGAGGAAGGCAAAAAGACCCCTGTGAGGTAGAAGGGGGAAAAAAATCCTTCCCGACTCCAATCAGAATAACTCCCTGGATCAACGACCCCTCTCTAGTAGCTATAGCCTGTAATATTATTACACTCCAGAAATACATCCAGGCCCCTCTTGAATTCCTTTATTGTACTCACCATCACCACCTCCTCAGGCAGAGAGTTCCACAGTCTCACTGCTCTTACCGTAAAGAATCCTCTTCTATGTTTGTGAACAAACCTTTCCTCTAGATGCAGTGGATGTCCCCTCGTCACAGTCACTGTCCTGGACTGATGGGAGAGATCTCCGTTGATGCTTCTAAAAGAAGATAGACATATAGATAGACACACAGTCCTACATCCAGATTTGGACTGAACCCAAACAAGTCAACAGCTGCATGGTGCTTGTATGTTCTCCATGTGTTTGCATGGATGTATTGTACTACACTGCAAAATAATAGGGTGGAAACAATGGTCCAGATTTACTAATTGTAAAGATGGCATAAGCTTAGACAGGCTGTCTAGATTTATCACGGATTTATGACAAATCCAATCCAGGGATACACACTTTGACTCCTATGACCTCATGTGATTCACATTTTTTACAGATTGCACATGGACCTAGTCATTTCTATGGGTCTGCAAAAAAAATCTGTGTGTTAGTTTTGCAAATGATAGAACATGTCCTATTATTGTCTGTATTGTGGACAAGAATAGTAATTTCTAATAATGGGAGTGAGAAAAATGCAAATTGCACAGATAAGGTGTCTGCATATCACAGACCCGTGATTGTATGATATCTAAACCAACTATTGGTTGGCATATTTTCAGACAGTAGTAGCCATTTTGCATCCTCTTGTAGTGGAGGTGATCGCTGCATGTAAATTAAGCTTTTCACCTCCACTAATGAGCAGGCAATATTCGGGAAGGAATGCTGCAGCATAATGTGTGATGAGTGATGACAATCTGTGTACAGCATGAGACATGGTGAAATATAAGCAACAGAATTTTTTTTTTAAAAAGTGCATTTAGTGCTAAACTCAAAAGTGATATAATAGCACCATCTGCTGGTAGACTAGTAGCAGTAGCACTGCTCACAGTCAGTACTGTATGTTGTATGTAGTGCACACTAAAGCAAAAGAAAATCGGCCAATCAGTGCTGCACAGTGGCGACTCTAGGAACAATATATGGGGGGGGGGGGGCACAAAGATACCACAGTCAAAAATCGGGGGGGCCTTATGCCTCATTAGCCCCCATTATTCCTCTTATTAGCCCCCATTATGCCTCTTATCACCCCCATATCAGCCCCCATGCCTCTCATTAGCCCCCAGATCAGCCCTAGTCTAATTAGCCCCCATTGTGTCTCTAATTAGCCCCCATGATGCCTCTCATTAGCCCCCATTATGCATATTTAGCCCCCATAATGCATCATTAGCCCCATATGCCTAATTAGCCCCCATATGCCTCCAATTAGCCCCAATTATGCCTCTCATGATTAGCCCCTATTATGCCCCCAGCAGCCACATTTTTTATAAAATAAAAAACCTCTTACCTCTCCTGCTCCTGGACACCGCCTGCAATTTTCTCTCTCAGTCGACTGTGCTCTGAACTGGCACGCACAGCGTGAGGTCACAGAGCGCCCTCACGCTGTGCGCAGCCCTGCACAGCCGACAGCCGAGGACCAGGAAGTGGTAAGTACAGAGCGTTTACCGCTTCCTGGTCCTTCGGTACTATTGAGCGCTCATTAGTATTCACCGGCCTGCTTTGGGGGGAATTAGCGGGGGGGGGGGGGGGGGGGGCACCTGGGGGGGCAAATAATAACATATGGGGGGGGGCAATTGCCCCCCCTTGCCCCCCTGTAGCAACGCCACTAGTGCTGCAGCAGGCATGGAGGTGCCCTTGCAAAACGACTAGAATGTCATTTTGTCTTGGGCTGTGAATAAGGGTGGATAAATGTAGCGGTCTGTGGTAGAAAATGATCTTAGGGACAGTGTACTGTCATAATCAACCTTCTATTCTAGTGTCAGGGACAGTGAAGGGAAAGACTAGAAAGAAGAAGAATTTAAAGGAATTATCCAAAACTATTAAATGCCCCCGATATGCCTGGGCCCCTCACAATGAATATACTTACCTGGCTCCCCACGCCGCTCCGGGTGACGCTAGGGAGGCTCGTCCCCGTCTGCCATTGGCTGCTTCCTCCCGACACCGGATGTTTTTATCCGCGCACGAGGAGAAACAGCAGCGGTGGTGCGGGGACCAGAAGCAGCGCGGGGAGTCAGGTAAGTATATTCATGTATGGGGGGCATTTAATAGTCTTGGATAACCCCTTTAAGTAGAATAGGAAAGGGTAAGGAAAGCTTTTGGCCTAGCAGTGAGGAGCTGAGCCTGGGTGTGCCTAGCACAGGCAGTGCCTTTTAGCTGCAGTTACTGCCTCCTAATACAGCTGCAGCAAAACCTCAAAAAAAAATTCTCATTTGAACAAAAAGATAGCTGTTTTTTTCTCTAAACCTGAAGTTTCTATTATTGCCAGCTTATTTCCAGTACAATTAGCATTATGCTGCAGTGCTGACTGCTGCGAAATTAGTGTACATTTTTTTCAGTGCATCATATCCGCCTGTGCTCAACGCATGGCATTATAGAAGAAGCATTTTATTACAATAATGCAATTTGCTGTTGCTGAGCAATTCTTATTTTTTCTCAGTGCATTATATCTGTATTGTTTTTAAACGCATTACTTTGTATTAAAAGCAATAATGCTATTTTTCACCAGGAAAATTTTACATAAATTACACTATGCAGAGAAATCCAACCATCTTCCCTGCAGAGATCAAGTATTGGTGAGGGATAAGATCAGTGTTGGACTGGGGTGTCAAAAGGAGTCAAAAGAGTCTCCCTGTTAATGACTTGAGTGAGAGCAGTCAGCGTTTGGACTGCCCTGAGGAGGTTCAGGAGGAGGCGGGGGACCCCATGCATAGCTGTGTTGGGGTCAGTGGCGTACACACAATCCATGGGGCCCCGGTGCGAAACTGATCCATGGGGCCCCCTCCCCGCCGCCGCCCCCCGCCGCATGCAAGTGTATGTATTTGTGTGTGTGTATATATATATATTATATACTGTATATTACTATATACAAGAGGATGATATTTGGTATAACATCTTCTTGTATATAGCGATATAGTGGACCACGCTGATGATATAACCTAGGTATCTCCTTATATGGGTATATATGTACAGCTGGTATAAGTTATACACCTTAATATACCAGAAGATGTATAACTTATACCAGGCCAGCTCACATATAATAATATACAGAACATACCAAGGCCAGATAGTAACTCTTACCTGACCTGGCTCAGGCTGAAAGCTGCTGAATGGACCTGCTGAAAGTCTGCGGCAACTGGCAAGGCTGAATGCTGGAGGCTGGCTGGGCTCAGTGTGGGTTCTGGCTGGCTGAATGAGCGCTGCTCCTGGGCCTGGCTCAGGCTGGCAGAGAGAGAGAGAAAAAGGTGGGGTGAGTGACTGTAGTATAGAGTCAGACTACTGGGCAAGTGGGCAGTGGCAGACTAGCAGTGGCTCCCGCGCTCCTCTGTTCCCAACTTCCTGCGGACCTGCAGCGCTGATAACATTGTGACGTCACGTAAGTGCGCGCAACTGCGACCCCTGTATGTATGCCCCAACTACAACTCCCAGCATCACCAGACAGCAGCATGCCTTAATTTGTATTTCCACCAGGTCTAGAGAGCCACAGGCTGAAGACTAATGCAAGAACAAGAAGGTATACCCCAATGTGCGCAGTCTGTTCATCCCTTTATAAGCAGATGTAGCAGAGCAGAGTTAACAAATGGCCTTAACCATAACTATGTACTTTTACCCAGAACTGCAGGTGTCAGCATCAGGTACCAGCAATGCATTTCCCACGTAAAACCAGCTCTGCTACATTATGTAGCAGTGCTGGTTTTGTCATGCATTTATTTTGCCTTCATATGGTAAAATACTTCATTGGCCTATCAACGGCTTTATAACTAAGGCTATTTTCACACTGGCGTTTTGAATTCCGTTTATGAGATCCGTTTCAGGGATCTCACAAACGGTTCAAAACGGATCAGTTCAGCCCCAATGCATTCTGAATAAATAAGGATCCGTTCAGAATGCATCAGTTTGGCTCCGTTCCACCTCCATTCCGCTCTGGATGCGGACACCAAACGGATCCGTCCTGGCTTACAATGTAAGTCAATGGGGACGGTTCAGTTTTCACTGACACAATATGGTGCAATTGAAAACTGATCCGTACCCCATTGATTTTCAATGTAAGTCAGGACGGATCCGTTTTGACTTTGCATTATTCTTTTAAAACAAATTCTAACGGATCCGTCTGACTTACACTTTTTTTTTACATAGTAATGCAGACGGATCCGTTCAAAACGGATACAAGCATTTGCATTATAGGTGCGGATCCGTCTGTGCAGATACCAGACGGATCCGCTCCTAACGCAGGTGTGAAAGTAGCCTACATATGTATTATATAGACCAGTAGCTCAGAATTGCACCAATATCCATTTACTATTACTGCCAGAACATGTTGGGTGTAGTAGTTTCAGGTTTCAGCCCAAATGGGCAGTCAGAGGTTCCAGGCACCAGGCTACAGAAATATAGCAGAGATAGTTATAAAGCCAGCCCCCATCAGACCCTACTCTGAAGTTCTGAACTCACCACAAACGTGGTGAGCAATTATGAAGACTTTTTTTTTTTTTTTTACAAATCTTATCTTACACTTCCGGCATCGGCTTCTTCGCGCAGCGCTCTTCCAAATCTTTTCCGGCGCCTTCTCCCTGCTGCGTCTCGGCGTCGTTGTGCGCCTGCGCAGCCTAGGCAAACCTCATGTTCGGTGCGGCCGCCCGGGGAGGAGACTCAATGGAGGGTAGGGCTGGCCTGGCACTGAAGCGCAGCGCAGAAACGCAACACTGGGCGGCGGGCCCCAGGTCAGCCGCCCGGGTTATACAGGCAGGCGCAGCACCCACAGATCTACTGCAGGGCGGGGCCAGGGGTCCACAGGCGGCCGGGCCCCCTGGAGTGCCGGGCCCGGTCGCAACTGCGACCCCTGTATGTTCGCCCCTGGTTGGGGTAGTAATAGTGGCACCCGTAGCCAAGGTATTGGCAGTGGGGGAAGCGACACTGGCAGTCGCGGCAAATATAGAGCAGGGAATCGGGAGGGGGCCAAGAAGCCCACCATGATATATTACAGTCTACTATAAGTGGCAGGGAGAGTGAGGACTGCGATGATGATTGTGTGTTGGACAGGACCAGATCAGGGTTCTAAGGGGGTGCCACCAGAGAAGGACGGTGATGTCAGTGGTGACAGCAGCAATAATGAGCAGAGGTGAGGTATGGGAAGAACCTCCCAAAGAATTGCCAGGGCGGGCCTGATCTAATTTGGGAACTGGTGATGCCGCTGATACTGTGGGTGCATTAGATCCATAATGTGCAAGAGCTAAACAAAGCTTGACTGCCTCTAGCTCTGCTTGAGTATCTTCCGTCTGTCAGTTTTTCTCCATGCTACCGTAAAACAGCAGCATTGCGCTGTGCAATAGTAAAATAAAATGCGGACAGTCAAACACAAGCATAGGCACCATAGCTCTATTGAACTACATGAAACCCCATTCCGTGAGCATGACATCCAGGATTGCTCCATCCTTCCTGCCACCAATGAGATCTCGCTGAAAAAGGTCTAATTAGAGACCGAAACGTCCGGGGAAGATAATGTGGCTAAAATATTTTTTCTATTCCTGGATATGCACTATACTGTATGGAAATATAAGTGATGTTAACTTTTCCTTGATTATTAAAATAATTGCATATATTTGAACTGGAGTGCCGTGGATATTCCTACCCTTAGATGATTCCTCTCTCACGAGCACCCAGACCACTACATTGGAGTGCAGATCACATAATTGTATAATTGCAGATCATCCCGTGAGCAAACAGGAGTGGTAGCCTACTACTGCAACAAAAATTTCCTCCTCCCGGTCTCCCTTGCGACAGTCAGGCTGCATCCATGGGCAGTACAGTGTTGTTGTCATCACTTTTTGTTTCCCCCGCTCAGACTCCTCCCCCTCTGCGCTATTGTCAGCCATCGATAAGGGAATGCGTGGCCGTGAAACAACTTGACACGCCAAGCAATCCAATGGTGTGCAAGCTTAATTCCTACCTGGCCAAGTTGCTGGCAGTGCAGTCTCTGCCGTACCATTTAGTAGAGTGTTTTGCCTTTAGGAATCTGATGGTGTGAGTTCAGCCTCATTGGAGATACCTAGCCGGCATTATTTCTCCCAAACCGCCATCCCTGCCCTGTACTCTCACGTGGCAGAGAACGTAGGCTGCTTCTTGCAATTGTCGCTGTGCGGCAAGATGCACACTGCGGTGAACTCCTGGAGCATCTGTTACGGGTAGGGACAGTACATGTCTTTCACAGCCTACTGGGTCAATGTGTTTTGCAGCAGCTGCGGGGCAGCACCCCTGCAATAAGACAAGTACTTTTGATCCCTCCACAATTGAGTTGGCCTGGCTAACACACCAGGCACTTATAAGCCTCCTCCACCATGGAAATCCTCCTGTCTCCAATAGCAGCATGTATCAAGTCAAGCGTTGCCATGCGGTGTTAGAGCTGATCAACCTGTACGAGAGTAGCCACACAGACGATCAGTTGCTAAAGTACTTCAAGCAGCAAAAATCCCACTGACTGACACCCCGCCAACTCCAACTGAGCAAGGTGGTCATTGGCAATGGCTGCAACATGGTGGCCATGCTGAAGCTGGGGGAAATAACACATGCTTCCTGCATGGTGCACGTCATTAACCTGGTCATGCAAAGCTTTTTTTAAAAGTATACTGACTTGCTCAAGGTGCTGGCAATGCCCAGTTATGTTTTGGATGCTGGTGAAGGACAACTTGGTCTGTTTGGGTGTCAGCATGCTCCCTACCGCAAGTGTGTCTGAAAAGGAGGCCCCTCTCTGCCCCCTACAGAGTCACCCAAGTCCTGCCACAGCAGCAAAAGCCACAGCAGCAATAGCCAGTTCAGTCCCCTTAATATGATGGAACCGTTTTTTTCACATGCTGCACCAGGCTGAGACAAATCAGCAAGTGGAGACCTCCCACCTCAATGCCCAGGTCCTGTTCTACCTAGACTCTGGCCTATCTGCGACAAATTCCATGACCGGCATGGACTTCTGGGCAGGCAGACTAGAACAGTGGCCCAAACTTGCCCAATATGCGGTCTTCTTTCTTGCTCATCCTCCAGTGTCATCTTAGAGACGGTTTTCAGCGCTGCAGGGAGCATGATGACACCCAAACGGACCAAGTTGTCCTTCACCAGAATCCAAAACATCACTTTTGTCAAAATTAACCAAGCTTGAAATTGGGAGGATTTTCACAATCCTCTGGCTGAGGCCAATGAATCTGGCCTTGCTGACAGTATCTCATTTTGCCACTGTTGCTGTCTGCCTGCCTACCATATGGCTGCTGCTGCTCTTCATTGCTAATCCCCTACTTCCACCACTATTAGGCCTCATGCACACGACCATACCGTGTTTTGCTGTTTGCAAATTACAGATACCAGCCATGTGGATTTTGCATTTTGCGGAATGGAACGTCCTGCCCTATGATAGAAATGCCAAGAATAGGATATGATTTTTTTTTTTTTTGGGGGGGGGGTTGCAGAATAAAGCAACGGATGCAGACAGGACACAGAGTGCTATCTGCATCTTTTGCGGTCCCATTGAAGTGAATGGGTCCGCATCCAAGCTGCAAAAAAAATGCCAATACAATGGTCGTGTGCATGAGGCCTTAATGCTATACATCCACCAATACTACTACTACCTATAAACAGCTGACCTACTGCATTGTATGTTCCATGCTATGCTGTTATTGCTGATGTCGCTATTACCTTACCCTTTCCAGACTGTACTCCTGCTGCTCTCAACTAGAGAGAATTTTTCTTCTGACAATTATCACATACATGCATTCTTCCTCTATGAAGGCATCATTTTTAGAGGCTTGGTCCCAGTAAACCCCTCTTCCTTTTGACAAGTAGCACTTTTTTTCCCATACCACCATGTGTATTTAAACACCATCTGCCCCCGATAAGGGACAATTTTGGGAAGCTTTGGAATATGAAGCATAACATATGCAAAGGTGCGGTGTATTTTTAAACATGCTTTTTAATAATGCCATCAAACATGAGTTTATCCATAGCTATGTATGTCAGTGTCACTCAGACATGATTTTCTAGAGCAGTCATTGCTCAAGATCTTAGGGAAGGGGGAGAGAAAAAGCAAAAATTCCTAAATAATTTACGAAAAGAGATACCATATTTTCATAAAAACTCCTAGGAAACTAAATGGTGATATACAGGTATGTAAGTATCCAAGGAAATTGAAGCAACTTTGGTTTGGGTGGAATCAATTCGGGTCCGAACCGAACTTTTTAAAAAATTCGGCAAACCTGAACCAAACCAAGTTTCAAAAAGTTCGCTCATCTGTAATATAATTTTACTATACATTATAATAAAGCTTTAAATAATGCAGTCACAGATAACAAATAATACCACTATACAACTAACAAATATTACCGTATTTTTCGCCCCTTAAGACACACTCCCCCACCCCCAGACTGGGTTAAAAATGCCCCTGCGTCTTATGAGGCGAATACTAATGAGCGCTTTATGGAAGAGCTCATTAGTACTGGAGGACCAGGAAGTTGTGAAGGCTCTGTACTCACCGCTTCCTGGTCCTCGGCTGTGCAGTGGCTGCACACAGCGCGAGGGCGCCCTGTGACCTCACGCTGTGCGCGCCATTTCACAGCACAGCCGACAGCAGGAGGAAGAAGATCGCGCTGGAGGAGAGGAGCGCCGGCGTCCAGGAGCAGGAGAGGTAAGTGGTTTATTTATTTTGTGATCTGAGGCTGGGGGCTGATTATATATACTGTATGGCTGAGGGCTGATAATATATATGGCTGGGGGCTGTTTATACATATGGCTGGGGGCTGATATGAGGCATGGAGGACTGATAAGAGGCATGGGGTTCTGATCTGAGGTCTTTTTAACATTGGGGGTCTGATTGGTGGTCTGACCTGAGGTGTAATAAAAAATATTTATTTCTTATTGTCTTACTCTAAAACCTAGGTGCGGATGGTTTCCCATACAAACTGTCTTTCTGGAATCTCTTAGAGATGAAAGGCTCCCTGAATCAATGACAGAAGCGGTCATTACATTAATTCCCAAAAAAGGAAAAGATCCCTTAGATATGGAGTCTTATAGACCAATATCGCTGTTAAACAATGATAAAAAAATAATATCAAAAGTGCTTTCGCTAAGAATTGCCAATGTCATTACTACAATCATTCATTCTGAACAGAATGGTTTTATTCCAAATAAGGGCACTCATCCAGGCATCGGGAGAGGATTCCCGCTCCATTCTGTCGTTTGACACAACTAAAGCCTTTGACAGGGTGGACTGCGAATTCCTATGGAAACTATGGAAAGGATGGGTTTCGGGAAGTGGTTTATAAATATGATCCGGATCTTATACGATTCCCCCGTGGCAAGACTGAGCATTAAACGGGAGTTTAACCACGTTATTTTTATTATCTAGGGGAACCAGGCAGAGGTGTCCTCTCTCCCCATTATTATTTGATATTTATATTGAACCTTTGGCCGCTAATGTAAGGCAAGATCATTTACTGAAAGGTTTTGGGGTACTGGGTGCAGAGGATCGTGTTTCTTTATACGCGGACGATATACTTTTTTTATAGATCAAACCAATAAGACCCTTCCAAGAATTATTAAATTAATTACTCAATTTGGTGAAGTCTCAGGTTTTGACACTAACTCGTCAAAAACTACTTTGATGCTACTAGACAAATTTGATCTATCTGTTGAAGGATCCCTAAGCATGATCAAAATTGCAGAATCTTTTGAGTATTTAGGCTGAAACATCTCCCCAAAAATTGAAGAATATATACACAACTAAATATATTCCCAATAATTACCAAAGTAAGATCAAAGATCACAGTTTGGAATAAACTTCCTATATCAAGAGCTGATAGTCTCTTTAGTTAAAATTGTAATTTTACCCCAGTTCCTGTATGTTATTAGGAACTCGCCAATTTGGATTGAAGATAAATTCTTCAAATTAATGGAGAGACTCATCAACTAACTACTTTGGGGAAGGAAGTGTGTAAGGCTAAAGTTGGAGTACTCTTATAAACCATTGGAGATGGGAGATTTAAATCTTCCATACTTTAAGGGATACTTTATTGCTGTGCAGTTATGGTTGTGGAATATGTGGGATAAAAGCCCTCTGTGCAAGTTCTTGGTAGACACGTCTATATATGACAATATATTCACCTTGTTGGAAGCTGGACATACACTAACTGGGGAACAGGACTACAGAATTAGCAGACTGTTATTTAATAAAGCTGGGACCACTATTAGAACTTGGCTGGGGATTGAGGGTTCATTACCCGGCACTCCTCTCTGGAATAATTCTCACTTGAAGGAATTGATGGGATTATCGGGGGATCACTTTTGGTTAAAGAATAATATTGTATATGTTGCACAAGTGGTGGATAAGGGAGAAATCCTTCCATTACCTGTGTTGATTCAAAGAGAAAATTTGGGTGGTTTGAGTTGGTTTAGATATTTTCAGTTACGTGCAGCATTGGTGGGAGTTAGGGGGAAAAAAAGATTGATAGTTGAACTTGACACATCCTATTGAAGAAATGATAAATAATTCACTTTGGAATATAAAGATTTCTTGTTTTTATAAGATATTAGTTAAAACACGGTTTAAGAATTCAGTTTCTCCTGGCCAAAAAGCTTGGGGAAATGAATGTTCTAATACTTTCACAATAGATTGGGATAATATATTTGCTAATTTAAGGTTTGTATCACATAACTTTAATCACGTAGTAGTTCAATTTAACATTATACACAGAATATATATCACTCCGATTTGGTTGAATAAATGCGGGTTGAGGGAAAATTCTAATTGTCCAAGATGTAACACACCTGATGCAGATTTTCTTCATCTGTTTTGGTCCTGCTCAAAGATAAGTAACTATTGGAATTTAATTATCGAATCTATACTGCAAAGACTGAGAATATTGATCCCACTAACCCCACAATGTCTGTTACTGAATGATCTTTCTAATGTAAAGTGCAGTAAAGACACTAGAATACTCCTTGCGAAAATAACGTTCTTGGCCCAGCTCCTAGTTACAAGAGTATGGTTTTCTTCAAACCCGCCAAATTTAAACGCATGGGTTAATTTAGTGAACAAAGTGAAAGGCCATGAATACATTCTATATAAACAAAGGAACAATCAATGGGGATAAATGGACGAGGATTTGATCAGCCTGGAGGGTTTAGGGAACATTATGACCTCATACCACTTTGTGAATCATGGGTGTAGATTCTCTGGCTCCCTTTATCCCCCCCCCCCCCCTTCCCAACGACCATCACGATAAGAGACAAAAAAAAACAACTAGGTGCGTCTTATGGGCCAAAAATCAATAAAGCAAGACCAAGAATATGAAAAATAACACTAGCGTAATATAACTGGCAAAATATGGCCACAAATTACCACCACTAACTATTCAGTGTCAGTATGGTGATATTCAGTCACTAAGAGCAAAATTACCACCATCCATCAGTGGTGGTTGTGCTTGCATACTATAGGAAAAAGTGTCAGCCTCTCTGGTGGCTGGGACCATGGGAGCGCACATACGCTAGTGCTTTTTCCTATATTGTGCCAGCACGACCACCGCTGCTGGATTGCAGGGTGGTCTCTAACCATGGAAACGAGCAGTGTAAAATGAATGCAGCCAGCAAAGGAGGCAATATAGACACATTAGTAAGTGCAATCACAATACATTAGTAAGTGCCTTGTATTAACTTTCTCTACATGATAAATGCCACTTACTGAAGTGAGATAGTCCCTTTAATCATATCCCCTTTAAAGGGGTATTCTCATCTTGCTTATTCATCCTCACCTGCAGTCACTCTGTTGTTCACTTCCTGGTTTTTCTGCTGCTAAGGCTGGGCGGGCTTAGGCAGCTAGAGTGAAGGCCGGCCACACCTCCTTATGACATCACACTGAGTACTGAGTTGTTACGTGCTAGTTCATGTGAAGAGAATGAGTCATCAGTCTGGCAGCCTGCAGTGTCTGTGAGGCCCCTCCCCCTGCTGGGGAATCCTCAGAAAGAGCTGTGATAAGTGAGCTCAGTGTACAGTAACATGTGGCTCTTCTGCACAGTTTTACACACAATCTCAGTCTGATCTTTTACAAACCCATTCTGTGCAGCAAACACTATAATTCCATATTATACATTAGCTCTAAAGATTGTCAGCCAGTAAACTTATAATCTGTGCATTTGATTCCCATAAAACATGACCATCCCCCACCCCCCAGCACTGATGCAGATATCTTTCTATCACAGCTGTACTACAATTGTGTATAAACCTTACACTATGTATATGTATAGATGCATATATAGCTCTGGAACATGTTTCTTCTACAGTCTCCTATCATAAGTTTGGCTCAAGGGCTTCCTATACAGCACAGCTACATCTTTATTATACTCTCCCACCATCCTTGAGGTTGACGGTCCGCATATAAAGCTCTGCTACAACTCTTTATTCCACCATCACTGAGGCTGACCATCCGCTTATACAGCTCTGCTACATCTATATATATAGTCACTTCCACACTAGCAGTGTTGCTGAACAGCCTAATACAGTTCGAGTTCATCTTTCTCTCTTTCACCATCACTGAGGCTGACCATCCGCTTATACAGCTCTGCTACATATATATATATATATATATATATATATATATACACTGCTCAAAAAAATAAAGGGAACGCTTAAACAACACAATGTAACTCCAAGTCAATCACACTTCTGTGAAATCAAACTGTCCACTTAGGAAGCAACACTGAGTGACAATCAATTTCACATGCTGTTGTGCAAATGGGATAGACAACAGGTGGAAATTATAGGTAATTAGCAAGACACCCCCAATAAAGGAGTGGTTCTGCAGGTGGTAACCACAGACCACTTCTCAATTCCTATGCTTCCTGGCTGATGTTTTGGTCACTTTTGAATGCTGGCGGTGCTTTCACTCTAGTGGTAGCATGAGACGGAGTCTACAACCCACACAAGTGGCTCAGGTAGTGCAGCTTATCCAGGATGGCACATCAATGCGAGCTGTGGCAAGAAGGTTTGCTGTGTCTGTCAGCGTAGTGTCCAGAGCATGGAGGCGCTACCAGGAGACAGGCCAGTACATCAGGAGACGTGGAGGAGGCCGTAGGAGTGCAACAACCCAGCAGCAGGACCGCTATCTCCGCCTTTGTGCAAGGAGGAACAGGAGGAGCACTGCCAGAGCCCTGCAAAATGACCTCCAGCAGGCCACAAATGTGCATGTGTCTGCTCAAACGGTCAGAAACAGACTCCATGAGGGTGATATGAGGGCCTGACGTCCACAGAAGGGGGTTGTGCTTACAGCCCAACACCGTGCAGGACGTTTGGCATTTGCCAGAGAACACCAAGATTGGTAAATTCGCCACTGGCGCCCTGTGCTCTTCACAGATGAAAGCAGGTTCACACTGAGCACATGTGACAGAGTCTGGAGACGCCGTGGAGAACGTTCTGCTGCCTGCAACATCCTCCAGCATGACCAGTTTGGCATTGGGTCAGTAAAGGTGTGGGGTGGCATTTCTTTGGAGGGCCGCACAGCCCTCCATGTGCTCGCCAGAGGTAGCCTGACTACCATTAGGTACCGAGATGAGATCCTCAGACCCCTTGTGAGACCATATGCTGGTGCAGTTGGCCCTGGGTTCCTCCTAATGCAAGACAATGCTAGACCTCATGTGGCTGGAGTGTGTCAGCAGTTCCTGCAAGACGAAGGCATTGATGCTATGGACTGGCTCGTCCGTTCCCCAGACCTGAATCCAATTGAGCACATCTGGGACATCATGTCTCGCTCTATCCACCAACGTCACGTTGCACCACAGACTGTCCAGGAGTTGGCAGATGCTTTAGTCCAGGTCTGGGAGGAGATCCCTCAGGAGACCGTCCGCCACCTCATCAGGAGCATGCACAGGCGTTGTAGGGAGGTCATACAGGCACGTGGAGGCCACACACACTACTGAGCCTCATTTTGACTTGTTTTAAGGACATTACATCAAAGTTGGATCAGCCTGTAGTGTGTTTTTCCACTTAAATTTTGAGTGTGACTGCAAATCCAGACCTCCATAGGTTAAAAAATTTGATTTCCATTTTTTTTTATTTTTGTGTGATTTTGTTGTCAGCACATTCAACTATGTAAAGAACAAAGTATTTCAGAAAAATATTTAATTAATTCAGATCTAGGATGTGTTATTTTTGTGTTCCCTTTATTTTTTTGAGCAGTGTGTATATATATATATATATATAGTCACTTCCACACTAGCACTGTTGCTGAACAGCCTCATACAATTCTAGTTCATCTCTCTCTCTTTCACCATCACTGAGGCTGACCATCCGCTTATACAGCTCTGCTACATATATATATATATATATATATATATATATACACAGTACAGACCAAAAGTTTGGACACACCTTCTCATTCAAAGAGTTTTCTATATTTTCATGACTATGAAGGCATCAAAACTATGAATTAACACATGTGGAATTATATACATAACAAACAAGTGTGAAACAGCTGAAAATATGTCATATTCTAGGTTCTTCAAAGTAGCCACCTTTTGCTTTGATTACTGCTTTGCACACTCTTGGCATTCTCTTGATGAACTTCAAGAGGTAGTCCCCTGAAATGGTCTTCCAACAGTCTTGAAGGAGTTCCCAGAGATGCTTAGCACTTGTTGTCCCTTTTCCCTTCACTCTGCGGTCCAGCTCCCCCCAAACCATCTCGATTGGGTTCAGGTCCGGTGACTGTGGAGGCCAGGTCATCTGGCGCAGCACCCCATCACTCTCCTTCATGGTCAAATAGCCCTTACTTTCAAAGTTTTCCCAATTTTTCGGCTGACTAACTGACCTTCATTTCTTAAAGTAATGATGGCCACTCGTTTTTCTTTACTTAGCTGCTTTTTTCTTGCCATAATACAAATTCTAACAGTCTATTCAGTAGGACTATCAGCTGTGTATCCACCTGACTTCTCCTTAACACAACTGATGGTCCCAACCCCATTTATAAAACAAGAAATCCCACTTATTAAACCTGACAGGGCACACCTGTGAGGTGAAAACCATTTAAGGGGACTACCTCATGAAGCTCATCAAGAGAATGCCAAGAGTGTGCAAAGCAGTAATCAAAGCAAAAGGGGGCTACTTTGAAGAACCTAGAATATGACATATATTTTCAGTTGTTTCACACTTGTTTGTTATGTATATAATTCCACATGTGTTAATTCATAGTTTTGATGCCTTCAATGTGAATCTCCAATTTTCATAGTCATGAAAATAAAGAAAACTCTTTGAATGAGAAGTTGTGTCCAAACTTTTGGTCTGTACTGTATATATATATATATATATATATATATATAGTCACTTCCACACTAGCACTGTTGCTGAACAGCCTCATACAATTCTAGTTCATCTCTCTTTCACCATCACTGAGGCTGACCATCCGCTTATACAGCTCTGCTACATCTGTCTATTCCCTTCCCCACTTTGAACTATGGCTGAACAGCAGCATATTCAGCTCTGCTACATCCATCAGCCCCCAAAGTGCCTCCATCTGCCCCCAAGTGCCTCCACCATCTGCCCCCAAGTGCCTCCACCAGCCCCCAAATGCCACCATCTGCCCTCAAGTACCTCCATCAGCCCCCAAGTGCCTCAATCTGCCCCCAAGTGCCTCCACCAGCCCCCAAATGCCACCATCTGCCCCCAAGTGCCTCCACCATCTGCCCCCAAGTGCCTCCACCATCTGCCCCCAAGTGCCTCCACCATCTGCCCCCAAGTGCCTCCACCATCTGCCCCCAAGTGCCTCCACTATCTGCCCCAAAGTTCCTCCACCATCTGCCCCCAAACTGTCTCCACCATCTGCCCCAAGTGCCTCCATCTGCCCCCAAGTGCCATCACCATCTGCCCCCAAACTGTCTCCACCATCTGCCCCAAGTGCCTCCATCTGCCCCCAAGTGCCATCACCATCTGCCCCCAAAGTGCCGACATCATCCCCCAATCGTTGGTGGATTTAGTGGTGCGAGTAGAAATTATACTTACCTATTAAGAAATAGTCTCCCGGTCCTCAGATGTCCGTCCGCACACTCCGCTGCCTCACAAGTTCTTCCACAGGCCGGCCGCAGGATCAGAGACGCTGCAGTGCGCAGGTGCGGCCCATGGATGCGGCAGGCGAGATGTGGCCGTATCCATGGGAAGAGCAAATAAAGAAAAGCTGAAAAATTATTTTCAAAGCATCTCTTCCTAATGATCTGTGAAACACGGATGCCATACGGATGGCATCCGTGGTTTTCACGGACCTATAGACTATAATGGCTGTGATGGATTGGTGAACACGGACAAAATAGAGCATGCATCCGTGCTGAAAACACTGACCCACGGACCGTGCTAAAACACTGATGTGTAAATACACACATTAAAATTAATGGGGACGTGTGCTGTCCGTGGTGAACACACGTAAAACACTGACATGTGAATGAGGCTTTACACCAATAAAAATAACAAACAAACTCACCTAGCCCCGTTCCCACAGTGGGTGGTCCACTTTCTCCCTCCTGCTGTGAACAGTCTGGTGAAGGTGGCGCGATGCAGTGACATTATAGCACCACCTGATATCCTTTGTGAGACGATGAATTGTAGGAACCACCTCTGGTTGACCACACACCTAAAGCAGCCAGGGCAGGGAGCCAAAGGTTGTCTGTCCGGTCATATCATTCAACTGGATCTACATCCTGAGGATGCTAATTGTGAAGGGGCCTGCTTATCAGGGGATTGTGGTGAAGTGAGTTGCACAAAGGTAACGATTGTTTGTGGGGCATTTAGGGGGCATTATTACTTATTAAAGGGAACTCAGGGAATTATTGCTTTTTAAGGGGCCAGTTAGGTGACATTTTACTATTTTAAGGGAACTCTTCGGGGGCATTATACATTTTTAAAAGGGAACTAAGTGGCACTATTACTTTTTAAGGGGGAATTCATGGGGTATTATCACTTATTTTGGGGCCCTCATAGGCATTATTACTTTTTAAAAGGCACTATGTAGAAAATAGGACAGTATTACTTTCTAAGGGGCACTCATACTGTCTAGGGGGCACACAGGGTGCATTATTACTTTGTAAAGGTCACAAAGAGCACATAAATATTTTATAAGAGGCACAATTACATATTACTATAGAAAGTCACAAAAGGGGCAATAACACTGTCTAGAACACAAGGGGAGCATTATTACTGAGAAAATCACTATTAGGGCTCATGCACATGACCGTATGTATTTTGCGGTCCGCAAAAAATACGGATGACGTCAGTGTGCATTCCGTATTTTGCGTAATGGAACAGCTGGCCACAAATAGAACAGTACTATCTTTGTCCGTTATGCGGACAATAGCAGGAATGTTCTATCTCTTTGAGGAACTGACATACGGAAACAGAATGCACGCGGGGTAATTTGATTTTTGGCAGGACCCATTAAAATGAATAGTTCTGCAGACGGTCCGTGAAAAAAAAAACGGAACGGACACGAAAAGAAAATACATTCATGTGCATGAGCCCTTTCTCTGTGGGGCACAGAAGATGGGAAAGTTATTTTTGGGGCACTATCTGCCACTATTGTTTCCAGGGGTATGATCTATGTAGCAATTTTGTTTGGCGGGGGGTGGGAATACAGTTATGTCATTATTTATGAAGCACAGTATTGGAGGGCATCATATCACACACAGTAGGCGAGGTAATAGGAGCAGCAATAGGCACAGACTTTGGGGTATCTGAAGGATGGTTGTTATGATGGAGCTCCTTGCCCACTGCCTCTCTCCCTGCAGGCACAGTCACCACAGTGCTCACCTTTCCTCCCTTCTTGGTAGATTGGCGGTTCATGTCTGCCGTGCTCCTCCTGTTTCCTCCCGGTAGGTACAGCCGCTGGCACCGTGCCGCTCTGTCCACTCCATGCAGGCGGAGACCTGCTTCTTAGCTGCACTGCCTCTGCCTGTAGGGAGCGCTCATGCACCTTGATCTTCCCCAGCCTATGGCTGTCTGTCTGGGTATTTAAGGCACCATGCCCTGTGGGAGGATGTCTGAGCAATAGGTTCTAGTTTTCCGCAAAAAGTGAGCCATTTGTCTTGTTCGCTCTCCCCTGTACCGACTTCTGCCTCACTCCAGATTTTACCCTTTGCTGCAGACCTGACCACTGCCTGATCTTAGGACTGACCCTGAGCTGCCTACCCTAACGCTGGGACTGACTTTAGATTGCATCGACTCTGCCTTACCTTGGCTCATCCCTGACCACGGTTTTGCCTGACCCCTTAGGCCCCTTTCATACGGGCTAGATATCCGCACGGGTGCAATGCGTGAGGTGAACGCACTGCACCCGCACTGAATCCGGACCCATTCACTTCAATGGGGCTGTTCAGATGAGTGGTGATTTTCACGCATCACTTGTGCGTTGCGCAAAATTCGCAGCATGTTCTATAGTCTGCGTTTTTTACGCAACGCAAACCCCATAGAAATGAATGGGGATGCGTGAAAATAGCAAGCATCCGCAAGCAAGTGTGGATGCAATGGGATTTTCACGCGTGGTTGCTAAGGAGACGAGGGATGAGTTACCTGGGACCCCATTTACTTTATTATTTTCCATTATAACCATGTTATAATGGAAAATAATAAAATATACAGAACACCGATCCCAAACCTGAACTTCAGTGAAGAAGTCCGTGTTCGGGTACCACACAGTCAGTTTATCACGCGCATGCAAAACACATTGCACCCGCGCGATAAAAACTAAACGCAATCAAAACTGACTGCAATTGCGTACCTACTCGCACGATTTTCCCTGGTCGCTGATGCAACGCATCTGGACACGCTCGTCTGCAAGGAGCCTTAGGGTCCATTCACACGTCCGTAGCGTATTGCAGATCCGCAATACACCTGGCCGGCACCCCCCATAGAAATGCCTATTGTCCGCAATGACCAGAGGTGAAGGAGGATTGTGACAACCTTGCCCTTTTCCAGTCATTTGAGTCTCATTAGAAAGTTTATTATATAACGCTGACACACACATTGCTGTATATTTTTAACAGCAGTCATTCCTTTACATCTACTGGTCATGTAATCGCTGAGACAACTGTGATGTCATCAGGGTGCCAATGACAACTCAAGTTGGGGGGGGGGTTTCCTGTTAGGCAGTTTTGATAAATAAAGCCCAACAATTGTGACAGGAAAAACTGTTCACATGACAGCAAACACCGACTAGATATATTTAGGGATGTAGTTAGCAGCTGTGCTGCCAAATGCGGACATATTAAATAAAATGGCTCAAGGTCACGTTTTTTTTCTTCATTTACAATGGCCAATTATCGAAACGCTCGCAAAGTTTAATCGTTTGGTATTGTCAGGATAATCGCCGGTGTCTGCAGGGACCACTGTTACATGGCGGAGGCGCACTGTCAGAGCCTGGCCACACAGAGATGCTAGAGGAGTGCGGTACTGCGCAGCCCAGCTCCCATTTCTGCAGTCACCGCGTCTGTGAACCTGAAGAAACAAGAGACGGCGGCTTCCTCCGAGGGATCTGTTCTTTGTATCAGGTCCCTGCCCGCTCTCCATCAGCCGCAGGCGCCCCCTTGTTTCTCGCATCACTAGTGGCGGGCGGTGTGTGACGGGGGTCGGCTCACTCGGAGGAAGGGCCTGCTGAGGAGCCCTGTGTGAGGGGCTTCGTGAGGGGAGGTGGCTGTGGGGCCTCGCTTGCCCCCCGCGCTTGTGCTTTCCTTCGCACACTCCCCCATTCTCAGCGACTGCCGCAGGACGGAGGGGGCGGAAGGCTGCTGTGTCGCTGCGAGGGCTGGAGGAGGACAGGATGGCTCGGCCCAGGCCCCGGGACTACAAGGCTGGAGAACTGGTATTCGCCAAAATGAAGGGATACCCGCACTGGCCGGCCCGGGTGAGTGCCCGAGGGAGGAGAGAAGAGCCCTCCCCACCTACGTCTGTACACCCACAAAAGGGCGGGAAAACCAGGGCCGCTGTCCACTACGCACCCCATATATGCGCTTATATAGAGTATATAGGTCGCCCTAGGGCGGGGGAGGGGCGGCGGCTGACTGACAGGTGAATGATACCCAGGATGTGTGAGGCCTATGGCAGGATCCTCCTGTCTCCCAGCCTGCTGGCAGCACAGCCATGTCTTCTAGAGGTGCAGTGCCAGGCTGTGAGGAGGGAGATACATGTATGTACTATGAATGTGCCCTTCATATCAGTAATCCAATGCCCCCCATCATTTATAGTAATGGGGCCCTGCAATCTGTATGTTTCCATATCTTCCAGGGAAGATGTACATAGTACCTGCTTTACACAATGCACAATAGTAAAAGACCACCCACAGGTGCAGGCTACGCCCCCATAAGGGCCAAGGTACCTCGAGCGCTATCAGAGTGAACGCCAGCAGAATGCAGTGCAATCTTAACTCACCATGTTATAGAGCGGGAGGAGCTGAGCAGATTGATTTATAGTTCTATGGGAAAAGATTCAGTAAAACCATCTTCCCCTAGGAGTCATGTGGGCGGTGCCACTCAGTGATTGACAGCCAGCTGCAGGACTGAGCCTACAGGGAAGACCGCCCACATGACTCCTAAGGGTGGACTGAGCAGAACGAGGCCTTCTCAGCTCCTCTGTAACCTGTGGACCGCACTGCCATCAATAATACTGGACCCCGCAGGGAACATGACGTAAGGTTGTGTAGGATCCCTGTGGAAGCTGCTCCAGCAGAGTTGTCGTGGGTCCGTCACTGATATGAACAGAGGCCTGCTGTGAATGGCACCAGAACTCTCCGCAGTTTCTCATGTTAATAGATTATTTCAGAATTTATTTTTAAAGGGGTTGTCACATGAAGGCACCCCCTGTCCATATGTCTTGCACAGGCTGTGCCCGTTCTGACAGATACCAAGTCATCCTTGAATTCCTCTGGAGTGGCCATTATAGAGGTAATGCCTGCCTGGCCGTGGATTCCCATGGGAAAATCAGCTGATCACCCTAGGACGCATGCTGAATGGGGTTGTCTCTGCTGAGACAACCCCTTTAATACCGCCATTATACATATGTAAGGGTAGGTTCATACTTCTGTTTATCAGGTCCAGATTCTGCCGTTCACCACAGGACTGACTATAATGGGATCTGGCGGGGATCCAGCCTCCTTCCAGCATATGTGCCGGTTTTTGGCTGGACATTAAACGTTGCATGCATTGTTTGGTTTGTTCCCCCAGCATTTCACCAGAAAGTGACTGGATCCTATTATGTTCAATGGGGTCCGGCGGTGAGCGGCAGTATCCGGATCTGGTGAACTTCCTTCAGGATCCCATAAACAGAGGTTTATGCACACGACCATTGTTTTGTGGTCCACAAATTGTGCATGTGCAAAACATGGACACCAGTCGTGTGCATTCCGTATTTTGCGGAACAGAACAGCCGGCCCCTAGTAGAACAGTCCTATCTTTTGCCCAAAAAACGGAACGGGCACAGAAAAAATACGTTTGTGTGCATGAGCCCTTACTGACAGCCCCCAGCAGCCTTTGTGGGAGATTTTCCATGTTTAGCCAGAAGCCTGAGAGACCTCCCCTGGTTCAGGAGACCCCAGACTATCTGGGAGACTAGGTGGGTAGAGGTATCCTATCCAAAAACACCTGTAAAGGGGTCCACCTACCTTTGGTATTTATATTATATTTTTTGATGTAGTAAAGTTGCTTCATTCATTTTTTATTAGCATCCCGTTTTCTGGTAATGTAAGTAAACGCATAAGGGGAGATTTATCAAAACTTTTGTAAAGTAGACCTGGTTTAGTTGCCCATAGCAACCAATCAGATTCCACCTTTCATTTTTCAGAGCTCCTTTAGAAACTGAGAGGAGGAATCTGATTGGCAACTAAGCCAGGTCTACTTTACACCATTGTGATAAATCTCCCCCATCATTTTTCACATTAGATCACTTTACAGATGCTGTGGGGGCTCCAGCGGTCAGACCCCCACCAGTCAGTAGGATATAAATGTCTGTGGTAAAAAAGACCTTTAGGGTTCGGCCACACTGCCATCTTGGTTTGCGAGACTGTGACGGTGCTAGCATAGAAATGAGTGGGGTCGCAGCATGACTCGCACATTCTCCGCTGCTGCCATTTTCAGAATCGTAAAAAAATCCAGCAGTGTTGTATTTTTTGAGATTCTGGGGTTGCGACCAATATCACCACGTAGCCGGATCCTTCCACACGCTGTGCCAGTAGACACACTTGGTCCTCCAACGCGAAGAGCCATTCTTAATGCAGTTATATCTAAAAGCCTTCTCAGAAGACCTAAACCAACCTAAATCTAGTCAAAATGATCTCCTGGTATGTCGTAATGTGAGTCTGGGGTGTGGACCAGAACAAAAGGTCCGATAGAGAGCTCAGACTACTTGGGTAATGCTCAGAGATTCCTGTGGCTGAAAATGTGACACATACTGTATTAAGCAAGGATTAAAATAAACTCAATAAGGCTCTGTTCACATCGGGGGGTGTTCAGGTCTTTCATTTTTACAGAAAATCGAGAGAAAAGTTTACATATCCACGTTGTGCCATCAGTCGGGTTCATTGACTTTTGATGGGAAGAATAGCATCTGTGGGAAATTCAGGTCAGACTCCCTCATGTACCCACAGAGGGGTTCAAGAACCTGAGCTTCCAAGACTTACTCCAAGAACCTCTGTCCGCAGACGTTTAGGCTAGGATCACACATGCAGTTTTCTTGGTGTCAGTTTTGATATAAATGATAGAAGTATCTGTCTTTTGTATCCATGCCTGGTTTTGGGGGAAAAAGAAATACTGCTGCAGTAGTGATTTGAGCCTGCAAGTTATGTGTTTTAGATGTAGAAGTAATATGTCGCTGTGCCACAATACCGCCACCACGTTACAGTAGGTTACTATATGGAAATATGTGGGAGAACATGAAGTTTCTTTAAATGGGTTGTCCAGGCTACAGATATTGATGAGCTCTCCTCATTATAGGTCATCATTATAAGATCAGTAGGGATCTGACACCCGGCACCGCCACTAATCAGTTATTTTGGGCAGAAGCCAGCGCCGGAAATTATACATTGTTCAGAGTGGAAGCAGAAGGCTCTGTACACTGCGTAGTTTCACCTCCCATGCACTTGAATGGAAGCTTTGCTGCAGTACCCCGACATGGCCACTATGCAGTGTACAGAGCCTTCCTCACTGTATAGTTTCTGGTGCTGGCTTCTGCCCAAAATAGCTGATTAGTGGGGGTACATACTGATCTGATATTGATGACCTATAATGAGGATGGTCTTCAAGCCTTTAATATTTTCTCTATTCCTATACTCCTATCTAGTCGTGATAACACTCATCACACATCGGACTCGTAGATCTTTTCCCAGGGTGACCTCACAGGGAAAGCCTTCGAGCTGGAGTTCATCAGGGAGGAGGCATAATACAGCTCAAGATGTTTATTCGGAGAGGAGAAGGGGTGGGCAGCGTCCCTCCTTGGGGAACGCTTTGTGTGATCATGGAGATTTGGCAGAATCGGTCTCCACGCATGCAGTCACTAGGATCACCACACCTCCATGCTTTCCTCATTCACTAGCACTGCCTCGTCCACAGTTGTAAGATGGAAAAATGATCTCCATGTTTACACGCCCTGTACACAGCCGTATCTTGTGGGGAAGCAGATTTTACTCCAGACCTATTAACACATTCTTTCATTAGTATTGGCAAGAACAGCTCCACAGCTTTCATATGTTTCCACTTTCAATCCACAGATGTTCCTGATATTTTGGTAATGGAAGTGTCTGAGCCCTGGGTGTTTTGATTTTTATACAGTGACCATCAGATTGTAAAAATTCAGGGATAGAAGGGGTTTTATGAGTGTTCTTCTATTCAGAGTGTCTGAGATAGGGTCCATTCACACGTCAGTATTTTTACCTTTCCAGATAAACGTTCCTTTTTTTTGCGGATCCGTTTTTCAGTACAACCTTCCGTTTTTTTTTACTAAAGTGCTTCTGAATCTGTTCCGTGTTTCCGTTATTCTGTTTTTTTTTTCCATCCATTTTCCTGTCAACGGATCCGCAAAATCGGATGACATTCGGATGGTTTTGTGCATGTCATCCACATTTATGCGGATCCATTGACTTGAATGGACAACGGACCCGAAAAACGGACAGAAAGTAGGACAAGCTTAATTTTTTTCAGGATCCGCATACTCGAAAATAGGAAAACGGAACGGATTCCGTGATTCGGACAGCACTATGATTGGTGTCTGCATTTTTGCAGAGGCAATTGAAATTAATGGATCCGAAAAAACGTTCCGATTTAAATCGGAACGGAAACGGAGTGTTATAACGGACGTGTGAATAGACCCATATCGTATATTTCTGTGTGTGTCCTGAACGCTATGTTTATTCGTCATGTTATAAAATTGGGATTGTGACTGGAGATTTAGGGATTCCTGTACCACCACCACTTTGGGAATATTGACACGATTAGGATTTTCTGTAGACACATTTTACCGTGGATTTTCTGGGAATTCATGTGAATGATGAATATGCCCTGGATTATAAAATCTGTAGATGTTTTTTCAGAGCATGTGAATGTGGCAGAAAAACTCAATTCACATGGCCCCAGATTGTGCACAGATTTACATTTAATCTTAGGGTGCATTCACACGTCCGTAGTGTATTGCGGATCCACAATACACCCGGCCGGCACCCCCCATAGAACTGCCTATTCTTGTCCGCAATTGCGGACAAGAATAGGACATGTTCTATTTTTTGCTGAGCCGCGGCCCGGAAGTTCGGGGCTGAAGCCCGGAAGTTCGGGGCCGCGGCACGGAAATGCGGATGCATCTTTTCTGTCCCCATAGAGAATGAATGGGTCCGCACCCGTTCCGCAAAATTGCGGAACGGGTGCGGATGTGTGAATGGAGCCTTACATCATTCCATGGGCTCAATGATCTTGTTCTTCCAAGATCTGTGGGTTTACAGCCCTTCCTTACACATGCATTGTTGCTGAGTATGTATGTGCTCTCAAGAGAGAAAGGAGAATAAAGGCACATGTGCCGACTAGCAGACAATTATCGGGAAGGAAACGTTTCTTTCCAACAATTGCCTGCTGGTCAGTGAAGGAGAAGACTTTTCTTTACATGCAGCGATCACCTCCACTGTATGAGGACGAGTGATGACTACTGCCATTTTTCCTTTTTACACAGATTCATCGTTTCCAGGCAGCAGATCGCTGTTAACACTGCACGATCTGCTGCCCAGAAATCATGATTGAGGTGTCCACCAAAGATCATCTCACTCAAGGAACGAGCATTTTGCTTGTTCATCAGGTAATCTGCAGCACCTTTACACGGGCAGTTTATCGAGAACGAGCGTTCGTAAGAACATTCATTCTTGATAATCGGCCCGAACATTGGGCGGTGTAAAAAATGCACCTTAAGCCACTACCAAACATCTCTAGTGATGGCTTATCTCCCCTGAGAACAAAGAATTGGGCATGTTTAAATCTTAAAGGGGTTGTCTCACTTCAGCAAGTGGCATTTATCATGTAGAGAAAGTTAATACAAGGCACTTACTAATGTATTTTGATTCTCCATATTGCTTCCTTTGCTGGCTGGATTCATTTTACCATCACATTATACACCTCTCGTTTCCATTGTTACAACCACCCTGTAATCCAGAATCTGTGGCCGTGCTTGCACACTATAGAAAAAAGTACTGACCTGTCTGGTAGTCAGGACCATAGGAGCGCACTTAGGCCGGCACTTTTTCCTATAGTGTGCAAGCACGGCCACCGATGCTGGATTGAAGGGTGGTCGTAACCATGGAAACGAGAAGTGTATAATGTGATGGAAAAATTTGTCTAGCCAGAAAAGAAAGCAAAGTGGATAATAACAATACATTAGTAAGAGCCTTGTATTAACTTTCTCTACAAGAGAAATGCCATTTGCTGAAGTGAGAAAACCCCTTTAACCTTGTCATTTGCCATGCAGGGAGAGTCAGTCCCCCCAAAATCTGTGGGTTCAGCTGATGTCTACTGTGTATGTCCACCCTAAAGGGGTTTTCTGAGACTTTAATACTGTTGATCTATCCTCTGGAATAGGTCATCAGTACCTGTTGACTTGGGGTCGATACCCAGGACTCCCACCGATCAGCTGTTTGAGAAGGCAACAGCACTCACAGTAGCGCCGCGGCTTTCTCGCAGCTTAGCCTAGGCCAGTGACGACACATTTATAGGTCATGTGGCCTAGGCACAGCTCAGCACCATTCAAATGAATGGGGCTAAGCTGCGATACCAAGCACAGCCACTATACAATGTACGGCGCTGAGAGAAGGCCACAGAGCTACTACAAGTGCTGGTGCCTTCTCAAACAGCTGATCGGCGGGGGTCCCGGGTGTCGGATCCCAACTGATCCGATACTGATGACCTATCCTATAGGTCATCAGCAAAAAAGTCTTGGAAAAGCCCTTTAATACATGGATAATTGCATCACAACTGCCTTAAAGACATGTCATACTTTTATTCCGGCCGCCTCTCTTCATGTTTGCCGTGCTACCGCCGGAACTCTGGCCTGTCCATATTATAGTCAATGGGGCCAGAGTTCCTTGCCGCTAGTGTGAAACTAGCCTTAACTGTCCACAGTGATAATAATTTTGACCAGGAGTGCCCCAACTTTTGCATGCACTGTATACCATCCGTATTGTCATCAGTATTGCTTCAGTAATGCATTCAGATTTACATACATATACCTTCCTTCCTGCATTTCTGATGCAATCCCATAGAGTGTAATAGGCATATTTGAAAGCAAATATGCACAAAACTTGGACATGCTGCATGTTTCAGATATTGATGGAAATTATACACCTATGTTAATAGCCCTATTCATTAACATTCTGGTACAAAAATACGCCCCATATACAGATTGCAGATACACTGGTGTGAAAGAGGCCTTAGGTAGTATTTTGGTTAGTGTTTGTAAGACTACTTTCACATGTGCGGCAAAACTGTCCAGCAGAAAATGCCTGGAATCTGCCGGACAAAAACCGTAGCATGCAGCGACGAATCCCAAGTGGTGGACAGGCAGCACTATCCGGTATGCTGGATCCGGAGAACTCCGGCACGCTGTTCTCTGCCGGAGAGCTGTGCCGCAGATGTGCAACTAGCCTAAGCCAAGACTCAATGTGGAACAAACACAGCAAAGGTGTCCTGGAAGCTTTTGTGCTTTTGTGCTTTGAACTCACTCCTGGTTTTGACTTACAAAATCTTGCCAAGTGAGAGCCGCCTAAACCAGAGAGGTAAGATAGTTTACTTTTTGCAAATCATTGGGTTGGATCAAGGAATTGCTATTAGGCTAGTTTTACATCACGTTTGGGAGATTTGTTTTTCTCCTTTGCATATTTCAGAGCAAAAGAACATTTGGACTGTGGCACAAGACAGAGGTGACGTATTCCCTAAAGAAAAGTGCGTGAATGTGCCACAAGAAATATTTACTAAAATACCCAGGTCTGAACAGCTGCCGGCTCCTCTCTAAGTTAGCCATGCATATATTTGGTCAAGCTCCATTATAAACACGCACGCTCAGTCAAGTGTGCATGTTTATTTCAGTGGGGAGTGAGATAAAAGCAGCGTCAGAGACCTTAAAATCCAACATTCCTGAACCCTCTTATTTCTGACATCTGCCGTTGGGGGCACTGGGCAGACCTCTGTACACATCAGGTTGTTGGCCGAATCTGTGTGAAGCAGTTGATTGAACAGCTTTTCTCTCATGCTTCTCGCCAGCTTTAGGCATAAGAGATCTGTGTTCATAGTGGAAATTAAATCATTTCAATGTATTGGGAATATTCTTTCACCCCTCCCCCTTCTATGCTGCAGTCAAAGCTGATAGAAACACAGAGGGAAAGTGATCTTTGATCTTGTCACAGGTAATATATGATATGGATAGACAGTGCAGGGTTCATTGAAGGACGCTATAACTTATTGCCTGTGATGCCTATTGCTACTACTGCTTCTTTCATTAGTATACACTAGGGCTGCACGATATGGGAATTTTGTGCGATTGCGATTAGGGCCCTAAAAATTGCGATAACGATATGCGATGCGATATTTTAAGGGAATTGTGCTAGAGGTCTATTTGCTTGGATTATCCCATATGAGCCGCTGACGCTGTTATGTGGATGACGCTGTTATGTGGGGGATCTGTGGATGACGCTGTTATGTGGGGGATCTGTAGAGGACGCTGTTATGTGGGGGATCTGTGGCGGACGTTGTTATGGGGGATCTGTGGAGGACGCTGTTATGGGGGATCTGTGGAGGACGCTGTTATGGGGGATCTGTGGAGGACGCTGTTATGGGGGATCTGTGGAGGACGCTGTTATGGGGGTTCTGTGGAGGACGCTGTTATGTGGGGGATCTGTGGAGGACACTTATGGGGGACCTGTGGATGGCACTGTTATGGGGTGGATCTGTGGGGGACGCTGTTATAGGGGATGTGTGCTATGACACATAGGGCCATGAGGGGGGCCAGCATAAGACATATAGCATCTTATGCTGGTCCCCCTCATGGCCCTATGTGTCCCCTCATGTGTCCTAAACTGCGCACATAACTGGCTTTGTGTGTAAAGTATTTTACTAGTGTGTGAAACAATCTCTCTCCTATTGATAACATGGCCAGCCTCTGTTACTCACTGTCACTATGAATGCACTGCAGCGAGCTGGCCGGCCGGCGCGTGACTGACTTCACTTAGTAACGCTCCTTCCACTTCAGGAAGCAGGAGCGTTACTAAGTGACGTCAGTCACGCGCTGGCCGGCCCGTTCGCTGCAGTGCATTGCATTCATCGTGAAAGTGAATACAGAGGTTGGCCATGTTATCAAAAGGAGAGAGATTGTTTCACACACTAGTAAAATACTTTACATGCAAAGCCAGTATTGTGCGCGGGGCCCCTTCATATATAATCGCAGCATTTTCGGGTCGGCCAAATTGCCATATCGCATTTGCCGATTATCCCGATTCGATAATTTTTTCGATTTATCGTGCAGCCCTAGTATACACATAATCACCAAAAACTTTAGAACCTGGACTATCAATCTATAACAATACGAAACACAGGGAGAGAATGCACCAAAACCGATATACTACTGACTATACTGGCAATTCAAAAATACAGGTATTAAAAGCTGAGACTTTCGCCAATATATTCCTATCAGGAAAATATCGGAGCCCATCATGCACCACGTCACGGTCACTCAGCATGGCAGAGGGTCCTAACCGCTGCTCTAACTATGGTGTGAACAAGGTCTGGGGGTGATATAATTCAGCTCACAGCCAAGCTTCCACACAAAAGCCCAGCATGAATACTGCGGTAGTACAATGTGAACCAAGCCAGACTGTGAGCCACACCTACACCAGACCATGTGATGGAGGTTACCAGGTGCAATAGAGTGTACACACACTCAAATCTAACAAGACAGAAACAGAGAAATATAGTGGCAATTCTGGAGGAGCTGCTCAACCCCTAACACTGTGGCGTGTCTTTCATTGGGGGAGCAGCCCGACAGCATGTGGACCGCAGTAAGCGACTATCCCCAGCACAATATGCATACAATGGAGGACGTCAGCGCGGTCCACATGCACCACAAGGGCAAACTACACAGAATGTAGCAAATAATCATACGAAACACAGGGAGAGAATGCACCAAAACCGATATACTACTGACTATACTGGCAATTCAAAAATACAGGTATTAAAAGCTGAGACTTTCGCCAATATATTCCTATCAGGAAAATATCGGAGCCCATCATGGCAGAGGGTCCTAACCGCTGCTCTAACTATGGTGTGAACAAGGTCTGGGGGGTCACTGAGTTGAGGGGTCACTGAGTTTTCAAAAAACTTAGACATATCAAAAGTTTTTATCTTAGGGGTGTGAGTGCTGAGAACCCCACTGATCGCTAGAACGAGGAGAGAGAATTTTTATTTAAAAGCCCGAGAAGCGTGCTTTCTACACCAGTGCAACAAAATCGTGGAGCGTGCCACACAAAAACGTTCACAAGGTTACGGTCCATCGCAGGCCCTCTCCATAAGAGAAAGGCCCCCCCATAAACCTTTCCCAGTCCCTCCGGGCCAGAAGGCTCCTGCAAGAGACTGAGACAAAATAGGCAACCCCCAGCCGAAGCTGGGAGTATGCCCAGGCAACTCTCAGCCAAAGCCGATTGTACGCCAAGTCTGTGCTCCGGCTTTCACCTAGGCTGCCATCCAAGGTGTCGGCACGGAGCTTCAACAACTAGGTCTGGGCCCTCCTCGGAGGGATAGCCCAAGGGATTTTGCAGGGGGTGCGGAACCGGGATGACCACACACACACCCTAGACCTCTGGGGGTACCCATAAGGGCACCGCAACCCAAGAAATCCCTGTGACAAACGTAGAAAGTGTCCTATCTTTTGCGGTGCCGATGCACGGACCCAAGAGCCCACAGAAGCACTTCGTATTGCTTCCATTGGCTTCTGATCCGTGCCTCAGCACCACGCCATGTCTTGCGAATTGCGGTCTGCAATATGGGCATGCAGAAGTTGCAATAACGCCTGTACAGGTGTCATAGACGCTTATTCAGGCTATTTTACTCCCTAGAAAAAGTCTAAGGCAAACCAATACGCCTTAGGCTTTACCCTCACGTTCATCAGCGCATTGAGCGCTGTGAACGGCGCAGGCAGCGCAGCGATGCTGCCTGTGCCTTTCAATAACCAATAGCAAAGCTCCGGATAGCAAGGAGCTTTGCTATTGGTTGGTTTGGGTGGGCGCCACAGCGATACACCACCCTGCAGCAGGGGAAGCTGGCGGGAGCGGGAAGGAGGAGGGGCTGGCTCCCAGGGGTTTCTATAGTCAAGGATCTCAGCAAACATGGCGGCCTGAAGAGGACTCCTCAAAGGTGAAAAACAGACCCAGACAAGGTGACAGCAGTGTGTGATCATCACACACTGCACTACATGTACTATACACTGCACAACACACATCACACACTGCACTACATACAGTGGATATAAAAAGTCTACACACCCCTGTTAAAATGTCAGGTTTCTGTGATGTGAAAAAATGAGACAAATAAATCATTTAAGAACTTTTTCCACCTTTAATGTGACCTATAAACTGTACAACTCAATTGAAAAACAAACTGAAATCTTTTAGGTGGAGGGAAGAAAGAAAAAAAAAAACTAAAATAATGTGCACACCCTCTTATAAGGCCTATTGCACACGACCGTATGGCTTTTTCAGTGTTTTGCAGTCCGTTTTTCACGGATCCGTTGTTCCGTTTTTTGTTTCCGTTGTGTTTCCGCTTCTGTTCCGTTTTTCCGTATGGCATATACAGTATACAGTAATTACATAGATAAAATTGGGCTGGGCATAACATTTTCAATAGATGGTTCAGCAAAAAACGGAACGGAAACGGAAGACATATGGATGCATTTTCGTATGTGTTCCGTTTTTTTTGCGGATCCATTGACTTGAATGGAGCCACTGAACGTGATTTGCGGGCAATAATAGGACATGTTCTATGTTAAAACAGAACGGAAATACGGAAACGGAATGCATACGGAGTACATTCCGTTTTTTTTGCTGAACCATTGAAATTAATGGTTCCGTATACGGACCGTATACGGAACGCAAAAAACGGCCAGTAAACGGGGAAAAAAAACGGCCGTGTGAAGGAGGCCTAACTGGGGATGTAGCTGTGTTCAAAATTAAGCAATCACATTCAAAATCATGTTAAATAGGAGTCAGCATACACCTGCCATCATTTAACCCCTTAAGGACCGGGCTCATTTTCACCTTAAGGACCAGGCCATTTTTTGCAAATCTGACCAGTGTCACTTTAAGTGCTCATAACTTTAAAACGCTTTGACTTATCCAGGCCATTCTGAGATTGTTTTTTCGTCACATATTGTACTTCATGACACTGGTAAAATGAAGTCAAAAAAATTATTTTTTTTGCACAAAAAAATACCTAATTTACCAAAAATTTGAAAAAAATTAGCAAATTTCAAAGTTTCAGTTTCTCTACTTCTGTAATACATAGTAATACCCCAAAAAATTGTGATGACTTTACATTCCCCATATGTCTACTTCATGTTTGAATTGTTTTGGGAATGATATTTTATTTTTTGGGGATGTTATAAGGCTTAGAAGTTTAGAAGCAAATCTTGAAATTTTTCAGAAATTTACAAAAACTCAATTTTTAGCGACCAGTTCAGGTCTGAAGTCACTTTGCGAGGCTTACATAATAGAAACCACCCAAAAATGACCCCATCTAAGAAACTACACCCCTCAAGGTATTCAAAACTGATTTTGCATACATTGTTAACCCTTTAGGTGTTGCACAAGAGTTATTGGCAAATGGGGAGGAAATTTGAGAATTTCATATTTTTGTCAAATTTTTCATTTTAACCCATTTTTTCCACTAACAAACCAAGGGTTAACAGCCAAACAAGACTGTATCTTTATTGCCCTGACTCTGCCGTTTACAGAAACACCCAATATGTGGCCGTAAACTACTGTACGGCCACACAGCGGGGCGTAGAGTGAAAGGTGCGCCGTTTGGTTTTTGGAAGGCTGATTTTTATGGACTGGTTTATTTACACCATGTCCCATTTGAAGCCCCCTGATGCACCCCAAGAGGAGAAACTCCCTAAAAGTGACCCCATCTAAGAAACTACACCCCTCAAGGTATTCAAAACTGATTTTACATACGTCGTTAACCCTTTAGGTGTTGCACAAGAGTTATTGGCAAATGGGGATGAAATTTGAGAATTTCATTTTTTTGCCTAATTTTCAATTTTAACCCATTTTTTCCACTAACAAAGCAAGGGTTAACAGCCAAACAAGATTGTATCTTTATTGCCCTGACTCTGCCGTTTACAGAAACACCCCATATGTGGCCGTAAACTACTGTACGGGCACACAGTAGGGCGTAGAGTGAAAGGTGCGCGGTTTGGTTTTTGGAAGCCAGATTTTGCTGGACTGTTTTTTTGACACCATGTCCCATTTGAAGCCCCCCTGATGCACCCCTAGAGTAGAAACTCCATAAAAGTGACCCCATCTAAGAAACTACACCCCTCAAGCTATTCAAAACTGATTTTACAAACTTTGTTAACCCTTTAGGTGTTGCACAAGATTTAATGGAAAATAGAGACACAATTTCAAAATTTCACATTTTAGGCAGATTTTCCATTTTAATATTTTTTTTCCAGTTACAAAGCAAGGGTTAACAGCCAAACAAAACTCAATATTTATGGCCCTAATTCTGTAGTTTACAGAAACACCCCATATGTGGTCGTAAACCGCTGTACGGGCACACGGCAGGGCGCAGAAGGAAAGGAATGCCATACGGTTTTTGGAAGGCAGGTTTTGCTGGACTGTTTTTTTTGACACCATGTCCCATTTGAAGCCCCCCTGATGCACCCCTAGAGTAGAAACTCCAAAAAAGTGACCCCATTTTAGAAACTACGGGATAGGGTGGCAGTTTTGTTGGTACTAGTTTAGGGTACATATGATTTTTGGTTGCTCTATATTACACTTTTTGTGCAGCAAGGTAACAAGAAATAGCTTTTTTGGCACGTTTTTTTTTTTTGTTATTTACAACATTCATCTGACAGGTTAGATTATGTGGTATTTTTATAGAGCAGGTTGTCGCGGACGCGGCGATACCTAATATGTATACATTTTTTTTTATTTATGTAAGTTTTATACAATAACTTCATTTTTAAAACCAAAAAAATGTTTTAGTGTCTCCATATTCTAAGAGCCATAGTTTTTTCAGTTTTTGGGCGATTATCTTGAGTAGGGTCTCATTTTTTGCGGGATGAGATGACGGTTTGATTGGCACTATTTTGGGGTGCATATGATTTTTTGATCGCTTGCTATTACACTTTTTGTGACGTAAGATGGCAAAAAATGGCTTTTTTTACACTGTTTTTATTTTTATTTTTTTACGGTGGTCATCTGAGGGGTTAGGTCATGTGATATTTTTATAGAGCCGGTCGATACGGACGCGGCGATACCTAATATGTATACTTTTTTTTTATTTATGTAAGTTTTACAGAATGAGTTCATTTTTGAAAAAAAAAAAATCATGTTTTAGTGTCTCCATAGTCTAAGAGCCATAGTTTTTTCAGCTTTTGGGCGATTATCTTGAGTAGGGTCTCATTTTTTGCGGGATGAGATGACGGTTTGATTGGTACTATTTTGGCGTACATGCGACTTTTTTGATCACTTTTATTACCTTTTTTGGGAAGTAAGGTGGGCAAAATTTCAATTTTCTCATAGTTTTTATTTTTTTATTTTTATGGCGTTCACCGTGCGGGGAAAGTAACATGACCATTTTATAGATCAGGTCGTTACGGACGCGGCGATACCTAATATGTGTAGTTTATTTTATTTTTTTAATTTTTATTCAGTGATAAATGTTTTTTTTTTTATCTTAACTTTTTTCACTTTTTTTTACATTTTTGTGACCCAGACCCACTTGGTTCTTGAAGATCCAGTGGGTCTGATGTCTGTATAATACAGTACAGAACAATATATATTGTTCTATACTGTATTTTACTTACACTGAACAGATCTATGCTTTCAGCATAGATCTGTTCAGCACCATGGACAGCAGGACGCCTGAGAGGCGTCCTGTTGCCATGGGAACCCTCCCCGTCTGCTCAGAACTTCGCAGACGGGGAAGGGTAAGCACGGGGCTGAGGGGGGCTCTCTGGGGGCTCTCTCCCTCTCCATCGGGGGGCTGCAAAGGCACAGCAGCCCCCCGATGGAGAGGGAGGGAGCTCCCTGACCGATGACAGTTAACTTTTTCCATACAGCGGTCCGTACGGACCGCGGTATGGAAAGGGTTAAACGGCTGACATCTGCACAGATGTCAGCCGTTTATACCAGGGTGCCAGCAATGTGCTGGCACCCTGGTATACCCACTAGAAGCCAACGATCGTTCATGGGGAGGCGGGCGGGGGATCGCGATCCCGCCTGCCGCACCGCCCGCCTCCCGCACCGCCCCCACCGCATGCGACACCCCCCCCCCGCACCACCCGCCGGCATAAAATCGTGCAGGGGTGCAGGGGGGGGTGAAAAATAATGATTTTAGCCACTCTAAAGTTTCTGATCCCCGCGGTCAGGGACCGCGGCGATCAGAAACTGCAAAAAGCGCAGCAAACCGCAGGTCTGAATTGACCTGCGGTTTGCTGCGATCGCCGATACGGGGGGGTCAAATGACCCCCCCCTGCATTGTTACGGGATGCCGGCTGAATGATTTCAGCCGAAATCCCGTTCCAATTAACCCCTGGGGCGCCGGAATACAGATTTTAAGTCAGGACGTACCGGTACGTCCTTGGTCCTTAAGGACTCGGGAAATAGGGCGTACCGGTACGTCCTATGTCCTTAAGGGGTTAAAGAGGACCTTTCACCGATTCTTACCCTATGAACTAACTATACAGATATGTAGAGCGGCGCCCGGGGATCTCACTGCACTTACTATTATCCCCGGGCGCCGCTCCGTTCTCCTGCTATGCCCTCCGGTATCTCCGCTCACTAAGTTATAGTAGGCGGAGATACCAGTCCCTAAGTTATGGTAGGCGGAGTCTGCCCTAGCGCTGGCCAATCGCAGCGCAGAGCTCACAGCCTGGAAGGTTATTTTCTCCCAGGCTGTGAGCTCTGCAATGCAATTGGCCAGCGCTAGGGCAGACTCCGCCTACTATAACTTAGGGAACGGAGATACCGGAGGACATAGCAGGAGAACGGAGCGGCGCCCGGGGATAATAGTAAGTGCAGTGAGATCCCTGGGCGCCGCTCCACATGTATGTATACTTAGTTCATAGGGTAAGAATCGGTGAAAGGTCCTCTTTAAAGTGCCTCTGATTAACCCTAAATAAAGTTCAGCTGCTCTTGTTGGTCTTTCCTGAAATTTTCTTAGTCACATCCCACAGCAAAAACCATGGTCCAGAGAGAGCTTCCAAAGCATCAGAGGGATCTCATTGTTAAAAGGTGTCAGTCAGGAGAAGGGTACAAAAGAATTTCCAAGGCATTAGATATACCATGGAACACAGTGAAGACAGTCATCATCAAGTGGAGAAAATATGGCACAACAGTGACATTACCAAGAACTGGACGTCCCTCTAAAGTTGACAAAAAGACGAGAAGAAAACTGGTCTGGGAGGCTACCAAGAGGCCTACAGCAACATTAAAGGAGCTGCAGGAATATCTTACAAGTACTGGCTGTGTGGTACATGTGACAACAATCTCCCGTATTCTTCATATGTCTGGGCTATGGGGTAGAGTGGCAAGACGAAAGCCTTTTCTTACGAAGAAAAACATCCAAGCCAGGCTACATTTTGCAAAAATGCATCTGAAGTCTCCCAAAAGCATGTGGGAAAAGGTGTTATGGTCTGATGAAACCAAGATTAAACTTTTTGGCCATAATTCC
This sequence comes from Bufo bufo, assembly GCF_905171765.1. NCBI lineage: Eukaryota > Metazoa > Chordata > Amphibia > Anura > Bufonidae > Bufo > Bufo bufo. The sequence continues at coordinate 668,551,176 of NC_053389.1, read as the reverse complement.
AAAAGATATGTTTGGTGCAAAAACACTGCACACATCACCAAAAGAACACCATCCCCACAGTGAAGCATGGTGGTGGCAGCATCATGCTTTGGGGTTGTTTTTCTTCAGCTGGAACTGGGGCCTTAGTTAAGCTAGAGGGAATTATGACCAGTTCCAAATACCAGTCAATATTGGCACAAAACCTTCAGGCTTCTGCTAGAAAGCTGAACAAGAAGAGGAACTTCATCTTTCAGCATGAAAACGACCCAAAGCATACATCCAAATCAACAAAGCAATGGCTTCACCAGAAGAAGATTAAAGTTTCTGAATGGCCCAGCCAGAGCCTAGACCTGAATCTGATTAAAAATCTGTGGGGTGAGCTGAAGAGGGCTGTGCACAGGAGATGCCCTCGCAATCTGACAGATTTGTAGTGTTTTTGCAAAGAAGAGTGGGCAAATCTTGCCAAGTCAAAATGTGCCATGCTGATAGACTCATACCCAAAAAGACTGAGTGCTGTAATAAAACCAAAAGGTGCTTCAACAAAGTATTAGTTTAAGGCCTCATGCACACGACCGTTTGTTTTTTTTGCGGTCCGCAAAACGGATTTCCGTTGTTCCGTGATCCGTGACCGTTTTTTCTTCCGTGGGTCTTCCTTGATTTTTGGAGGATCCACGGACATGAAAAGTCAAGTTTGCATTGAAAATGATAGGAAAAACGGACACGGATCACGGACGCGGATGACTATCTTGTGTGCATCCGTGATTTTTCACGGACCCATTGACTTGAATGGGTCTGTGAACCGTTGTCCGTGAAAAAAATAGTACAGGTCATATTTTTTTCACGGACTGGAAAAACTGATCACGGACGTGGAAGCCAAACGGTGCATTTTCCGATTTTTCCACGGAAAAAAATGGGAAACGGAACAACGGCCGCGGATGCACACAACGGTCGTGTGCATGAGGCCTAAGGGTGTGCACACTTATGCAACCATATTATTTTATTTTTAGATTTTTTCTTCCCTCTACATAAAAAATTTCACATCACAGAAACCTGACATTTTAACAGGGGTGTGTAGACTTTTTATATCCACTGTACATCACACTCTGCACTACATACCATACACTGCACAGCACACATCACACACTGCACTACATGTACTACTGTACTTTATCACTTGACTATAATTGTCTGCTGTTTAGAATAGTAATGGTTCCCTTGCATAAATACTCACCTCTTAGGCCCTGTTCACACCACCGCTATTTATTTTAGTTGTTGCAGAGCAACAAAAATAACAGAAGTGCTGTATGGGGCACGTAAAGCTGGATTTTGGTCATACGTTTAAGGTACACAAAAAAACATATATTTTAGGCCTCATGCACACGACCGTTTTTTTGCGGTCCGCAAAAACGGGTTCCGTAGTTCCGTGATCCATGTCCGTTTTTTCTTCCGTGGGTCTTCCTTGATTTTTGGATGATCCACGGACATGAAGGAAAGTAAAAAAAAAAAGTCGTTTTGGTGTCCGCCTAGCCATGCGGAGCCAAACGGATCCGTCCTGACTTACAATGCAAGTCAATGGGGACAGATCCGTTTGACATTGACACAATATGGTGCAATTTCAAACGGATCTGTCCCCCATTGACTTTCAATGTAAAGTCAGGAGTCCCTATTAATATACCATCGGATCGGAGTTTTCTCCAATCCGATGGTATATTTTAACTTGAAGCGTCCCCATCACCATGGGAACGCCTCTATGTTAAAATATACCATCGGATTTGAGTTATATCGTGAAAACTCAGATCCGACAGTATATTCTAACACAGAGGCGTTCCCATAGTGATGGGGACGCTTCAAGTTAGAATATACTAAGAACTGTGTACATGACTGCCCCCTGCTGCCTGGCAGCACCCGATCTCTTACAGGGGGCTGTGATCCGCACAATTAACCCCTCAGGTGCCGCACATGAGGGATTAATTGTGCGTATCATAGCCCCCTGTAAGAGATCAGGTGCTGCCAGGCAGGAGGGGGCAGACCCCCCTCCCTCCCCAGTTTTAAATTCATTGGTGGCCAGTGCGGCTTCCCCTCTCCCCCCCCTCCTAATTAAAATCCCCCCCCCCATCATTGGTGGCAGCTGAGAGTTCCGATCGGAGTCCCAGTTTAATCGCTGGGACTCCGATCGGTAACCATGGCAACCAGGACGCTACTGCAGTCCTGGCTGCCATGGTTACTTAGCAATTTTAGAAGCATTATACTTACCTGCGATGTCTGTGACCGGCCGGGCGCTCCTCCTACTGGTAAGTGAAAGGTCTGTGCGGTGCATTGCTTATAGGGGGGGGGGGGGTTTTAATTGGGAGAGGGGAGGCCGCACTGGCCACCAATGAATTAAATACTGGGGAGGGGGGGCCGCATTGGCCACCAATGAATTAAATACAGGGGAGGGAGGCCGCACTGGCCACCAATGAATTAAATACAGGGGAGAGAGGGGGGGCCACACTGGCCACCAATGAATTAAATACAGGGGAGGGGGGCCGCACTGGCCACCAATGAATTAGATACAGGGGAGGGGGGGCTGCACTGGCCACCAATGAATTAAATACAGGGGAGGGGGGGGGCCGCACTGGCCACCAATGAATTAAATACAGGGGAGGGAGGGGGGTCTGCAGCACCTGATCTCTTACAGGGGGCTATGATACGCACCTGAGGGGTTAATTGTGCTGATCACAGCCCCCTGTAAGAGATTGGGTGCTGCCAGGCAGCAGGGGGCAGTCATGTACACAGTTCGTAGTACAGTCGTGGCCAAAAGTTTTGAGAATGACACAAATATTAGTTTTCACAAAGTTTGCTACTAATCTGCTTTTAGATCTACAAACCGGATTCCAAAAAAGTTGGGACACTATACAAATCGTGAATAAAAACTGAATGCAATGATGTGGAGGTGCCAACTTCTAATATTTTATTCAGAATAGAACATAAATCATGGAACAAAAGTTTAAACTGAGAAAATGTACCATTTTAAGGGAAAAATATGTTGAATCAGAATTTCATGGTGTCAACAAATCCCCAAAAAGTTGGGACAAGGCCATTTTCACCACTGTGGCATCTCCCCTTCTTCTTACAACACTCAACAGACGTCTGGGGACCGAGGAGACCAGTTTCTCAAGTTTAGAAATAGGAATGCTCTCCCATTCTTGTCTAATACAGGCCTCTAACTGTTCAATTGTCTTGGGCCTTCTTTGTTGCACCTTCCTCTTTATGATGCGCCAAATGTTCTCTATAGGTGAAAGATCTGGACTGCAGACTGGCCATTTCAGTACCCGGATCCTTCTCCTACGCATCCATGATGTTGTGATTGATGCAGAATGTGGTCTGGCATTATCTTGTTGAAAAATGCAGGGTCTTCCCTGAAAGAGATGACGTCTGGATGGGAGCATATGTTGTTCTAGAACCTGAATATATTTTTCTGCATTGATGGTGCCTTTCCAGACATGCAAGCTGCCCATGCCACACGCACTCATGCAACCCCATACCATCAGAGATGCAGGCTTCTGAACTGAGCGTTGATAACAACTTCGGTTGTCCTTGTCCTCTTTGGTCCGGATGACATGGCGTCCCAGATTTCCAAAAAGAACTTCGAATCGTGACTCGCCTGACCACGGAACAGTCTTCCATTTTGCCACACTCCATTTTAAATGATCCCTGGCCCAGTGAAAACGCCTGAGCTTGTGGATCTTGCTTAGAAATGGCTTCTTCTTTGCACTGTAGAGTTTCAGATGGCACGGTGGATTGTGTTCACTGACAATGGTTTCTGGAAGTATTCTTGAGCCCATTCTGTGATTTCCTTTACAGTAGCATTCCTGTTTGTGGTGCAGTGTCGTTTAAGGGCCCGGAAATCACGGGCACCCAGTATGGTTTTACGGCCTTGACCCTTACGCACAGAGATTGTTCCAGATTCTCTGAATCTTCGGATGATGTTATGCACAGTTGATGATGATAGATGCAAAGTCTTTTCAATTTTTCGCTGGGTAACACCTTTCTGATATTGCTCCACTATCTTTCTGCGCAACATTGTGGGAATTGGTGATCCTCTACCCATCTTGGCTTCTGAGAGACACTGCCACTCTGAGAAGCTCTTTTTATACCCAATCATGTTGCCAATTGACCTAATTAGTGTTAATTGGTCTTCCAGCTCTTCGTTATGCTCAAATTTACTTTTTCCAGCCTCTTATTGCTACTTGTCCCAACTTTTTGGGGATTTGTTGACACCGTGAAATTTTGAATCAACGTATTTTTCCTTTAAAATGATACATTTACTCGGATTAAACGTTTGATCTGTCATCTACGTTCTATTTCAAATAAAATATTGACATTTGCCATCTCCACATCATTGCATTCAGTTTTTATTCACAATTTGTTTAGTGTCCCAACTTTTTTGGAATCCGGTTTGTATGTTTCAGTTGTTTCTGTGATGTAATGAAATATAATTACACGCACTTCATATGTTTCAAAGGCTTTTATCAACAATTACATGACATTTATGCAAAGAGTCAGTATTTGCAGTGTTGGCCCTTCTTTTACAGGACCTCTGCAATTCGACTGGGCATGCTCTCAATCAACTTCTGGGCCAATTCCTGACTGATAGCAACCCATTCTTTCATAATCACTTCTTGGAGTTTGTCAGAATTAGTGGGTTTTTCTTTGTCCACCCGCCTCTTGAGGATTGACCACAAGTTCTCAATGGGATTAAGATCTGGGGAGTTTCCAGGCCATGGACCCAAAATGTCAACGTTTTGGTCCCTGAGCCACTTAGTTATCACTTGCGCCTTATGGCACGGTGCTCCATCGTGCTGGAAAATGCATTGTTCTTCACCAAACTGTTGTTGGATTGTTGGAAGAAGTTGCTCTTGGAGGGTGTTTTGGTACCATTCTTTATTCATGGCTGTGTTTTTGGGCAAAATTGTGAGTGAGCCCACTCCCTTGGATGAGAAGCAACCCCACACATGAATGGTCTCAGGATGCTTTACTGTTGGCATGACACAGGACTGATGGTAGTGCTCACCTTTTCTTCTCCGGACAAGCCTTTTTCCAGATGCCCCAAACAATCGGAAAGAGGCTTCATCGGAGAATATGACTTTGCCCCAGTCCTCAGCAGTCCATTCACCAAACTTTCTGCAGAAGATCAATCTGTCCCTGATGTTTTTTTTGGAGAGAAGTGGCTTCTTTGCTGCCCTTCTTGACACCAGGCCATCTTCCAAAAGTCTTCGCCTCACTGTGTGTGCAGATGCGTTCAAACCTGCCTGCTGTCCTTCCTGAGCAAGCTCTGCACTGGTGGCACTCCGATCCCGCAGCTGAATCCTCTTTAGGAGACGATCCTGGCGCTTGCTGGACTTTCTTGGACGCCCTGAAGCCTTCTTAACAAGAATTGAACCTCTTTCCTTGAAGTTCTTGATGATCCTATAAATTGTTGATTTGAGGTGCAATCTTAGTAGCCACAATATCCTTGCCTGTGAAGCCATTTTTATGCAACGCAATGATGGCTGCACGCGTTTCTTTGCAGGTCACCATGGTTAACAATGAAAGAACAATGATTTCAAGCATCACCCTCCTTTTAACATGTCAAGTCTGCCATTTTATCAGCCTGACATAATGATCTCCAGCCTTGTGCTCGTCAACATTCTCACCTGAGTTAGGCTACTTTCACACTAGCGTTGTTTTAATCCGGCGTTCAATTCCGACACCGGAACTGCCCGCCGGATCCGGAAAAACGTGTGAAAACGGATTACATTTGAATCCTGATCAGGATTTTGATCACAATGAAAAAATGCATTGGAAAAAACGGATCCGCCATTTATGGACTTTAACTTTTTTTTCACATTTTTCGGGTTTAACATGCAAAAGCCGGATCCGGTTTGACTGAACACACAGCGCCAGATCCGGTGTTAATGCAAGTCAATGGGAAAAAGACCGGATCCGGCGTTCAGTCAAAGTGTTCAGGATTTTTGGCCGGAGGTAAAAATACAGCATGCTATGTTTTTCTGAAAAGCCTGATCAGTCAAAAAGACTGAACTGAAGACATCCTGATGCATCCTGAAGGACGGACTCTCCATTCAGAATGCATGGGGATAAAACTGATCAGTTCTTTTCCGGATTTGAGCCCCTAGGACGGAACTCAGCGCCGGAAAAGAAAAACGCTAGTGTGAAAGTACCCTTAACAAGACGATTACTGAAATCATCTGATCAGGTCCTTTAATGACAGCAATAAAATGCAGTGGAAAGGTTTTTTTGGGATTAAGTTAATTTTCATGGCAAAGAAGGACTATGCAATTCATCTGATCACTCTTCATAACATTCTGGAGTATATGCAAATTGCTATTATAAAAACTTAAGCAGCAACTTTTCCAATTTCCAATATTTATGTAATTCTCAAAACTTCTGGCCACGACTGTATATTCTAACTTGAAGCGTCCCCATCACTATGGGAACGCCTCTGTGTTAGAATATACTGTCGGATCTGAGTTTTCACGAAGTGAAAACTCAGATCTGAAAAACCTTTTATGCAGACAGATCTACGGATCCGTCTGTGTGAAAGTAGCCACGGACGCGGATGACAATCTTGTGTGCATCCGTGTTTTTTCACGGACCCATTGACTTGAATGGGTCCGTGAACCGTTGTCCGTCAAAAAAATAGGACAGGTCATATTTTTTTGACGGACAGGAATAACGGACGCGGATGAACAACGGTGCATTTTCCGAGTTTTCAACGGACCCATTGAAAGTCAATGGGTCCGCAGAAAATCACGGAAAACGGAACAACGGACACGGATGCACACAACGGTCGTGTGCATGAGGCCTTAACGGATGCCTCCATGGAGTTCCATTGTAAAAAAAAAAAAAAGCATACATTTTTTGCAGAACTCTGCAGGATGGGAAAGTGTAGTGTACCACATTTTTCCAACCTGCAAAGTCCAACCAAAAAACATGTAGGTTAACGTATCTTTTAATGTTTAGTTTTTACAATGGAGTTCTATCGTGACAGATGCTACAGTATGGCATCTGTCTCTGGAGTCTGTTAGCATATAAAAAAAAATTTAAGCCTAATGCACACGACTGTTGTGTGTTTTGCGGTCCGTAAAACACGGATGGCGTCCGTGTGCGTTCCGCAATTTGCGGAACGGCACGGACAGCCATTGATATAACTGCCTATTCTTGTCCACAAAATGGACAAGAATAGGACAGGTTATATTCTTTTTGCGGGGCCACGGAATGGAGCAACGAATGCGGACAGCACACGGAGTGCTGTCCGCATTTTTTTTGGCCCCATTCAAGTGAATGGGTCCACATTCGAACCGCAAAAACTGCGGCTTGAATGCGGACCAAAACAATGGTCGTGTGTATGAGGCCTTAAATGTATGAAAAAAACTTGATGTGAGCCCACCCTAACTGACAGGGAAGAAGCTGAACAGACTCCACTGACAAAAAAGTGCTGCTTATACAGGTGAAACTCTAGAAAAGTCCATTTATTTTAGTAATGCAAATTAATAGGAATTGCATTAATGCAACTTAAAATTAGAATTTTGTGAAAAGGTTCAATATTCTAGGCTCAAAGTGTCACACTCTAGTCAGCTAATTAATCCATACCCCCTGAGCAAAGGGTACCTCAAAATTTTGACTTTGGGGTTTTATAAACTGTAAGCCATAATCATCCAAATTATAACAAATAAAGGCTTGAAATATCTCACTTTGCATGTAATGAGTCTATCTCATATATTAGTTTCACCTTTTAAGTTGCATTACGGAAATAAATGAACTTTGCACAATATTAAAAAAAATTCGAGTTTCACCTGTAAGGATTTTTTGTCCGGTCTTTCAACAGAATCTGCAACAGAGGCTCCAAACGCAGCTATACTCCTCCTCAGGTAAAAATACTCCTCAAAAATGGTCAGAGGAATATTTTTACTCTTCTGGAAAAAACATAGTGCGACCTCTGGTGGCACGGACGCCCTCCGCTCGTGTGAATGAGCCCTTAGAATAATAATATAGGGGCCTGTCACAGATTGTTTTTGGAGTAAATGTGGTGCTGAGAATTGTGCAGGTCAAAGGCTTTTGAGGCAAAGCCAGAGGTGGATCAAATAAGTAACAAGTGTGAAAGAAAGATTAAAACTTCTGTCTTTTTAAATTCATTCCCTTGGCTCAGAGAACTGCATGAAAAACTTCACATGTGATTCCAGTAAAGTGGAGAGGAATTGAAATACAGTGGTCAAGACTTACTAAGTTTTCTGGTCTAAAGTCTGTCTAAAAAGTGGCGCAAAGTTGGCAGAACAAGTTTAAAAAAAAAATTCCGACTTGCTAGAAAAGGGCGCAGCTAGAAAAATCAGTCTCAAGCCTCATGCACACGGCCGTTTGGGTCCACATCCGAGATGCAGTTTTTTCGGCTCGGATGCGGACCCATTCACTTCAATGGGGCCGCAAAAGATGCGGACAGCACTTCGTGTGCTGTCCGCATCCGTTGCTCCGTTCTGTGGCCCCGCAAAAAAAAAAATAGAACATGTTCTATTGTCCGTTTAGCGGACAAGAATAGGCATTTCTACAATGGGCCGCCCGTTCCGCAAATTGCGGAAGGCACACGGACGGCTTCCGTTTTTTGCGGATTCACGGTTTGCGGACGGAACGGTCGTGTGCATGAGGCCTCAAAGTTAGGCTACTTTCACACCTGCGTTAGGTGCGGATCCGTCTGGTATCTGCACAGACGGATCCGCACCTATAATGCAAACGCTTGTATCCGTTCAGAACGGATCCGTTTGCATTACCATGAACAAAAAAAAAAAATGAAGATTTTTTCATGATAATGCAAACGGATCCGTTTTGACTTTACATTGAAAGTCAATGGGGGACGGATCCGTTTGAAAATTGAGCCATATGGTGTCAAATTCAAACGGATCCGTCCCCATTGACTTATATTGTAAGTCTGGACGGATCCGTTTGCCTCCGCATGGCCAGGCGGACACCAGAACGCTGCAAGCTGAGTTCAGGTGTCCGCCTGCTGAGCGGAGCGGAGGACAAACGCTGCCAGACTGATGCATTCTGAGCGGATCCGCATCCACTCAGAATGCATTAGGGCTGGACGGATCCGTTCGGGGCCGCTTGTGAGCCCCTTCAAACGGAACTCACAAGCGGAGTCCCGAACGCTAGTGTGAAAGTAGCCAAAGCCAACCAATAGTTTCAGAGAAAGGTTTCTATCCCTGCTCGACATTTATCCCTGTGATGAATCCGGTGCAGGTCTAGACAGCCAGTCTAAGCTTCCACCATCTACAGAATTAGGAAATCTTGTCCACAATGTATTCCAAATTTATAGAAATTCTTAAACAACAATATGGAAGCTTATGAATATTTATTGGGTATTCTGCTCCAACCCTCTAAGTTCGGGATCAGAAGCAATTTTGTGCCATTTTTACATGCATTTGAAATCTCAATGGAGAAAAAATCTTAAAGCTTGAATGACTCCTAAAATGCCACAGACCTAAACACTAGTGTAGTAATTGTAACTAACTTCAGGCCGCAGCATTTTAGCTTCTCAAAAAAGCCACAAAATAAATGGCCTCAGAATACTTAATTCAGCAGCTTGCTGACCAGTGACCTTCACTGCACACATCTACAAGCTCCATCCTATAGATGCATTTAGGGACTGTGCTATGACCCTTAGAGTCCTTTGTATGTAATTAAAGTTTAGGCCACGGTGACATGCAGCAGTGATGGCCAGTTCGCCGTGTTCGGCCGCGAACATATGCGGGCTGCCATCTTAACTCACAAGTCCGGCGATGCACAGGTAAGCCCTTACCTGTGCCTGTGCACGAGCCGGTCTGAAACAAATGCGGTCAGCAGGAGCAGGGAGTTCCGAGAACAGCCACCGGGGGCCTTCATCTGGCTGTTCTCGGAACTGCCTGCTCCCGGTGACTGCATTTGTTTTCAGACCGGCTCGTGGCACAGGTAAGGGCTTACCTGTGCATCGCCGGACTTGTGAGTTAAGATGGCAGCCCGCATGTGTTTGCGGCCGAACACAGCGAACTGGCCATCACTGACATGCAGTCCAAATTTCCAGTATAGCATGTGGATCCATTAAGTCCATAGGATATGTCAGCATCCGTTGCAAAACAGATCTGTAATTTCTGTCAAGGCTCCTGTAACAACTGGAGCCATGCTACTAGTGTCAACAGAGCCAAAATAAGGCTGATATTTTTTGTATAGATGGGAAATGCTTCTTACATAAATATGCAGAATGTGTAGCCCCAACACCACCCAGAATTTGAAGTTTGATTTCTGCATGGAACCATCTTATTCCTATTACTGCCCACCCATATGTAAAGGTGTAGCTATACTTTTCTATGTAGAAGCAAAAAGTCTTCATACTTTTCAATATCAATCCTATACCGCTGGACTATCCCATTAGGCCATTAATACTGTTAACCTCTTAATACTGTACTTCTGTTATTTTCCTTGTTTACTATATGGTAAAAATAACAAGATAATTGTATTCTATGGGTTGGTATGAATATAACAATACCAAATAAGTGCAAATGTTATAGTACCTTTGCATAATAAAGACTTTTTATTTATTTAAACATTTTATATCACCATGTTCTGAGAACTAATCACTTTTTTTTCCCCCATCAACATAGCCATATGAGGGCATGTTTTTTGTGGGACTGATAAACATTTTTATTGTTACTATTTTCTGGTACATAAATGCTCTGTTGTTTTTTGGTACTATTGATAAACTAAAACAATGAACTAAAATCTAATTTTTGGGGAGCAGGAGATATTTTTTTTATTAAAATGTATTACATTTTCTTCACTTTTTTTTTCTACTGGGGGACACCAGCATTTCTTTGATTATTTCCATTGCCTGCACTGTACTGACATAAACTTGTTAGCCGTGACAAAAGATACAAAGAAAAAGAGGAGGAGAAAAAGGGGTTAAACAGATTCTTTATGTAAGAAGGTGTGAAAACACCCCGAGGCGCACCAGTGATGGTTTCTACACAACAATGGTGAAAATACTAGTGGTCATATAAGATGCGTACTTTTGATATAAAAGTGGAGGGGAAGGCAGCTGAGGAAAAAACGTTAGTGGATACTAAAAGCTTGTGAATAGAAAAAGATCCAAAAAAGGAAAATGAAGGATATCGGTATGTACAAATGCGTATATATTCCTCTGAAAAGCGCCACGCCCATGATAAAAGTACTGAGTGTATAAATAAAATTCAAATAAAATAGTTATTTAAAATAAAAGGATTTCTCATAGTGTTTGGATGCAAACAATCATCTGTTATGATAGAATATAGCTATGAGGAGTGGGTAGAAATAATCATATGGTGTTACGGTCTGCAACAATTTAAATAATTAGATTTCCACTCACTTCACTGGGGGGTTGTCCACAGGTTAAACTCAAGACGCCCGTGACAATACCCCCCCGGCCAGGATCACTTAGTAGGTCTCAGAGATTGCAGTCAGCAGGACATACCAGGGCTTTAGTTCAATCTCTTTTAATGGTAATGCAGGCTCAACGCGTTTCGGGGTTCAAAATAAAGGTGACCCCTTCTTCAGGAGCAAATAACAATACAATAAACAGATACACTCACATATTTATAGTGGTGCTGGAGATGGTTTTCGTTCTCGTTGTTTCAAGCGGCTGCTTCTGGTTCTTGTGAACCGCATGAGGTTCCGCCCCGTGGAACGCATCGCCCCGGCGCCGGAAGTAAGTTGGTAACAACTTCCGGTCGCCGTGGAACGCATGGGGCCAGTTTAGGTGCCTATGGTACCGCATGCGGATATCTGGAGCGCACAACGTCGGCGCCGGAAGTCAGTTAAAATATTACTCACTTTTATTCATCTATTTGTATATTTAAGTACAATATTCGGTTAGGTTTTAGATAAAAAATCTTCTTCACTGCAGAATATAAAAGAATTCTTGGTAAATCAGATCCTTAATACCAATATGAACCCTTTTTCCCATTCTCCTATTTTTCTCCACAGTCCACGAAGGGACTAATATGTACTATAAGGGAATGTAAATCACTTGCCTTTTATCTGATTCTTGTAATGGAATGTTGATGTTTTTTCTTATATTTTTAAATTTTATATATTTGTTATCATGGGGAGATGTAGCTACGGGTCTTTTTTGATACCCGGGCTACGTCTCTAAATTATGTCACTCCTGATATGCGCTCCATCTTGGAACGCACAACTCTTCTCCCCGCATGAGTGACGAGGGCGGCCCCTTGCGCTTCATGTGATAGAGGAGAAGGCTGGGCCTCTTGCGCTCCACGACGACCGGAAGTCACTGTCAGCTGACTTCCGGCGCCGACGTTGTGCGCTCCAGATATCCGCATGCGGTACATAGGTACCTAAACAGGCCCCATGCGTTCCACGGCGACCGGAAGTTGTTACCAACTTACTTCCGGCGCCGGGGAGATGCGTTCCACGGGGCGGAACCTCATGCGGTTCACAAGAACCAGAAGCCGCCGCTTGAAACAACGAGCGCGAAAACCATCTCCAGCACCACTATAAATATGTGAGTGTATCTGTTTATTGTATTGTTATTTGCTCCTGAGGAAGGGGTCACCTTTATTTGAACCCTGAAACGCGTTGAGCCTGCATTACCATTAAAAGAGATTGAACTGAAGCCCTGGTATGTCCTGCTGACTGCAATCTCTGAGACCTACTAAGTGATCCTGGCCGGGGGGGTATTGTCACGGGCGTCTTGAGTTTAACCTGGGGACAACCCCCCAGTGAAGTGAGTGGAAATCGAATTATTTAAATTGTTGCAGACCATAACACCATATGATTATTTCTACCCACTCCTCATAGCCATATTCTATCATAACAGAGGATTGTTTGCATCCAAACACTATGAGAAATCCTTTTATTTTAAATAACTATTTTATTTGAATTTTTTTTATACACTCAGTACTTTTATCTTGGGCGTGGCGCTTTTCAGAGGAATATATACGCAGTTGTACATATCATTCGTTTTCCTTTTTTGGATCTTTTTCTATAAACTTGTTAGGTCATACCTCTGACATGACCTAATAGGCCTGGGAGTCTTTGTTACAACTTTGACTTAGGCCTCATGCACACGACCTTTCCGTTTTTTGCGGTCCGCAAATTGCGGATCCACAAAGCACGGAAGCCGCCCATGTGCCTTCCGCAATTTGCGGAATGGAACAGGCGGGCCATTGTAGAAATGCCTATTGTCCGCTAAACAGACAAGAATAGGACATGTTATATTTTTTTGCGGGGCTACATAACGGAACAACGGATGCGGACTGCACACGGAGTGCTGTCGGCATCTTTTGCAGCCCCATTGAAGTGAATGGGTCCGCATCCGAGCCGCAAAAACCCGCGGCTCGGATGCAGACCAGAACAACGGTCGTGTGCATGAGGCCTTAGCCAAAGACTGACAGAGGGCCCCACCCCCCTTGGTCAACATTCTTAAAGTCAGCAGGCACTACTGACTGTGGTATCTAAGGGTTTAACACAATCATGGACCATTTTTTTTTTTTATATTCTCCAATTGATGTTTAAGGCTGTTAGCAACAGTGTTGGCATTGGGATTGCAGCATGCATAGTACTGCCATCTTCTTCTGAAGCTCCACTGTAAAAAGGTGGAGCATCAGTAGAAGTCCCCCCAATATTTGTATGACAATCTGTTTTCTCCACACCTCCCTCTCCTTTCTATGTTAGGATGTCCTATTTTGCGCCCAGTCCAATCCATCTTGTACTCCTTCCCTACCCTTTACTTCTACCTGTTCTCGTGGGACAACATGACAAGTCATTCATTACCTTGAAAGCCGTGCCTGTGTTTGGTTTTATTGTGACTAGCTCACACATACTTGGTTTCCTACTACAGGATGTGGGATGATGCAATTATGAAACCTTTATTTGTTTTACTAAATTTTTTAAAAAATGCAATAATTTGAAAAAGATAAAACATGAATAAATCAACACTTATTAATGTTTCCAGATTGATGAGCTGCCAGAAGGGGCTGTGAAACCACCTGCAAACAAATTTCCAATCTTCTTCTTTGGCACCCATGAAACGTAGGTTTTTTATTTCTTCCTGATTATTTTAGTTTATGTAAAAGATATTGTTAATTATATACAGACCATTACCATGTGTTTATACATATACATGTAATAAAATGTCAGGTAGTGACTAGTGGAGACTTAATGTATTTTTTGCCCTATAAGATGCACCTTTGCCCATAAGCCCCCTCACTGGTTTTAGAGGAGGAGAATAAGAAAAATATTTTTCATTAGACCTCAACTAAGAGCCCCAATCAGACCCCAAATGTTAATCAGACCTCAGATCAGAGCCCCAATCAGACTTCAGCTCAGAGCCCCAATGTTCATCAGACTTTTGGTCAGACCCGATGTGAAAAAGAACCCCATTCAGACCTCCTCTCAGAGCCTTAATATGAATAAAACCCCTCCATTCAGACCCGCTTTGTGAATGACCCCCAAGCAGACCTTAGATCAAAGCCCCAATATGAATGACACCCCCCCTCCCCCAAGAAGACTTCAGATCAGAGGCCCAATGTGAATGACCCTCAAACAGACCTCAGATCAGACTCCCATGCTCAGAGCAGACAAAAAAAAAGTCAGCACTGTCGCCACTCCTGACATCCACGCTCTTCTTGTGATGTGACTCGATGCCGAACAGTGTGAGGTCAAAGACATCCAACGTCCTCATCCTGTGCGCAGTCACAGCACAGAGAGTGGCCGAGGAAAACCAGGAAGCGGTGAGTACAGAGCCAGGGGAGCGCTGAATTTACCACTTCCCGGTCCTCCTGTACCAATGAGTGGTTCCATAATGATAGTGCTCATTAGTATTCGCCCCATAAGACGAACTGACATTTTCCCCCCAATTTGGGGGGAAAAATTCATCTAATAGGGTAAAAAAATACAGTAAATCATTTGGTAAACCGTTACTTTAATTAGCACAAAAGTCGTTTGAACACAGATGGTTTCAGATTTGAACTCTGCATCATGGAGTGAAAAGAAGTAATGTGTTGCTTTTTGCCACGATGTAAGTACGGTAGTTTTCCAATTTATTGCACTTTTTAGCACTTTTTAAAGCCCATAAACCTGCGCACCAGATCTTTGTCGCTCTGTCTGTGTCTCTTCTGTGGTCTTCCGGTCCCCATCCTTAAACTTTCGGATGGACAGGGTCATGGTTGGACAGGGCTGCAGCCAATCATTGACCTCAGTGGGGACTTGTCCACAAACAGCATGTTACTGCTGGGTCATGTGACACATGGGGACACCTTACATAGGGACTCTCCCTATCACAGCTCAGGAGGCAGTTGAAGGATGAAACTGAGCATGTACGGCCATGTCAGCGAGCCAGACAATGAAATTTAGAAAAACAGCAGGTGGCACTATACAGATACATTTTATTGAATAACTCAATGGCTAATCTAAACTTTTAATTACATGCAATTACAAAAGTATTCAGATCCAGGTGCTGGTTTGAAAACTGTAGAATATTTTTCATGGGACAACTCCTTTTAGTGGTTATATTCAGACAAGAAAACATAAAAAAGTTGGGGAATAATTGGGGGAATAATCTATGGATCCACTATATCTAAGACATTCTTAATCTTTTCCTTATTTTAGTGCATTTTTGGGACCCAAAGATCTGTTCCCTTACAAGGAATTTAAAGACAAGTTTGGAAAGTCAAACAAGCGGAAAGGATTCAATGAAGGATTGTGGGAAATAGAAAACAACCCTGGAGTCAAATTTACTGGATACCAGGTGCGCAGAATACTGCCAGTGAAAATGACTGCTGAGACCCGTGTAGTGTTCATAGTAGAAGGGAAAGATATAATTACTGTATGGAAATATAATGCAGTTCATATAATCACAGCATGCTATGCCCATAATACTATATTAGACTGCTGTATATATTCCATAGTATTGCATTCCCAAATAGGTCAAAGAAAGAGAATTTTATTCACTCATTGCAACGTTTCAGTCTGCTTGCTGGGTCTCTTTATAAGCAGTATCTGATCGGTGGGGGTCGGACACCCACCAATCAGCTGTTTGAGATGGCATTGGTGCTTCTGTGAGCGTCACAGCCATCTCCTTGCTTACCAAACACAGCGCCGTACATTGTACAATGGGGCTAAGCTGCTCCCAGCCTAGGCCATGTGACAGATGAACATGTCACTTGGCCTACGAAAACCTGAGTGAAAGCCGCGGCGCTCACAGGAGTTCGGGTGCCTTCTCTTCATACAGTTGATCGGCGGTCCCAGGTGTTGGACCCCCACTGATTAGATACTGATGACCTAACCTGAGGATAGGTCATCTATAAAAATCTTGTAAAACCCTTTTAAAGGCATTTTCGTTAATGACATCATTACAATGAATTTAATATAAATTACAGTAAATAGATATTGTGCAGAGTGTATTTGATCGGTATCGATATATAGGGTGGGCCATTTATATGGATACACCTTAATAAAATGGGAATGGTTGGTGATATTAACTTCCTGTTTGTGGCACATTAGTATATGTGAGGGGGGAAACTTTTCAAGATGGGTGGTGACCATGGCGGCCATTTTGAAGTCGGCCATTTTGAATCCAACTTTTGTTTTTTCAATAGGAAGAGGGTCATGTGACACATCAAACTTATTGGGAATTTCACAAGAAAAACAATGGTGTGCTTGGTTTTAACGTAACTTTATTCTTTCATGAGTTATTTACAAGTTTCTGACCAATTATAAAATGTGTTCAATGTGCTGCCCATTGTGTTGGATTGTCAATGCAACCCTCTTCTCCCACTCTTCACACACTGATAGCAACACCGCAGGAGAAATGCTAGCACAGGCTTCCAGTATCCGTAGTTTCAGCTGCTGCACATCTCGTATCTTCACAGCATAGACGATTGCCTTCAGATGATACGAGATGTGCAGCACCTGAAACTACGGATACTGGAAGCCTGTGCTAGCATTTCTCCTGCACATTGAACACATTTTGTAAGTGGTCAGAAACTTGTAAATAACTCATGAAAGAATAAAGTTACGTTAAAACCAAGCACACCATTGTTTTTCTTGTGAAATTCCCAATAAGTTTGATGTGTCAAATGACCCTCTTCCTATTGAAAAAACAAAAGTTGGATTCAAAATGGCCGACTTCAAAATGGCCACCATGGTCACCACCCATCTTGAAAAGTTTCCCCCCTCACATATACTAATGTGCCACAAACAGGAAGTTAATATCACCAATCATTCCCATTTTATTAAGGTGTATCCATATAAATGGCCCACCCTTTATAATGTACATTACCAAGCTATGAATGGATGTATAATTAATTTTGATGCTGTCATTAAAGAGGTTGCCTCACTTCATCAGATGGCATTTATCATGTAGGGAAAGTTAATACAAGGCACTTAGGCTACTTTCACACCATCGTTTTTGCTGAATCCGTCATGGATCAGCAAAAAAGTTTCCGTCTAGATAATACAACCGTCTGCATCCGTTATAAACGGATTGGTTATATTATCTTTAACATAGACGGATCTGTCTCTAAAACCATTGTAAGTCAATGGGGGACAGATCCGTTTTGTTTTATTTCAGAAAACAGATCCATCTCCATTGACTTACATTGTTAGTCATGATCCGTCTTGCTCCACATCCCAGGACGCACTAAAAAATGCTGCTTGCAGTTCAGTTTTGTCCCCATTGACAATGAATGGGGACAAAACTGAAGTGTTTTCCTCGCTATTGAGACCCTATGACGGATCTCAATAGTGGAAAGGGAAAGCACTGATATGAAAGTAGCCTTACTAATGTATTGTGATTGTCCATATTGTCTCCTTCGCTGGCTCTTTGATCAGCTTATTTTTTGGAACTCCCATAGAAGGAAATGGAGAGCACGCCGTGTATGTGCAGTGTGATCTACTTCACTTTGTGGGCCCTGTTATAGAGATAGGTGCGGGTTCAAAATATGCCACCAGTGTGTGAGATGGACCAACCCTTTTAATGTATACAGTCATCTAGACTAAATGTAAAAACTATTTGTTTAGTTAATCTATCTGCAATATCCAGAACTCATGTAAATGTATTAGTGAGAGTTTCTGTATGATGTAATCGGACACCTATTAGCGCAGGTGGTTTTATGGCGATTATTACTCTATGTAGGACATTCCAGGGTTCACCTTGCTGATAAACAGTGAGATAGAAGGTATGTGGTGTCATATGAAGATCAGAAGTTTTAAGATCATTTACAAAAGAAAAAATAACATCCAAGTCTATTTGCAGTAGAATTTTTATGAAAAGTAAAATAGTAAATTGTAAAAACAAGTATGTAAAGAAAACTTTTATTTTTTTCCACAGATGCATCTGAAGGTGAGCACCGTGAACTACATGAATCAATACAACGGTACAATGGAGACAAGACTTTTACTGTGGAGAAAGTTCTAGAAAGCTTTGCATTAAGATTAAGTAGGTGCAGGTGGGAACACATGCAGAACGAGGTCTGCCTGATGCTTATAGAATTGAAATATACAACTACTGGCTTGGTAAAGCTGCTTTAAACATACCTAGAGTGATGGTCATGCAGGTTGCAAGACTGAGAAATTGCAGTTTGGTGATAAACCCTCAGTTGCCCAGTTGGTGGTCCCTTTCTGTTGTGTCCTAATTTCTGCATTGAACACTTCCCAGCCCCTCTCCTTAACAGCTCTAGTGGTCTCCTGATTAGACGCTTAAGCTGTCACTCGGATCAGAGATGAGAGGCTGTGAAAGATTCAGTGCATGGAGCACAGGACACTGAACATGAAGGAACCACTTAGAGGATGAAAACTGTGATTTCTCGATTATGCCACTTGCATGGCCATCAATCTAGGTGTAGATCATTTGCTCTCCCCATTACCTATATATTGCTCTCAGCAGTTTTGAGGGACCAAAGTTGCTGACAGAGGGCTCAAAACTGCTGACAGACTCCCTCTAAAGAGGACCTGTCACCACTCCTAACACGCCTGTGTTAATAACTTCATGCATTCCCAATGTAATAACAATTATGGAGCATCTATTCTTATGGTTCTATGTTGTGCCTTTCCTTTATTATTTCTACAAGAAGTTAAAACTGAATTGCTAACAGTCTGCAGTAAGGGTACAGAGGGGTGTTAACCAGTTTGGGGGGTGTCCCTGCACAGTCTGATACTAGCAGCACTGATTGATTAGGGTCAGACTGTGCAGGGACATACCTCCAGCTGGTAACACACTTCTGTACCCTTACTGCAGACTGCTAGCAATTCATTCATAATGTCTTGTAGAAATAATAAAGGAATGGCACAACACAGAGCCATAAGAATAGATGCTCGAGAATTATTATTACATGGGGAATGCATGTAGATATTAACACAGGCATGTCAGGAGTGGTGACAGGTCCTCTTTAAAACATCCTTTTCACCTTGAAACTTATACTAAGTAATAATAAATAAAAATATTTCTATTCAGTCATCTAAGGTGAAATTTTGCAAGTAGGGCATAATAGGGTCCTGGAAGTGTTCTTCCTTTCACTGTGACTTGGCATCATAAATGTTAGTGTGCTCTTCGTCTTAATCATTTCTTATGGACATTTTTTTCATTGTCTAGGCAATTCAACAGCAGAGCTCCTCGGAAACTGAAGGAGATGGAGGAAATGCTGCAGATGGCAGCAGCGAAGAAGAAGGGGATCAGGTGGAAGAGGATGGAAAAGGCAAAAGGAAGAATGAGAAAGCAGGCTCCAAGAGGAAGAAGTCAAACACTTCAAAGGTTTATCTGTTTATCTAGATTTTATCCTTAAAGGGTTTCTGTAGCTTTTTCTTACTGATCACGGGGGGTGCGACTCCTGGGACCCCTGCCGATCAGCTGTTTGAAAAGGCAGCGGCACTGGCATTAGCGTCGCAGCCTTCTCACTGTTTCTTTCAGGGCAGTGACTTCATGACTAGTATCATTGGCCTGGGCACGGCTAAGCCCTATTGAAGTTAATGGGGCTTAGCCGCTTCCAGCCCAGTGATACTAGTTGTGGCGTCACTGGGCCTGCAGGAAACAGCGAGAAGGCCACAGCGCTACTGCCAGTGCTGCTGCCTTCTCAAACAGCTGATCGGCAGGGGTCCCAGGAGTCGAGAAAAGCTACAAAACCCCTTTAAGATTTGCACTTTTAACCATCTGTAAATTTAAAAATAGAAGTAAATTAAGAGAAAGGAAAAGAAGATGTGGATAGGTGATGCGAACAATAAATTTAAATATAACTTTAATTAATATGTATTAAAGGGGTACTCGGAAGGATTTTAAATGGTCGTCAGCAATTTGTCCTAGTATATGAACAGGACTGGTTGCTTCCACTTGCACTAACTGCCTAGGGGGATGAGGGAGCGGGCCACACTACACTGCTATACAATAGATGATAATGATGTGAAGCAGCCTGACAGGAAAACTCACCAATATGTAGTATATAAAAAGGGACAGAGTGATGTGTGTAGTGAGACCTCAACCCCCCTCTAGGCAGCCCTACATGTGGTGGTAACCAGTTCTGCTCACATTCTAGGACAGGTTGTTGGTGGCCATTTTACATCATTCCCAGAGAACCCCTTTAAAATATGTGTCCACTTTAAAATTCTCATAATCACTGGCAGAGATATGGGTGCCATAGACTTTTATATAGCTTCTTATTATCAATGTATGGCACATGTGTGAGGATCCCCTGCAAGGATATTCCTGTATTGTGTTGATTTGTCCCTCCCCCTGAAGAAGCAGAGAATCTCTCAGCGACACATGCAGATATCCCGATATAGAAGTAGGTAGAGAAACAATACACATATTAAAAGTTATATTTTAATTGAAATACTTCTGTGCTAATCAATACAAAAGTATTATGGTTACCTTAATTGGCTAACCAGCAGAAATATTGCAAGGCTCCTTCTGCAGGCAAAATTACAAATGGAAGACTGAGAATCAGGCATACGGTTTAGAGGATGTTACAACAAGACAGGTACATGAGGAGAAGAAGAATTAAAATAAGACAGAGCAATGAAAGTGGTTTTGTTATGAGTGAACAAGGTCAGCAGAGACAATGAGTATATAGATTAGTAAGTGGGAGCCCAGCTGAGGGACTTGTGAATTTTGTTCATGAAGGGGCTCATAAATCCAGGTGTTAAATTTTGTCTTTGGGTCAATGATTGGAATGTAGTCATCATCTTAAATTCCCAATATTTCCTGGCCCTATCATTCCTAAAATTTGTTGTTAGGGATGAGCGAATAAAACTTTGTTAGAATACTGTACGGAGAGAGTGCTCCATACAGTATTAGAATGTATTGGCTCCTATGAGCCGAAGTTATTACTTCACGAAGCCTTGCAAGACTTCAGGTAATAAATTCAGAAATGAATTTCTACTGTAAAAAACCTTTTACCGAACTCGGGTTCGGTTCCAAGGTACCACTTGGACCAAAAACCGAGTTCGGTAAAAGGTTTTTAACAGTAGAAATTATTACTCCCAGAGAGTGCAGGAGCTGTCGGGTCTTCCACAGACCTCAATCAGCCCTGCACTGAGGCTGTACAGCGCTGTATTATGCTGTACAGCCTCTTTGGGAGTGTATTTCCCCTGTAACTGGGGCTACTACGTGTCACGGATGTTGTAGGGGAGAACACCAAAGGGCAACAAGAAGGAAGGGAAAAGACACTAGGCCTCACGGCTAGGGAAGGAAAAGTGTCATCACCTATAAAACCCTGCTCCTGGCCCTAACTCCTATCCGTATGGGCACCTCTCGATGGTAGAGATTCCCATACACAGGAACCTAGAAAACCCTGGTGGCCCTCAGTTGCCCTAATAGTAATCACCGGGCAGAGACAACCCGCTCCTTCCCTGGTGAAGGAACCAGCGTCTCGCTGAGGCCTAGTAAGCAACAAAGGTGGGGGGGGGAATACAAAACACAACAAGCGGAACACTTAACTTCTGAGGATGATGGACAAACAGGACTTCACCATGAACCACACTCCAGCTCTTC
Organism: Bufo bufo; assembly: GCF_905171765.1. Classification (NCBI taxonomy): domain Eukaryota; kingdom Metazoa; phylum Chordata; class Amphibia; order Anura; family Bufonidae; genus Bufo; species Bufo bufo. The sequence continues at coordinate 668,529,155 of NC_053389.1, read as the reverse complement.
CAAAAACCAAATGAAGCTATCCAGAGCAAGGACTGATGGGTAAAGTCAGACTAAATAGGGGGAGGTGAAGGTCACATGATCCACACCTGAAAAGGGGGTGTGGACATACCAGCAACACACAGACAAAGTGAAACCAAAAGAGGCTGTCAGATAACTAATGTGCAGATATTCTTTCAGACCTTCTCAAACCTGTCACCGGCGTGACACTACATCAGCCCCAGTTACAGGAGAAATCAATAGTGAAAGAAAAAAAAAAGTGAAGTTAAATGTCCCCCAGAGGTCATGTATGAACTTATGGGAGACGCAAAGTGTAAAATAAAAAAAGAATAAATAAAGTTTAAAAAAAAAAAATAGACATATTTGGTATTACCGCGTCCGTGACTGCCGGCTCTATAAATATATGACATAAAAAAATAATAATAATAACTATGTCAAAATACGCCATTTTTGTCACCTTACATCACTAAAAGTGCAACACCAAGTTATCAAAAAGGTGTATGTCCCACAAAATGGTACCAATAAAACCATCACCTCATCCCGCAAAAAAAGAGCCCCTACATAAGAAAATCGCTCAAAAAATTTAAAAAACTATAGCTCTCAGAACATGGAGACATTAAAACATCATTTTTTGCTTCAAAAATGCTATTATTGTGTAAAACGTAAATATATAAGAAAAAGTATACATATTAAGTATTGCTACGTCCGTAACGATCTGCTCTATAAAAATGTCGCGTGACTTAACCCCTCAGGTGAACACTGTAAAAATAAATAAATAAAAACTGTGCTAAAACAACCAATTTTTTGGTCACCTTGCCCCATAAAGTGTAATAAGGAATGATCCAAAAATCACATGTACCCAAAAATGGTACCAATAAAAACATCAACTCTTCCTGCAAAAAAGGAGTCCCTGCACAAGACGATTGGCAGAAAAATAAATAAAAAATGGCGTTCAGAAAATGGATACACAAAAACAATTTATTTTTCAAAAATGCCTTTTTATGTAAAACTGAAACAAACAAAGTAGACATATTTGATATCATTGCGTCCGTAATAACCTGCTCTATAAAAATAGCACATGATCTATCTACCCTGTCAGATGAATGTTGTAAAAAATAAAAACAGTGCCAAAACATCAATTTTTTTGTTACCTTGCCTCACAAAAAACGTAATATAGAGCAATAAAAAATCATATGTACCCCAAAATAGTACCAATAAAACTGGCACCTTATCCCGTAGTTTCCAAAATGTGGTCACTTTTTTGAGTTTCTACTGTAGGGGTGCATCAGGGGGGCTTCAAATGGGACATGGCATCTAAAAACCAGTTAAGCTAAATTTGCCTTCCAAAAACCATATGGCGTTCCCTTCCTTCTGCGCTTTGCCGTGTGCCCGTACAGCAGTTTACGATCATATGTGGGGTGTTTCTGTAAACCGCAGAATCAGGGTAATAAATATTGAGTTTTATTTGGCTGTTAACCCTTGCTTTGCTACTGGAAAAAATGGATTAAAATGTAAAATCTGCCAAAAAAGTGAAATTCTGAAATTCCATCTCCATTTTCCATCAATTCTTGCGGAACACCTAAGGCCCCTTTCACACAAGCGAGTTTTCCGCGTGGGTGCAATGCGTGACGTGAACGCATAGCACCCGCACTGAATCCTGACCCATTCATTTCAATGGGTCTGTGTGCATGAGCAGACAAAACTGACTAAACTTGCTTGCAAAATAGTGTGAGTTTCACTGAATGCATCCGGACCTAATCCGTCAAGTGAAAGAGGCCTAAAGGGTTAAGAAAGTTTGTAAAATCAGTTTTGTATACCTTGAGTGGTGTAGTTTCTAAAATGGGGTCATTTTTGGGTGGTTTCTATTATGTAAGCCCCACAAAGTGACTTCAGACCTGAACTGGTTTTTAAAAAGTGGGTTTTGGAAATTTTCCTAAAAATTTCAAGATTTGCTTCCATACTTCTAAGGCCTCTTTCACACGAGCGTGTCCGGATAAGGTCCGGATGCGTCCCGGTGCATTGCGGCAAACCCGCGCGAGTAGGTACGCAATTGCAGTCAGTTTTTACTGCGATTGCGTTCCGATGTTCAGTTTTTATCGCGCGGGTGCAATGTGTTTTGCACGCGCGTGATAAAAAACCGACTGTGGTACCCAGACCCGAACTTCTTCACAGAAGTTCAGGTTTGGGTTAGTTGTAGTGTAGATTGTATTATTTCCCCTTATAACATGGTTATAAGGGAAAATAATAGCATTCTGAATACAGAATGCATAGTACAATAGGGCTGGAGGGGTTAAAAAAATAAATAATTTAACTCACCTTAATCCACTTGTTCACGTAGCCGGCATCTCTTCTGTCTTCATCTTTGAGGAATAGGACCTTTGATGACGTCACTGCGCTCATCACATGGTCCATCACATGATCTTTTACCATGGTGATGGATCATGTGACGGACCATGCGATGAACGTAGTGACGTCATCAAAGGTCCTATTCCTCACAAAAGAAGACAGAAGAGATGCCGGCTGCGCGAACAAGTCGATTAAGGTGAGTTAAATTATTTTTAATTTTTTTTTTAACCCCTCCAGCCCTATTGTACTATGCATTCTGTATTCAGAATGTTATTATTTTCCCTTATAACCATGTTATAAGGGGAAATAATAAAGATCGGGTCCCCATCCCGATCGTCTCCTAGCAACCATGCGTAAAAATCACACCGCATCCGCACTTGCTTGCGGATGCTTGCGATTTTCACGCAGCCCCATTCATTTCTATGGGGCCTGCGTTGCGTGAAAAACGCACAAAATAGAGCATGCTGCGATTTTCACGCAACGCACAAGTGATGCATGAAAATCACCGCTCATGTGCACAGCCCCATAGAAATTAATGGGTCCGGATTCAGTGCGGGTGCAATGCGTTCACCTCACGCATTGCACCCGCGCGGGAAAACTCGCCCGTGTGAAAGGGGCCTAAGCCTTCTAACGTCCCCAAAAAATAAAATGTCATTTTCAAAATGATCCAAACATGGACATATGGGGAATGTAAAGTAATTACTATTTTTTGAAGGTATTAATATCTATCATAAAAGTAGAAATTGAAATGGGTAAATTTGGTATTTTTTTATGAATAAAAATGTTTTTTTTTTTACTTATTTTTACCACTGTCATGAAGTACAATATGTGACGAGAAAACAATCTCAGAATGGCCTGTATAAGTAAAAGCGTTTTAATGTTATCACCACATAAAGTGACACATGTCAGATTTGCAAAAAATGGCCTGGGCAGGAAGGTGAAAACAGGCCCGGGGTTGAAGGGGTTAAAAAGTGAGTTTTTGAAATTTTCTTCAAAATTTTAAGAATTGCTTCAAAAATTCTAAGCCTTCTAACGTCTTAAAAAAATAAAATGACATTTACAAAATGATGCCAACATAAAGTAGACATATGGGGAATGTTAAGTAATAAATATTTTATGAGGTATCACTTTTTGTTTTAAAAGCAGAGAGATTCAAATTTAGAAAACAGGGAATTTTTCCAAATTTTCGTTAACTTTTGGATTTTTTTTATAAATAAAGGTAAAACATATTGACTGAAATTTATCACTAAAATGAAGTACAATGTGTCACGAGAAAACAATCTCAGAATGGCTTGGATAAGTAAAAGCGTTCCAAAGTTATTACCACATAAAGTGACACATGTCAGATTAGCAAAATTAGGCCTGGCCAGGAAGGGGGTAAATGGCCGGTCTAGAAGTGGTTAAAGTGTAACCGTCATTTTTTTATTTTTGTAATGTATAGAAACAGTGATGCTGACCATTTTTGTAATATACTTTAATTACTGAAATCCTACATTTCTATTAAAAATAGTGACCCATTTTGAGCCTCAGTAACGCTCCTATGTCTTCTGTTTACATAACACAGTCAGTGTTGAGCAAGTCTCCACAGTTATGTAAAAAGAAGACAGAGGAGCGTTGCTAAGGCTCAAAATGGGCCACTTTAGAGCTATTTTGCTAATAGAAATGTATGATTTAAGTAATTAACCCCTTAACGCCCAGCACCCGCTCCTGAGGTGAGCGGGCGCCATAGCCGTGGGTGGCCACCTGCTTCTTATAGCAGACACCTACGGCTCATGTCCGCAACCGGCAGTAATGCAGATCACGGACATTTAACCCCTCAGATGCCATGGTCAATCCTGATCACGGCATCTGAGCGCGTGAAACACCGGAAGGTCGTGCTTCTGTTGATGCTCCGGCTCCCCCGTGCGGTGATCGGAGGAGCCGGAGCGTGTGTAAAGCAGCTGCTAATCTTTGTGAATGACAGGAGGCTGCATCATAGTATTTCCTCTGGAGCCCTTGCCTGTAATAGGGCTCCATAGGAAAGTAGTAAAATCATCATAGATTCCAATGCAAGTGCATTGGAGTCTATGATAATAGCAATCTAAATGATTGTATGTTATAGTTCCCTATGGGATAAAGTTTAAAAAAAGAAAAAGAAGAAAGTTTTTAAAAATGAAAAAATAAAAACATAAAAATTTAAATCACCCCCCTTTTCCTAAAATAAAAATAAAAGAACAAATACGGCGATACCTTATATGTATAGTTTTTCTTGCGTTTTGATTAAATTAAAAAGTGGGGAAAAAATCAGTTTTATTTTTTTGTCGATACTATTCTGGGGTATGTATTGATACTATTCTGGGGTGTGTATGACTTTTTCATCACTTTTAATGTATTTTTTTTGTAGAAAATGAAGCGACCAATAACGGCGAATCGGCCATTTGGACGCTTTTTTCCGTTTGCAGTCCAAATGGCCGATTCGCCATTATTGGTCGCTTCATTTTCTACAAAAAAAATACATTAAAAGTGATGAAAAAGTCATACACACCCCAGAATAGTATCAATAAAAAGTTCAGATCGCCCCGCAATAAATGTGTCCCCATAAAGCTCCGTACACATAATTACAAAAAAGTTATAGGGGTTAAAATATGGCGACAAAAAAAATAAAACTGATTTTTTTTCTCACTTTTTAATTTAATCAAAACGCAAAAAAAAACTATACATATAAGGTATCGCCGGATTCGTACTGACCTGTAGAATGAAAGTAACCGGTCAGTTTTATAGTACATCGAATGTCGTAAATAAAAAAAAAACTAAAACTGTGGTGGAATATTTTTTTTTTTTTTTTTTTTTGCAATTTCAACCCATTTGGAATTTTTTTCCCGCTTCCCACTACATAATATGCAAAAAACAAGCCCTGATATGGCTATGTGAACAGACAAATAAAAAAGTTATGGCTCTGGGAAGGCAGGGAGCGCAAAACGTTACCCCCCCCCCCCCCCCCCCCCCAAAATAAATCCTCCGGGCCTGAAAGGGTTAAAGTATATTACAAAAATGGTCAGTGTCACTGCCCCTACACATTACAAAATTACTAAAATAAAAAAAAAGAATGACAGTTACACTTTAAGCATTATTTTTAATCTTTTTGCTGCCTGGATGATTTTTTATTTGTTTTTACAAACACAAATTAACCCCTTCCTGACAACCTCGCGTACGTTTAAGTCAGCGGTCGAGTGCGGCAGGCAGCATAGTCACCGGGTGCCTGCTGTTTTAAACAGCAGGCACCCGGGACTAAGGTATGCGATCAATTTAATAACATCGATCGCATACATTTACCCCTCAGATGCCGTGGTCAAATGTAACCACGGCATCCGGTAGGTCAGAAACTGGGAGCGTGCGCTCCCGACCTTGCGCCGGCTCCCCCTAGCGAGCATTGCGGGAGCTGGAGTGTGTGTGCAGCAGCCTCTGTACTCCTGAGTGATACGAGGCTGACGCACACTAGTTCCAAAAAAAATTCTGGGGTCATTTATGAAGACTGGCGTTTTAGATGCCCTTTGTGCAGGCCATAAGCTACTTTCACTCCTGCGCTTTCACTTTCCGCTATTGAGATCCATCATATCACATCCGTCCATGAGTGGGGAAAAGTCACAGATTACGGCACAATTACCCTTTGCACCACAATCTCCACCAGATATATGCCAAAAATTGGCATATATCTGATAATGAATAATTACCTTAGTGTAATTGTAATAGACCCCAAACTAATGATTACTTGTTATAGTTCCCTATGGGAACTGTTAAAAGGTATAAAAAAAGTTTTTAAAAATATTTAAAAAAAGAAAAAATCACCCCCCTTTACCAAAAAAAACCATTAACAGTTAAAAAAAATAAACCTCAAAACGTCCATACTTGTAAAGTATAAAAATATTTTTACCGTACAGTCACTTCACCTCCCACACTTCTCGGTGGCTAAACCCTCAAAAATGCCCTAGGAAGCCCTGAATAAAGTTGTCAAGCTGAGTCCCGTTGCGTTTCCCCATTAGTGATAGCAATGGTTCATCAGAGGACTAAGAGACTATCAGATAAAATCACAGATAATGGCTACCAAAGATGATGTAGGCGCAGATGTATGCCCAAAAAGCTCCCTCTTTTATACTTGATTTATTACCGGTGTTTGAAAATGGCACTCCCGCTCTAAGGGGCGTGTCATACCAAAGGAGATGAAAACTCTGCCCTATTTCCGGTAAATGGAACGCATATGCTTTCCAAAATGATAAGATATGAATGTAACTATCTAGTTAGTTCAAAAATCTCTTCAATGAGAGCCGATATAGATAGATGGCAAGTAAATAAAACCAGCCTTACAAAGGAAGAAGCGAAACTCCGCACATAAACCGGAGAGGAGGGCAAGTTCAGGTGAATGGACCGCACTTCCGGTCCGTGAAGCGCACAGGAGGGCAACTTCCGGGGATTGGACCGCACTTCCGGTCCGTGAAGCGCACAGGGGAGCGCTATGGACCGCCGCATGTAAGAGATTAGATTGCCACAAGCTTTCCAATTATTATTGGAGCTGTTCTATCTCCATACATGGCGAAAAATAACAGGAAGAGTTGCGCATAAATGCTAAATAACTAGTGTGACGGACCGCTTGGCACCCCGACTGGGTGCCTCTGCCAATCAATGCTTCCTAGTGCTCACAGGGACTTCCAAGCACTCCACCGGACACCATCAGCATTGTAGTCCCCACTTCCAGCTTTACAGCTTGGCTGGGGTCTCGCTGTCCTCCACCCACCCTGGGCCCAAGGATCCAGCTTCCAGTGGGTAGAACCGTTGTTGTAATCCCAGGGGAGTATAATACTGATAGCAATCCCCAGAGTAAATATAGCTGTTCCCCCCAAACATGAGATGAGACACTTATGTTGAGGGTGAAACAAATCAAGAACTCTCTTTATTGAAGACCAACTCAGTATATATACAGTTCAAGAAGTCTAACAACATAACTCAATCAAACATGAACAGCATGCAAACAGACATCCCTTCCCCAGTGTCTTAATGAAAGAATAGGGAGAGAGGAGACACATGTGATGGGATTATCTCCTGAGTGTATCATAGGGTGATTTACTCCGCTACACCGGAGTCGGCTACTCCTAGAGTCAGCTATCTTAATCCCATCACTAACACAATAGAACAAAGGGACAAATAAACTAACACATTCATTGGGAGTCTCAGTGCAGAGTTAACCCTTTTTGTGTTGCGGGATTCACACTCTGCACCTTTAATGGACAATAGGAAAGATGTGGCCTATAATTCCACACATAAATCAGGGTTAATAGTTCCTTGTAACCCTAAGAGGTCTGAGGGGGATCTCCATAGTTCTGGGTCCATAGTCTGTAGGAAGGAGGCAAGCCCTCAGGCTTCTCCAGCAGCCCCATTGACGGTGCAGTCCGTCACAACTAGGTAGCAAAAAAATATAATACATGAAGTGAGGGAAATGGGGAAAAATTATTAATCCAGGGATAAGGGGGGATACCCATAATCCCAGGAACCCCAGTACGATGCAAATGTACACATATGACCTATCATGGTCTGATACACAAAGCAGATTAACCAGTGTACAAATTGAGTGACCAAAATATTATTAGCAAGACACAAGAAACAAGGGAGACATTAAAGAAAACAGGCAAAAGATATTTGTTCATTGAGGCGCAGGGGGGACACCGTTTTAAGACGGTGTATCCACTGGGCCTCTTTGCAAAGAATCCTTTTATCCGAGTCACCACCCCTAGGGGATCGACGGATTACCTCAATTACTTGAAATTTAATTGTCATGTAGTCACCATTATGATATTCCAGAACATGGCATGCTATGGGTTTGTCACGATTGTGACTAATATCTCCAAAATGATCACCTACCCTACGTCTCAGTTCGCGCTTTGTTTTCCTGACGTAGTTAAGGGGACATTCACAAGTGCACATATAGACCACGCCCTGAGTCTTATAATTTGCTAAATCTCGAATTTTGTAGGTAATGCCCGTCGAAACACTAGTAAAGGTGGTAGACTTAAGGATCATGGGGCAGCAGATAAAGTAATTTCCTCATTTAAAGGTGCCATACGGTTTACAATCTAACCAGGTATCTGTTCCATGCGGTTTTGTATAATGACTGTGTACCAATCTGTCCTTAATTGACCTACCTCTTCTATAAGTGACTAGTGGTTGTGTGGGGATAAGATCACTTATATCAGGGTCGGACAACAAGATCCCCCAATATCTCCTCAAAATACCCAAGACCCAGAAATTTTGTTTGTCAAATGTACCAATTATCCTCATAGTCTTATCTTCCTTTTTAGGACAGGGGCTAGAGGCAAGGAGGGAATGTCTGTCTTTTTGTAAGGAGTGTACAAATGCATCTTTCAGGATCTCGGGAGGATAACCCCTTTGGGAGAAATGTTCCCGTAGATCACTCGCTTGTGTTCTAAATGATTCAAATGTAGAACAATTCCTTCTAATACGCAGGTACTGTCCTTTAGGGATGCTTTTTTTTAGGGGTTTGGTAGCTGTCCCACCTAAAAAGACTATTTGTCGATGTCTGCTTCCGATACGTCTCGGTACATAGTTCCCCATTTTTCTTGGTTTTATAGATAGATGTCAAGGAAGGCAAAACATTGATCATGGATCTCGTGTGTGAATCTAAGACCTATATCATTAGAATTAAAATGCTGCACAAAGGTCTTAAAAGATCAAAATATCGTCAATGTATCGCCCCCAGAAGATCACATAGGCCTCTTGCACACGAACGTATTTTCTTTCTGTGTTCGTTAAGTTTTTTTTTGCGGAGCGTATACGTAACCATTCATTTCAATTGGTCTGCAAAAAAAACGGAAGGTTCTCCGTGTGCATTCCATTTCCGTATTTCCGTTCCGCTAAAAAATAGAACATTTCCTATTGTTGTCCGCATTACGGACAAGGATAGTACTGTTCTATTAGGGGCCAGCTGCTCCGTTCCGCAAAATACGGAATGCACACGGATGTCATCTGTTTTTTTTTGAGGATCCGTTTTTTTGCAGACCGCAAAATACATACGGTCGTGTGCAAGAGGCCTTAGGCTCAGTACACAGCCACCAGTGGAAATATGAACAGAGCCTAAGGCCCCTTTCACAAGAACGATACGGATTGGCTCCGGATGCGTTCAGGGTGCGCTCAGTGAAACTCGCACCATTTTGCAAGCAAGTTCAGTCAGTTTTGTATGCAATTGCGTTCAGTTGTTAAATTTTTTCCACGCGGGTACAATGCATTTTGATGCGTTTTTCACACGCATGATAAAAAACTGAAGGTTTACAAACAACATCTCCTAGCAACCATCAGTGAAAAACGCATTGCATCCGGACTTGCTTACGGATGCAGTGCGTTTTTCACTGAAGCCCCATTCACCTCTATGGGGCCAGGGCTGAGTGAAAAATGCAGAATATATAACATGCAGAGTTTTTCACGCAACGCAGAACTGATGCGTGAAAAAAAAATGCTCATGTACACAGACCTATTCAAATTATTGGGTTAGGATTCAGTGCAGGTGCTATGCGTTCACATCAAGCATTGCAGCCGCATGGAAAACTCGCTCGTGTGAAAGGGGCCTAACACTGTATGGTATGTAAGGCATACTGAAACACTTATTTAACACTTTTTACATTTGTTCCACTTATATAACCATTTCAGAAACCATCCAAGCTTTCTCGGAAATCTTCAGGAGACGAAGGAGAAAAGGACAGCAAAGATGAAGAAAATAAGAGTGGTTCAGAGGCTGGTGATGCGGATAATGACACAAAAAATGCATCAGATGTGCAGAAAAGCAGTTCCGGGGTACGGTTACATATGTTTTATGGATGGTATAGCAGCAGGGTATGGCCGAATGCACACAGCCGTGGAACACGGATGTGAGTGGTCTGTGGTATCCCGACCTGGCATCCTGCTGAGAGCAGGAGTGCACGGCGTCATTGTTTGCTATCATGCTGTCGTGCGCTTCGTGTCGCCGCTGCAGTACAGCGTACTGGTATGATCCATACAAGTGTATTACTGTAGTGCAGCGGCGGCATGAAGCGCACGGCGTCATAGCAACCAATGACGCCGTGCGCTCCTGCTCTCAGCAGGATGCCAGGTCGGGATACCACAGACCACTCACATCCGTGTTCCACGGCCGTGTGCATTCAGCCTATGACAGATGTTACGGTGTAAGCACAGGAACTTGACTGGCTATATATTTGAGACTAAACATGGTCTTCTACTGTTAAAGAGGAACTTCCCTTTCACAAAGCTTTTGATATGCCACAGTGACATGTCAGAGGTTTTAATAAGTGAGGGTCTGGGTGCCGAGACCCCAAACAGTCACTGAAGCAGCTTTGGTTGTAGTTGGCTCTCCTCAGAGAGGCAGAGCTAGTTGAAGATGGTCACATGGACATCTATGTATCATATAGGAATAAAATGGTTATTTCTGTTTCAGTGGATTTACCAGGTTATTAATCTAAAAGGAAAGACACTTAAAGAGGTATTCTCATCTTGCTACTTCATCCTCAATTGCTGCCAGCTAGCTGTTCACTTCCTGGTTTTCTGCTGCTAAGGCTGGGCGGGCTTAGGCAGTTAGAGTGAAGGCCGGCCACGCCTCCTTATGACATCACACTGAGAGCTCAGTCCTTGCTTGCTAGTTCATGTGAAGAGTATGACTCATGAGTCTGGCAGCCTGCAGTGTCTATGAGGCCCCCCCTGCTGGGGAATCATCAGAGAGCCATGTGAAGTGAGCTCAGTGTACAGTAACATGTGGCTGTCATGCAGTTTTACACACAAAATCTCTGATCTTTTACAAACCCATTCTGTGCATCAAAAACTATAATTCCATATTATACATTAGCTCAAAAGCTTGACCAACCCCCACCCACCAGCACTGATGCAGATTTGTTTCCATTACAGCTGTACTCCAGTTGTGTATAAACCTTACACTATGTATCTTTATAGATGCATATACAGCTCAGCTACATGTGTCTTCTCCAGTCCCCTAACATCACTTTGGCTGAATGGCTTCCTATACAGCCCTGCTACATCTTTATTCTACTCCCCCGCTAGCACTGGGTCTGAAAAGTTACATATACTGCTCTGCTACATCTGTCTGTTTATCTCTTCAACCAGCACTGTGTCAGAACAGCACATATTCAGCTCTGCTACATCAGTTTCTCTCTTCCACCAGCATTGATGCTGACCCGCAACATATACAGCTCTGCTACATCAGTTTCTCTCTTCCACCAGCATTGATGCTGACCCGCAACATATGCAGCTCTGCTACATCAGTTTCTCTCTTCCACCAGCATTGATGCTGACCCGCAACATATACAGCTCTGCTACATCAGTTTCTCTCTTCCACCAGCATTGATGCTGACCCGCAACATATACAGCTCTGCTACATCATTTTCTCTCTTCCACCAGCATTGATGCTGACCCGCAACATATACAGCCTGCTACATCAGTTTCTCTCTTCCACCAGCATTGATGCTGACCCGACACATATACAGCTCTGCTACATCTGTCTATTCCCTTCCCCATTAGAACTATGGCTGAACAGCAGCATATTCAGCTCTGCTACATCCATCAGCCCCCAAGTGCCTCCATCAGCCCCATATGCCTAAAACAGCCCCCATCAGCCTCATACAGCCCCCCATCAGCCTCATACAGCCCCCATCAGCCTCAAATAGCCCCCATATGCCTCAAACAGCCCCAATCAGCCTCAAACAGCCCCAATCAGCCTCAAACAGCCCCATCAGCCTCAAACAAAACTATAATTCCATATTATACATTAGCTCAAAAGCTTAACCAACCCCCACCCACCAGCACTGATGCAGATTTGTTTCCATTACAGCTGTACTCCAGTTGTGTATAAACCTTACACTATGTATCTTTATAGATGCATATACAGCTCAGCTACATGTGTCTTCTCCAGTCCCCTAACATCACTTTGGCTGAATGGCTTCCTATACAGCCCTGCTACATCTTTATTCTACTCCCCCGCTAGCACTGGGTCTGAAAAGTTACATATACAGCTCTGCTACATCTGTCTGTTTATCTCTTCAACCAGCACTGTGTCAGAACAGCGCATATTCAGCTCTACTACATCTATTTTCCCATATGCCTCAAACAGCCCCCCATCAGCCTCCATATGCCTCAATATGCCTCAATCAGCCCCCATATGCCTCAGTTAGCCCCCCATATGCCTCAAATATGCTCCCATCAGCCTTAAATTGCCCCCCAAGTGCCTCCATCAGCCCCCAATCATTGGTGGTGCATGTAAAAAAAATACTCACCCCTTCTGAAGTCCCGGTCCTCCGCTGGCTCGAATACAACATGATGACCAAGATGGGAATACCCCTTTAATATAGAGAAAGTATGATCAGATGATATTGTCTGTCTGCCTGCCTTTCTTCCATCTAACGCAGCCTATTGGTTCTAAGAGAGAAGTCTAAATAGCTAAATGGATACCCAGAACAGAAAGCTGGATATAGCTAGTGCTCAATATAGTCTATCCACAAGGCTGTGGACTCGTTCCTCTTTAGTATGGTGCAAAGGCACCGGTCTGTCCGCAAAATCTATTTCCATGAACAAATCCAATTATTTATTAGGTCGGCATCCCTACTTAATGAATAGCTGATAATAAAAATAACTGCTGTTATCACTCTCATCATAACAAGTGCCAGAAGACACAAACCTGCCTGAAACAAAAACAACACTATGAATAATGCTTATCATAAGAGCATCAACTTTGGAACTTAAATACAAGGAACAAGTTTAGCAGTTCATGAGCCAAAGTGTAAAGCTTGCCATACACGTCACTTAGTTTTCAGACGAATGGCTATCCCTCCTGACCCCTCTACACATGCATACTTGGTTCTGCTGAGCATGCAGGTGTTCTCAGTGCAGAGCGAGAAATAAGCCAAAGCCAGACACCTCTGTCAGTGAATTATATGCATATCTAGGGAGAATAAAGGATTGGTCATGATAAAATTCAATACACCCCACCTTTCTTTTCACTGACATTTGCAGTCAGGGCACACTGTATCCAATATAAAAAAAGTCACTCACTTGCTCCCTGCTGCTCTGTTCCAACACCAAGACTATATTGAGCTCTAGCTATAGCTAGCTTTCTGTTCTGGGTATATATTTAGCTATTTAGACTTTCTCTCAGAACTGACTGGCTGCCCTAGATCCTAGATAGGAGAAAGGCAGACAGACTATATCATCTGATATTACTTCCGGTCCCCAGCTTGTAAATTCCAGACGGGTGTCACGTGTGGCACTGTAGACAATCACTGGCCTCAAATTTGACATATCACCAACTTGCACATCATTGCTGGGTTATGTGCCTCTTGGGCACATGTCACCGATGAGGCCATTTATCCTCTACACTGGCGCACGTGGCCCTGTCCAGACATACACACACTGGGGACCGGAAGGAGCCAGACCGGACCCTCAGCACTGGAATAGTGGCAAGGCGAAGGCGAGTACCTTTTGTATTTAGGCTATAGCACTGTTCAGCCGTCATAGCTGGACAACCCGTTTATGGGTTTATCACCTATTGTAAACACAAGTTGTTTTGGGCATTTGCAAACACGGGGAGAACATACAAACTCTATGCAGATATTGTCCACTGAGCCACCATCGAAGTCACAGATTTTAAATATCATTTTGTTACACATGGATTTTTAGGAAACATAGCATTCTTAATCCACGGGATACAGAAAGTAACAAAGCACAAGCACACGATGAACTGCAGTCATAGTAAAAATGATTGCTTGTACCTTCTGGACCAGGCTTATTGACATCATACCACTGACTAGTGAAGAATTGCCTGTCCCTCCATAGTCTGCATGCCATGTTCAACGACATTTACAATCCCAGGCAAGTGTAGGCCTTCCAGGGGGATCTTTGTGGGGAAAACCAGGGGGATCTCTGTTCCCATTTATATCTGTCTTAGAACATATTTACTATTTTTATCGTTGGGGGCGTAAAATAACCTTCACTTGAAAGATGAACACAGGAAAGATGTGTTTGGAATACAAAGAAGGAAACTCTTGGGGTGACTAGCTATATAACCTTCTTACATAGTAGAAAAACAAAGTGAATCTGAGCACAAAGAAGGAATTGTAGTTGAAGTAACAACGATGAAGCTAGGTCAGGGGTTCAGATTAAATAAAAATGCAAATGACACCATGGAAATAAATGACTTGATTTCAGTTTCCATTCAGAAAAAGTTCAATAAATGACAGCAGTCAGTTATCTGCCTGCTGCAAGAATCTATGTAATGCACACTTATTTTATGACACATGGCAGGCAGCAGAAGGCAGGGCGGTAGCAAGACTGGAAACGTGAAAAAGTTACTTTGCTCACAAAAAGGTCATCAAATCAATGTCAGTATACAGCTAACATATGGATGTCTATAATGTAACACAATAGTATTATAGACAGAAGAGGAAGTACATTCAGTGGCAGAAATGTAAACTAATGCTTTTCTAAGAAACTGTAGACAAAGCATATGGGCAGTGAATTACAAACCACAGTAACATTTGCCTAACAATCTGTGATAGTTTGATTGAGCACTGTACCGAGCCTTCCATACATTAGGGATTTCAGAGTTTTCATCTTTTAAAACAAGGTGATAAGTTACAGATTCAGTTTGGACAAAAGTTGCTGATGGATGACAGAAAATGGTTTTAAATCGACTTTTTTGGCAAACCAAAATCTGGAGTGTATGGCCAACTTTACTGTTTTGTGTACCCTCTATCATAAAATCATTTCTATGTCATCAACTAATGATCTTTTTTTTTGGAGGTTTTTTTTTCCCGCACAACAATGGTGTTTTGCCTCATGATATGTTACTGGGTAATCAGCCTGGAGAAGCACTTGTGACCTCAGTTCTGCCTTTTACAATGATCTCCTTTTAAATCTTCTCTATTATATGAAGCCATTTTCATACAACCGTTATTTACCAGTACGCATTTCATTTTATTGACATGAATTATCTCGGTCCTCATGCATTTATAATTTTGAAGTATTCAAGCTTCAGCTATATAGACAGAACTGATGGGTCATAACTACAATTGTATGCAGCTGTTGTAGAGAAAATACTTTTTTACTACTGTCCATGACTTAGGGCAAGCAATAGTATTATTTTGGTCTCACACGTCCTTCTGAAGGCCAAATTATGCTGTTATACAACCTCCAATGTAGTATATTTTAGTAACTAGAGTGACTAGATAAATTTCAGCAGATTCTGCCAATTTCTCTGGGAGCGGTCTATGGACTACCGGCCCTGTCTGCTATCCAAGCTTCCATATTTATTGGGGGCCATGTATAAGGCCAGTTAAACTTTTTAAATGTTAGAGTGGATCCCATAGTCAGATGTATAAAGCTGTTCTTTATAAACGTACCGTATGAGCTCTATTCCATCTTTCTACTGTTCCCATACAATCTACATTAAAACTCACAGAAGTATAAATCATAATGCATCCTTGTTGTGTGAAGTTGGCTGTCTAGGTTTTTACTCACTGTAAATGGAATGTATTTTTGGCCTCAACCTGTATCCAGCATGCAAAGTACACCAAAACGTTGTCCACTTGAACAAAAGGTTTGATACAAGGTGTTCTGTGATTTTCTTACAGAATGTATATGCAAGAGTTGGGGGCCGTAAGAAATGCACAGATGCTAAAGAGAAATTATAAATCTAGTGGCACACAGGCAAGATTTGGTGAGCATACAGTCAATTACCCGTGTGAACCGAGGCACTGCACACATTCGTCTACTAGAGTTGTAATACTGTACATCCTGTAGTAAATCTCTATAAAAACTGAGTATTTCAACTGTTCCTATATTATATGTGTATGTAAATTATACAATTTAACTTGAAAAGCCGTGTGCATAAAATGTCCTCATAGTCTGTGCATTAAGTAGTTGGATTTGGAAATTACCCTGTAAACAAGACAATTTAACCAATTATTATATATTAGTATTATATATTGGCTGTTCCTTATTAACTTGTACAGACTACAGCTTGTCATACATTCCTACCACCAAACAGTATTGGGTAGCTGGCATAGATATTGGAGTTGCTTGTTTGCCTTTAAAGGGAGTCTGTCACCTACATACCATGTTTTAAACTGATTATATAGCTCTGTGGGAGGCAGATCCATAACACTGATGGTACCCGGGTTTAGTTTTTCAGAGCCTCCAAAGTGCCAAAAATGAAGTTTTAAAGATATGCAAATTACCTATCGCTAGTGCCCAGGGGCGGAGAGTGTGCTGCAAGTGCCCAGGGGCGGATAGTGTGCTGCAAGTGCCCAGTGCTCCCCGCCTTACTTGCACCTGACTCCTCTGAGTGAGTCAATTAGAGCATCTTTATCTAGGTCTATCAAGAGAACAATAGATCTGTCATACTGATATCCTAGTTCTACACCTACTAGTATAATGAGGAGGATTACCCTTTGAATAACTTCTTCCCCTCACAGCAGCAGTAAAGTGATAATGGATTGCCTATCTATGAAGGAGTTTTTATCGCTCTAATTTTCAATGGTGAAGTAGTGTCGAAATTAAAAACAGCCAAAAATGCAAAAAATTTTCATGAATATTCAGTTCACAAAATATCCCTTTCTGATGTAAATGTACCTTTAAATTATAAAAATAGTAAATATCACTTTTTAATATTTTCTAAACAATAAGCTTCTAAATTGTTCAAATTTTTCATTCCTGCACAACACAGAAAGCTTACAAATGCTTCAACATATGTGAGAGGAAAGCTATATTTAGTTATGAGAATGGTTTCCTATGTTCCTACGCAGTTTAAAGGGATTCTGTCACCTCTTTTTACCCTATAGAGATGCGGACTAGCATGTCCACAATATACCTGTCCCATAGCTCTGTGTGGTTTTATTCAGTGTAAAAAATTATTTTATATATATGTAAATCAGCCTGGTAAGGAGCCCAAGGGGCTGGAACTAACCGTTCTGGAGCCCAGCCACTCCTGTGCGAGCTCACGCACCGCGAGATTACGGCGATCTGACTTCGTGAGCAAGGAGGAGATTTGTGGATACAGGAGATGCTGGGCTCCTTCACAGGGGGATGGCTGGGCTCCAGA
Organism: Bufo bufo; assembly: GCF_905171765.1. Classification (NCBI taxonomy): domain Eukaryota; kingdom Metazoa; phylum Chordata; class Amphibia; order Anura; family Bufonidae; genus Bufo; species Bufo bufo. The sequence goes on along the minus strand of NC_053389.1, from coordinate 668,511,676 downwards.
ACGGTTAGTACACCCCCTTGGGCTCCTTACCAGGCTGATTTACATATATATAAAATCATTTTTTACACTCAATAAAACCACACAGAGCTATGTGACAGGTATATTGCGGACATGCTAGCGGCGATCTAGCCGTGCATGTCTGCATCTCTATAGGGTAAAAAGAGGTGACAGAATCCCTTTAAGGTACCCAAATCTCTATATAGATATAGGCCCTGATTTATCATACCTTCACTCCAGAATTCTGGCATCAAAAAGTCGCAAAATAGGGCAAAAATTTTGCGACTTTTTACACCTGTACACCACTCACTCCAGTTTTGTAATATGGGTGGAAAAGTGGGCGTGGTGAGCTATGTTAATGAGTTTTACTCCAGATTTATCATTGAGACTTTAAAAAGTCGCAATCTCACTTCAGGAGCAGGGTGGAGTAGGAAAACTGGAGTACCGGTAGCTTCTCTAGACAGAAGTGTTAGGTTTAAGGACAAACCAAATTTATCAAACCACATGCAACATTTGATAAATGTGGCACAAAGTACTCCAACACAGACTGAAGCAAAACTGACTTCAAATATTCTCCTAATGATAAATTCCCCCCATAGAGTTTTCTGTTGTAAATGATGTGAAATTGACATGTTGCTTTATTTTTTTTTCAGACTTAACTAAGTGCAGCATACTGTGAGAAGAGGTCCATATTTCGCAGTTTAGTAGTCTTGGATTTGATATGGCTCAACACATTTAATTGTTGCCACAAAGAAATTTGTCAGTTTGTATACATAAGATCACGTTCCTGTTTGTTGTGTTTGCTGGCATCAGAAGTGTTTCTCCTCCAAGGGGCCTAATTTCCATTAGGGCTTGTTCACACGAACGTATGTGTTCCGTGCATTGGGCACCACAATTTGTGGTCCCCAATGCACGGAGAACGTTCGTGCAGGCTCCGGGATGGATCCAGACCCATCCAACTTGAATGGGTCCGCATCCTTCCGTTCCGCAAAAAGATAGAGCAAGTTCTATCTTTTTGCAGAATGAAAGTACGGAACGGAACCCCATGGAAGCACTCCATAGTGCTTCCATAGCGTTCCGTGCTTCTATTCCGCATCTCTGGATTTGCGGACCCATTGAAGTGAATGGGTCCGTATCCGTGATGCGGAATTCACATGGAACAGTGTCCGTGTATTGCGGATCCGCATATGCGGTCCGCAATACGGAAACGGAACACATACGATCGTGTAAACAAGCCCTTATTCAGTTGCATGATGTTGCCCTTTAATTAGCTAACATTATGTCTTCACAGATTTCAATATTATTCTTTCTAATTAAAAAAAAGTGAATTGACTTACATGTATTATAATACTGCAACAAAACTGTACAACACATTGATAAATATCCAGATCTCAACAAGATATTTGTAGCTATTGATTTTGTCATGCGATTTTCTGCTGACATTCTTTATAGGCAAGGCCTGCAAATACTGGTAACTTTGCCAGGGCATAATGGGTAGATCAGTGTATCTTTCTTGCTCACCACCATAAATGTCAGATACCAAGTTCTTAGTACAGATTATTGTTGACAGGAATATTTGCATTAACTGTAAAGAAAAAACCTTCATATTCGAGAAGGAAAGCGAAAGGGAATTTAATTAAACAGAATGTTTGCTGAATTCTTATATGCCGTCAATACTATTTAGCTAGCACGTGATTTACTTTTGTATGTATTTCCGTTTGTGAAATCCAGAAGCATTCTGAGGTTGCGGAGTAAGTAAATGTGAAACAGACGACTTTTGAATAGCCAGTCCTGTTAAGGGTCCATTCACACGTCCTTAGGTGTTTTGCAGTCCGCAAATTGCAGATCCGCAAAACACGGACACCGGCAATGTGCGTTCCACAATTTGCGGACCGCACATTGCCGGAACTATAATAGAAAATGCCTTTTCTTGTCCGCAATTGCGGTCAAGAATAGGACATGTTCTATTTTTTTCAGGAACGGAATTGCGGATCAGGAAATGCGGATGCGGACAGCACATAGCATCTGTTCCGGCCCCATTGAAAATGAATGGGTCTGCAAAATCCGGAATGGATACGGAAAAAAATTGCGGATGTGTGAATGGACCCTGTGACATAAAATATCATGCCACTGTATTAAGGTTCCCATAACATACAAGATGAACCTCGGCCGGAGAGACCGACCAGCCATTGGGGTGTTACTGCTTGCTTCCAACTGAAAATGTCAAGGGAAAGGAAGACTTTTCTGGCAGTGGCTTGTTCTCTTCTTCTCATTGAGAAAACATGCATATTTAGTTGAAGTGTTGGGAGAAATAGCTTGCGGCCGTACTCGCTTAGGACTAATTCAGATACTAATGGATCAGTGTGCTGTCTCCATTGTCTACCATTTGGACCAGCTATATAGTAATGGAAATGGAATGTGAGTGACAGCTCCTGCACTTGCAGATAATGCCATCTATGCAGTGACCTCCCAATTAGGTGGGGGTGGCTGACAACAAGCTTGTTGATAGTTTCCAATAAATCAGCAAAATAGTGAATGCAGCTCTAGACTATAATACAGACTGTAACTCCGTTCTATGTTTGGGCTTCCCTAATGTTTTTTTAAGCCTGATATCCCCTCTTCAGCTCCACAGCTAGATGCATTTCTCTCACAAGCAGGGGGTGTATCCCTTATATTGAAGATTCCAAGCACTGTATGCTGCGACATCCTTTCCCTTACTTCCCAGTATGTTTGTTTACAGCTTTGGAGCTCACAGAACAGATAAGGAGGGATAAATTACACTTACAGAGAGGTGTGATGTTCAGAAGTGGTAAAGAAGCAGTTCTTTTATCAGGCTCATGAACCCAGCTAGCTCTGACAACCCCACTTCCTGTGAGCAGTCTTCTGAGTTTCTGTTACTAGGGATGGATCTTGCCTGACAACAGGCAATTGCCTGCAATTTAGGTGGAAGTGAGACCCCTAGTTGCTATGACTTTACAGCTTTTTTTTTTTTTTTACAGATGAAACTCGAAAAATTTGAATATCGTGCAAAGTTCATTTATTTCAGTAATGCAACTTAAAAGGTGAAACTAATATATGAGATAGACTCATTACATGCAAAGCGAGATATTTCAAGCCTTTATTTGTTATAATTTGGATGATTATGGCTTACAGCTTATGAAACCCCAAAGTCACAATCTCAGGTACCCTTTGCTTAGGGGATATGGATTAATTAGCTGACTAGAGTGTGACACTTTGAGCCTAGAATAGTGAACCTTTTCACAATATTCAACTCCTTTTTAGTTGCATTACTGAAATAAATGAACTTTTGCACGATATTCAAATTTTTTGAGTTTCACCTGTAGGTGGATCCAGGCATGTTTTTATGTGAAGTGATTTAGAAATTTGCTAGCTACACCGTTCTCTATTAAATAAAATTGTGTGAAAGTATAGTGGCTCTTTAAAGGTTATAGCATAAGAAAAGCCTGTTGCCCTATCTATCCTAAGTATAAGTCATCAATATTACAGACCGGGTATACCTAGTTATTAAAACAAATACAGTATACAGTGCATTAAGTTGCAAACATCTGCATAAACTGGGCATCTCTTTTAGGCCTCTTGCACACGAACGTGTGCGCCCCGTGGCCGTGCTGCGGGCCGCAATGCACGAACACCCACCGTGGGGCAGCCGCAGCAGATCGCAGACCCATTCAATTTAATGGGTCCGCGATCTGGTCGTTCCGCAAAAAGATAGGAACTCCGTAGTGCTTCCGGAGGGTTCCGTTCTGTGCTTCCGTTCCGCACCATTCTGCATCTCCGGATTTGCGGACCCATCAAAGTTAATGGGTCCACATCCGTGATACGGAATGCACACGGAACGGCGCCCGTGTATTGCAGATCCGCAATACGGCCACAGAGCACACACGTTTGTGTGCAATAAGCCTTAATGTTAAAGCAGTTGTCTTGTATCAAGAGCAACTTATAAAATGACCTGTTAGGGCAGAACGCCATTCTATGTTTAGAGACAAAAACCACAGCCATCTCACCTCTACAGCAGCGTTTCTCAACTCCATTCCTCAAGTGCACTTATTTCATTACTGCCAGTGCATTATAATGTTCCCTCTGTGAGAAATCCTTAATACGTAAACTCTTGGGAATGCTTGAGAATCAGATTTGAGAAACACTGCTCTACAGCTGCAATGGACAGCTGCAGATATCAGAGGGTACCTTACAGTGGATTGTGTTCATTATGTCCCCCTGCGCAATAAAAGCTAATGAAAGGGTTACCTTTGACAGCTCCTTCCATCCTCAGCTTTGACACCAGGAGACCCACAGAGGTTAAGAGTAACAACCCTTCTAATATGGTAATGATAACTCGAGAGGTGCTTTATGCTGTGCCTGGTTTACTTGGTTAGAATATACTTCACATGATTCCTATTAGGATCACTGACAGCCACTCACTTTGCTTCATGTGATTTCATCAACTCGGCTGTTCTGTTCACGTGCCGCAATCCTCACAAAAGCAAAGGATTCCACAAGGAGTGTGGGAGAGGAGATTATAAGGCAGACCGGAAGGAGTAGCCTTTCTTGATGTATAGTTTGTGTCATTACATTATACACTTACCTGGCAATGTAGAAATTTCAGTAGAAGATGGAATTCTTATCTACCAAGCTAGCGGTTGTATTTACTAATGATTAGCCATTCCAGAATGTATTTTCTTGTGAACAATAATGTCGCTATTGTGATAATAGATTTTATTTATTTTATTGCAGTTTTTCGTGAAAAACATTTTCTTTACATTTGTTCTTCTCTTATGCATCTTTGGCCTTTCCAGTGTTGGTAGTTGAAACACATCTCGTAAATTGTTGTATTGCTGTTTTTACAAAATGAACACTCCTGATGTATGTTGGAAATTATGGTTCAAGATTGTGAAGAAGGAAACAGGTCACACAAGTTAATTTACAATGTATGTAACAGTTATTAAAAAACTTATGTAAACATTGGCGTTAGTTATAATTACAAATAATAATTGTGTTTGAAGCATATATTATATTGATGGAAGTGTTAATGACAGGAGAAGGTCCATTATGGTTCAGTAATAAAGATGTAAAAAAATATAAAAAGAGTTCCTGACTTGTCATAGGTCTCATGTATGATAATGGAATCAGTTACTTGTATCAGACTGAATAGACATGATCTGTCTCTGGCATTGCATTGTAATGCATATGAGTACATGTACTGTATAAGAGGGGATTCATATTTTTAATCCTATGCTTAGTATAGGCCCGCAGTGTTTAATCGGTGGGAGACCGAAACCCAGGACCCTTGGCAGTTAGCACAATGAAGGGGCTGCAGTGCTCCAATTTAAAAGGATAAGATTACAATAAAGTGGCATACAGCATGCACATACAGAGGGGTCTTATAGTATAAAGCATACAGGAGCATACCAGCCAACCAAAATGATGGCAGTCAAAGTTGGAGAGGGGTCTCTGAATATCAGATATGCTTCCTTATTGTCTGCCTCTTATCGACGGTCCAAGAGTTGTTGGCTAGCTGGATGGGGGTTCATTCTTCTTGTCAAGAGAATGTACAGTAGACTATATATTTATTATGACATTAAGGATCAAAGCGATCTTAAGGATAGGAAGAATGGTAGAATTAAAGAGGTTTCCACGGGTAAAATATGTATGATCTATCTTTAGGATAGGACATCAATATCAGATTGGCAGGTATCAGACTCCCCAAACCTCTGACAATCAGCTGTTTGAAGATGGCGAGGCGCTCCAGTGAGCACTACAGCATCTTCCTAGGCCAGTGATGTCACTGTACATCGGTCACATGGCCTATGTGCAGCTCAGCCCCATTCAAGTGAATAGGTCTGGGCTGCGGTACCAAGCACAGTCACTGTCTAACGTACAGCACTGTGCTTAGTATGCTGTGAGAAGGTCATAGCTGATGAGGGTGCCACATGTCAGATCGCCACAGATCTGATGATAGGTCATCAGTATTGTACTCCTGGAAAACCACTTTAATTGATTTCTTTCACACAGCCTGTCCCCTTCATTGTTTCCTCTGTACAGGCGACTGTTCCTGGGAGTCCAGATGGGTTGCATTGAATTGTGAATGACTGAGCTGCACTACCAGGCACAGCCACATGTATGGACTAGTTACTGTGCATGAATAAGTAAGGAGCACCGTGGATCTTTAAAGGGATATTACCTGTAGACATGCCACAAATGTGTTTGGCTTAGACCAGGGATGACCAACCTGCCGTCCTCCAGCTGTTGCAAAACTACAACTCCCAACATGCCCTGACAGCCTACAGCGGGGCATGGTGGGAGATATAGTTTTAGAACAGCTGAAGGACCGCATGTTAAGCATCCCTGGCCTATACCATCATTATTCAAGTCCTAGAGAATGCCTTTATGTTGAAGAGAATTTTCATGCTGTTTCAGCACGTTTGCATAAAGCTTTTTCAGGAGTCGCTCACTATGTACACAAAAGCATCAGAAATGTACAACCAATTCATCATAAAACGTGAGACATTTACATACACGTGATCCCACTGTCTAGTCATCTTGCTATAAGGCAAGGTTTAAATAGTGTCAACCAGACCAAATCACATTATATTGGGTAGTGTCTTAAAAAATCTGCAAGAACCTTGTGCAACAAAAAAACATAGTACACTTCAGTTAGATTTGGCCACTGGTCTTATCCTTACAAAAAATTCTGGCTGGTTTATACAGCGATGAGCTAATATCTGTGGAAAAATCCCAAAAAGTAAGTTTGCAATTAACACCAAAAGTCTTGCATCATCAGGAACTCGATAGATGTAAGGAGTCCTTGCATGAAGGGACGCACCAATGTGTGAAAACTGTGCCTGTAGGATAAAGAGTGTGGAGTTAACTGTCACAAGTCAATACACAGAGGCAGGTTATACAACATGTCAACATCCTCACTGGAACTATAGAATGGACCTGGTGTCAGACAAATTCCATTGCCCTGTGGGTTGTCTTCCTGTTAAAGGGAACCTGTCAGTAGGATTTACAGTAGGCCCCAAACCACCACCATTAACCTGTTATCCATGACGGTGATAGGTGATGTTTCTACTTACAGGTTCTGGATCATGAATCAAAATAACTTTGAACACTGCATCTTAAACCCATATAGAGTCACATGGGTGGAGCCGCTCTTTGGAGAAGTCACACTGGCTGGTCCTCCTGCCTTGAGCAAATGCGGGGTGTATGGGCCATGTTTTCTAATCTTGGACAACCCCTTTTTTGATAAGGCCTACATTAGGAAGGATAGTAACACTATAGACACAGATAAAGCTCTGTATGAATCTTGCCTGTCACTCTCTGGGGACTGTAAAGGTGGATTTACACAGCCAGATATTTGGGAAGATTATCAGGAATGGACATTCCTGCAAACACTCATTCCCAACAATCCCGTCTAAATGTGCTGCCGATCATACGATGAACAAGCAAAAACGCTCGTTCTTCAAGTGATCCTGTCATTCGTGCAGGCACATCAATCATTATTTCTGGGCAGCAGATTGTGCTTTCTAAACAGTCATCTGCTGCCCTGAAACAATGCAGCTGTATGAGGACAAGGGATTGCAATAGTAACCCCTCGTCCTCATACCGTGAAGGAGATCGCTGCATGTAAATGCAGTAGTCTCTTCCACTGAACGAGCAGCCGACTGTCAGGAAGGAACTCTTCCTTCCCGACAATCGGCTTTAGCTCGGCCTTTGTAAACCTGCCTTTATAGTCCATGATTTGTCTCTGTCAAATGACTCTTATTACAGCTGCCATAAAGCAGGAAGAAATCTCCTACGCAGGAAGAAACCTGTGTGTTCAAAATGAGCGTATCCAAAGATTTTTATTTTTATTTTAAATGAACAGCTATACCATCTAATGTAACAAACATGGTAATTTTTTAATACATACATCTAATGACACTAAAATTAAATAATGAGACGTTCTCTTTAACCCGTTACGGATGTAGCCTACTTTGGTATTTAGAGGGAATCTGTCACCACCTACCTGGTGATGAATCCTTATTACATGGCAGATGTGTGCTGTCCGAACATTGCCTGCCTGGCCGTGTCAAAGTGGTAGGGGCGCAGACAGCAGTGAAGATGAGCAGAGCCTGAGTCTCATTGCACCCAGGGACAAATTAGTGTAAAATAAAAAGCCTGTTTTCTTCACTGTGGAGCCACTGATGAATGTTCTGACAGCACACATCTGCCAGGTAATAAGGATTCATCACCAGGAAAGTGATGACAGGTTCCCTTTAGGCTACATGCACACGACCGTTGTGTGTTTTGCGGTCCGCAAATCGCGGATGGCGTCCGTGTGCGTTCCGCAATTTGCGGAACGGCATGGACAGCCTTTAATAAAACTGCCTATTCTTGTTTGCAAAGCGCGGACAAGAATAGGACATTTTTTTTTTATATATATATTTTTTTTGCGGAACGGAGCAACGGATGCGGACAGCACATTTTGCGGCCCCATTGAAGTGAATGGGTCCGCATTCGAGCCGCCAAAACTGCGGCTCGGATGTGGACCAAAGCAACGACCGTGTGCATGAGGCCTTAGGCCCCTTTCACACGGGCGAGTATTCTACGGGGATGCGATGCGTGAGTTGAACGCATTGCACCCGCACTGAATCATGACCCATTCATTTCTATGGGGCTGTGCACACGAGCAGTGATTTTCACGCATCACTTGTGCGTTGCGTGAAAATCGCAACATGTTCTATATTCTGCGTTTTTCATGCAACGCAGGCCCCATAGAAGTGAATGGGTTGTGTGAAAATCGCAAGCAAGTGCGGATGCGGTGCGATTTTCACGCACGGTTGCTCGGTGACGATTATTATTTCCCCTTATAACATGGTTATAAGGGAAAATAATAGCATTCTGAATACAGAATGCATAGTAAAATAGGGCTGGAGGGGTTAAAAAAAATAATTTAACTCACCTTAATCCACTTGTTCGTGCAGCCGGCATCTCTTCTGTCTTTAACTGTGAGCAATAGGACCTTTGATGACGTCACTACGCTCATCACATGATCCATCACCATGGTGATGGATCATGTGATGGACCATGTGATGAGCGCAGTGACATCATCAAAGGTCCTATTGCTCACAGTTAAAGACAGAAGAGAAGGCGGGCTGCGCGATCAAGTGGATTAAGGTGAGTTTAATTTTTATTTAATTTTTTTTTAACCCCTCCAGCCCTATTTTACTTATAAATGTATTCAGAATGCTATTATTTTCCCTTATAACCATGTTATAAGGGAAAAAAATACAATCTACAGAACACCGATCCCAAGCCCGAACTTCTGTGAAGAAGTTTGGGTTTGGGTACCAAACATGCGCGATTTTTCTCACGCGAGTGCAAAACGCATTACAATGTTTTGCACTCGCGCGGAAAAATTGTGCATGTTCCCGCAACGCACCCGCACCTTTTCCCACAACGCCAGTGTGAAACCAGCCTTAAGGACACAGCAATCCTTTTAGTTCTTTTATCTCTGCATTTTGAAAGCCATAACTTTTTTCATAGTCGTATGTGGGGTTGTTCTTTACAGGACGAGTTTGATTTTTAATGATATCATTTTAGAATACATTTAATAAAAAACTATTAAAAATGTTTGGGGGATGATGGTGTGAAAAAACCCAGCCATCCCTCTATTGTTTTTTTGGGTTCTGTTTTCATGGCATTAACTGTGTGGTATAAGTAACATAATGACTATGGGGGGTCAAAACGCTGGTCTTAATAACCCCTATATCTGGCAGTGGATCCACCGAACTTATGAAGAGGCGCCTCTACGTAACTCGGCATATCCAGCACCAGTCTAAATGTAAGCCAGCTTCCTTGCCTGCCGGCACATCCCCGTCTGCACTTTGCTCAATTTTTAGACCTGGCATGAGCAGGGAAAAGTCGCAGATTGCGGCGTAAATAACCTTTACGCCGCAGTCTGCTCCATTATGACATGCACGATAAAGTTAATATGTAATTTACAGTGTATAGCAGTGAACGGTGTAAAAACCCTAAAATCAATGAATATTGTTTTTCCCCATTCATACCAAAAATAAAACAAGACTACTGAGAAGTATGTTTAGGGTGGGGATTTTCCAAATGTAAAGTTTATCCTTAATGTACTTTGCATTTAAAGGCTATTAAGGAATACCTTTGGGGGGATTTTTGTTGTGATTGCAGTTTGCTCATTTTGGGCTAAAATATTTTTTTCATTTTATCTTTGTAAAAAATGTTCTGCCGTTTTTGGCATAAAGAGGAAGTTGTAGTCTAGCTGTGAGCATCTTACTTTCACTTTCATTTTAAACACTCATTTGATGGCTATATATTGTCCATATCTCTGAACTCTTTAACTGCTCATAAACATTTTCATAGTCTTAACAGTTTGGTAAGAATTGAGCTATAATGAGTGCTTATGAGCTGTCAGGAATCAGAGATAAGGCTTCACATGAGTCATCAGTTGAGTTCCCTCATGAGACACAGTTTAAACACAGAGTCTGCTACTAGAGAATCTCAACACTGTACAGAGAAAGAGGCTTAATTTTTTATTTTTTTATAAAGACGATTTGAAAAAAATGATTTTAACTTAAAAAAAACACCCACTGGTACGTGCAGCGGGAGTCATGGCCAGCAGATCTCTGCTGTTTCATACAGCAAAGACCTGCGGCTAATTACCGTGACCGGCAGTAATGCTGATTGCGGTAATTAAATGCTTTAGATGCTGTGATCAAGTAAGATCACGGCACCTACATGCACAAAAACCTGGAAGCTCGCGCTTCCTACCCATGCCCCGTGTGTCCAATCCGGGCATAGGTAGTTGCGCTGAATACTGGTAGCTTTACTGAGTAAGCTAACAGTATTCAAACTGCAATTCTTATTTTGCCCACCAGATAGCAGGCCAAGATAAGAAATGAGCAAAAGTGAGCAGAGTAAGCTAATAATAAATTCCTGATAAACCAAAATAAAATAAAAAATTCAGAAGCTTATATATGAGGCACATAATGATCACAATTTTTTTTTTTTTTTATATATAAAAATTTAAATCACCTCTATTGATTTAAACTTTTATATATTTTTTATATATTTTTAAACTTTTTTTTTCCGTATAATTAAAAAATAAATACCTAAATAACAATAAATATAAACATCATGGGTATCACCGCAACCGAAAATGCCCACACTATTAAAATAGAAAAAAAATTCCAATACGGCGAATGGCGTAACGGAAAAAAGGGTCAAAATGTCCGATTTGCCATTTTTTCATTACTTCTCTTACACAAAAATAATTAATAAAATGTGATAAAAAAGTCACGCATACTCCAAAATTGTATCAATTAAAAGTACAGATTGTTCTGCAAAAAATGAGCCTCTAAACAGCTCAGTAGACATAAGTATAAAAAAGTTATGGGGGTCAGAATACGGTGATATAAAAAAAAAATCTCAAAGTTTAAATGTATTTTTACACTATGTAGACATAAAGAACCTATACATATGTGGTATCGTTGTAATTGTACTGACCCAGAGAATGAAGGGCATGGGTCAGTTTTGCCGTAAACAAAACGCTGTGGGAACAAAACCTGTAAAACAGTGGAGGGATTGCGTTTTGTTCCAATTCTACCCCATTTGGAATTTTTTTACCGCTTCCCACAACATTTTATGCCATAATTAATGGTGGCAAAAAATAAGCCCTCATACAGCTATGTGACCGGAAAAATAAAAAAGTTATGGTTCACGAAAAATAGGGAAACAAATGAAATCTCAGGTATCCAAAGGGTTAAAATTGCCCCCAAAGGTGTCCATAGCCTTTAAATGTGAAATGGCATAATTGCCCTCACTCTTAGGCCTCATGCACACGACAGTATTTTTTCACGGTCTGCAAAACGGGGTTCCGTGTCCGTTTTTTTTTCCATGTGTCTTCCTTGATTTTTGGAGGATCACCAGACAAGAAAAGTGAAAAAAAAAATCTAAGTCAAGTTTGCCTTGAAAATGATAGGAAAAAAACAGACGCGGATGACAATCTTGTGTGCCTCCGTGTTTTTTCACGGACCCATTGACTTGAATGGGTCCGTGAACTGTTGTCCGTGAAAAAAATAGGACAGGTCATATTTTTTTGACGGACTGGAAACACGGATCATGGACGCGGATGACAAAGGGTGCATTTTCCAAGTTTTCAACGGACCCATTAAAAGTCAATAGGTCCGCAGAAAATCATGGAAAATGGAACAACGGACACGGAACCCAACAACGGTCGTGTGCATGAGGCCTTACTAGTACGACATGTAAATAAACCAGTAAAGTACTAAGCATAAATGTAATGCGCCAAATCCATCAACATATTGCACTCACTGACAACAAAAAATAACCCAAGAAGGAGTTCTCAATACTCTATACTTCAGTCCTCTCTCCCATACCCCTCATCTCAGCAGACTTTTGCGTCATATTCAAACCCAAAAATTGACAGCATCCTATAACATTTTGACCAACAATCGCCTCAACCACTTTACACAACTACTGTGTTCTTCCCACATAACTTATTTAATCACAGAGGAGAAGCATGCCACCTAAATCTCGAGATCACACCTCACCACCTGTGCCCTTGATCCAATCTCATCCTCATCAAACTGGGGAACTATGTGGGCCCATATACACTCACCTAAAGAATTATTAGGAACACCATACTAATACGGTGTTGGACCCCCTTTTGCCTTCAGAACTGCCTTAATTCTACGTGGCATTGATTCAACAAGGTGCTGATAGCATTCTTTAGAAATGTTGGCCCATATTGATAGGGTAGCATCTTGCAGTTGATGGAGATTTGAGGGATGCACATCCAGGGCACGAAGCTCCCGTTCCACCACATCCCAAAGATGCTCTATTGGGTTGAGATCTGGTGACTGTGGGGGCCATTTTAGTACAGTGAACTCATTGTCATGTTCAAGAAACCAATTTGAAATGATTCGAGCTTTGTGAAATGGTGCATTATCCTGCTGGAAGTAGCCATCAGAGGATGGATACATGTTCTCATTCTGTTCACGCCAAATTCGGACTCTACCATTTGAATGTCTCAACAGAAATCGAGACTCATCAGACCAGGCAACATTTTTCCAGTCTTCAACAGTCCAATTTTGGTGAGCTCGTGCAAACTGTAGCCTCTTTTTCCTATTTTTAGTGGAGATGAGTGGTACCCGGTGGGGTCTTCTGCTGTTGTAGCCCATCCGCCTCAAGGTTGTGCATGTTGTGGCTTCACAAATGCTTTGCTGCATACCTCGGTTGTAACGAGTGGTTATTTCAGTCAACGTTGCTCTTCTATCAGCTTGAATCAGTCGGCCCATTCTCCTCTGACCTCTAGCATCCACAAGGCATTTTTGCCCACAGGACTGCCGCATACTGGATGTTTTTCCCTTTTCACACCATTCTTTGTAAACCCTAGAAATGGTTGTGCGTGAAAATCCCAGTAACTGAGCAGATTGTGAAATACTCAGACCGGCCCGTCTGGCACCAACAACCATGCCACGCTGAAAATTGCTTAAATCACCTTTCTTTGACATTCAGTTTGGAGTTCAGGAGATTGTCTTGACCAGGACCACACCCCTAAATGCATTGAAGCAACTGCCATGTGATTGGTTGACTAGATAATTGCATTAATGAGAAATAGAACAGGTGTTCCTAATAATTCTTTAGGTGAGTGTATATACTGGGGGCACTATGGATGGGGCATTATTTATACTAGGGGAACTAAGGAGGGCACTGTGGGTTGGGCATAATATATACTGAGGGCATTGCAGGGTTTGGAGTAAAAAACAAACAAAAAAACTATGAAATTCATTCCATTTCTAACAGCCCTTAAAAATGGATGAACAGACTTTAAAAACGGATAGATGGCTAGGAAATGGATAGACACAAGGATGCAAAATGACCATGAAAAACCTGAAAGTTTATCCATTTTTTAACGCTGTGTGACCCCATTAATGTCTATGGATACCCTGCTACACTACCTGTTGTGCTCAAGATTGCCATGTATCCCTAGCCTTACGATGGAAGCTTTCTTTATTATCACTGGAGCTTACCTTATGGACCGGTCCAGTCTAATTCTCTCCCACAGTTGAATCAGCAGTAAAAGGTTTTCTGCAATGGGTATTATTCATTTATTAAATGTTATGTTCACAGTACCTGAGCCAATCCACCGGCATAAATAATGGTAAGATCTGGCATCCACGTGCACCCAGGAACCAGGAGTCCATACAAAGTGAATAGATTATAGGGTACAGAATAGAACATATACACCAACATCTGCAAAATAAGCAAAAAAACATATGGGGTCATTTATCAAACTGGTGTAAAGTAGAACTGGCTTAGTTGCCCATAGCAACCAATCAGATTCCACCTATCATTTTTGACAGATCCTTTGGAAAATGAAAGGTGGAATCTGATTGGTTGTTATAGGCAACTAAGCCAGTTCTACTTTACACCAGTTTGATAAATGACCCCAATATTCTGTAAAATCCTGATAATTCACACATGACTACAGGTAAGTTTAAATATCCCAATTAGCTGAGATATGTGGAGCTGTTTGGTGGAGTTTTAGCAACACCAAGCAAAGTTGCCCCTATACTAACTTTTGAGATGGAAGAAACATTATTATCTCAAAAGCAATCTTTTTTTACTAACCCTATAGATGGCGTAAACTTAGACAGGCTGTCTAGACCTGCAACAGATTTATCAGATGGCCCAGGCTCGATCATAAATGTGTACGGCTAGGCACTTTTTACGCCAAGTATTGGGTGGCTTACTTTGAGGCCTAGTTCACACGAACGTATGGCTTTTATAGTTTTTTGCGGTCCGTTTTTCACGGATCCTTTGTTCCGTTTTTGAGTTCCGTTGTGTTTCCGTTTCTGTTCCGTTTTTCCGTATGGCATATACAGTATACAGTAATTACATAGAAAAAATTGGGCTGGGCATAACATTTTCAATAGATGGTTCAGCAAAAATGGAACAGATACGGAAGACATACGGATGCATTTCCGTATGTGTTCCGTTTTTTTTTGCGGACCCATTGACTTTAATGGAGCCACGGAACGTGATTTGCGGCCAAATATAGGACATGTTCTATCTTTCAACGGAACGGAAATACGGAAACGGAATGCATACGGAACACATTCTGTTTTTTTTTGCGGAACCATTCAAATGAATGGTTACGTATACGGAACACAAAAAAACGTCCCGTACACCCGCAAAAAAAACGTTCGTGTGAACTAGGCCTGAGACATAAATTTGCATCAGATTTTATGGTGCAATTTGGGAACTAAATGTTGCATATCATGCCACACCCTACCTCTAAAGATACATCCTTTTTTTTGGTAAGTCCCCTGTCAGGCTAGGTAAAGATACTTTCTCTAAACCTAGGTGAGCCTGACATTATATTGGCCACTATATCGTTGCTTCTTGAACCCTTGTGTGACAGAAGTGAGAAGGAGTCACTTTTATATTTTAGTCGTATAATAGGCTTAAAAAAATGTTGTTTTTTTCATTGACAGAGAGAAAACATTTTATAGAGGTTTACTGTATGTACAGTATGTAGTGCTATTGTCTTTACAAAATTACCTGGAGTTTTGGGTAGGCAACGGGGTCTTTGATATATGGCTCTTGAAGTTGTATATATAACCGACAGAGATCAGATGGACAATCTAAAGCAGTCTGTGGACCACAGTAAAATGCATATTTAACATATCCAATTTTGTTTTATAGTATTTGTAGTCTATAAGTTGCTATTATGGTAACATATCCTATAGATTTGGCTGCCTATACACATCATAACTGCTGCCTGTGGATGCAAATTCAACCCCTTGTGCTGGGGGTAAGGCCTCATTCACACATACGTGGATTTTTACGGACCACAGTCCGTTAAAAACCTGTCCTGCTGAGTGCACGGTGATATTGGTTGCTATGACGCCGTGTGCTTCATGCCGCCGCCTATGTACAGTAATACACTCGTATGATCTATACGAGTGCATTTGTACAGCGTAGGTGGCACAAAGTGCACGGCATCATAGCAACCAATGGCGCCGTGTGCTCGTGCACTCAGCAGGATGGGATTTCACGGACCGTGGTCCGTGAAAATCCAAGTATTTGTGAATGAGGCCTAAAAAACAAGTCATTACCATCCAAATCATGTGGCCATTGGCTGCTGCAGATGCGTGGGGTTTCAGTCTCATGTGGCAGCTGTGGCGTTTATACCCAGCCTTTCACAGCAATTATAATCAGCTCATATACTAATTCAAAGGGTCACTGAGCTTCCAGCAGACTTTTGATATGTCATAAGCTATGATTGGTGTGGGTCTGAGTGCTGAGACCCCCACTGCTCCCTAGAATTAGTAGAGAGAAGCGCTCGCATATCATACTCTCTCTCCTTGCTGCAAGAGAGGAAGCAAGACGTACTCAATAGAAAATCTATGGGCCAGTCTAAATTAGCACTCAGACCCACACCAGTCAAAACTCTATGACATATCTAAAGTTTGCTAAAAACTCAGTGACCCTTTAAATACTGATACAATCTGGCTATGCTCAAGCAACAATCTGTGGGAGGTTGCTACAAGGCTGCATTCAGTGGCTTCTACTAGAGAGCTGAGGCATCATTGTTTATTCACCAGTAATCCTTCCACTGATACCAGGTCCCACCTGACCACCAGAAACTGCACTCTAAATTCATTGCTGACCAACAAATCCACATTCAAACAGTATTAGACATCTTTCTGTATTATAATACTGGTTTATTAGACTTCTTTCTGTATCACAAATCTGGGTGCAGTCTACAACACAACATATGTCGATGGGGTTTCCATCTTCAGATCAACACCAAAGTCTACATTTAACAAACGCAGATTCTGCTGCAGAGTTATTGCGACTTAAAGGGGTTATCCCATGACTAATGTAAAAAAAATTCAAACCAAACATCATATAGTACATGACAATCTCTAACAAAGAACCAGCCCTGTACCTCACATGGATCCACAGATCTCCACATTCATTGTTCTGCTAGATTTATATCAAGCTGAAAGCTCATGGAGAGTGACTTTTCTGCTGCAGCTATAGAAACATAGAAACATAGAATGTGTCGGCAGATAAGAACCATTTGGCCCATCCAGTCTGCCCAATATACTGAATACTATGGATAGCCCCCGGCCCTTATCTTATATGAAGGATGGCCTTATGCCTATCCCATGCATGCTTAAACCCCTTCACTGTATTTGCAGCTACCACTTCTGCAGGAAGGCTATTCCATGCATCCACTACTCTCTCAGTAAAGTAATACTTCCTTATATTACTTTTAAACCTTTGCCCCTCTAATTTAAAACTGTGTCCTCTTGTGGTAGTTTTTCTTCTTTTAAATATGCTCTCCTCCTTTACCGAGTTGATTCCCTTTATGTATTTAAAAGTTTCTATCATATCCCCTCTGTCTCTTCTTTCTTCCAAGCTATACATATTAAGGTCCTTTAACCTTTCCTGGTAAGTTTTATCCTGCAATCCATGTACTAGTTTAGTAGCTCTTCTCTGAACTCTCTCTAGAGTATCTATATCCTTCTGGAGATATGGCCTCCAGTACTGCGCACAATACTCCAAGTGAGGTCTCACCAGTGTTCTGTACAGCGGCATAAGCACTTCACTCTTTCTACTGCTTATACCTCTCCCTATACATCCAAGCATTCTGCTGGCATTTTGTGCTGCTCTATTACATTGTCTTCCCACCTTTAAGTCTTCTGAAATAATTACTCCTAAATCCCTTTCCTCAGATACTGAGGTCAGGACTGTGTCAAATATTCTATATTCTGCCCTTGGGTTTTTACGCCCCAGGTGCATTATCTTGCACTTATCCACATTCAATTTCAGTTTCCAGAGTTCTGACCATTCTTCTAGTTTTCCTAAATCCTTTTCCATTTGGCGTTTCCCTCCAGGAACATCAACCCTATTACATATCTTTGTGTCATCAGCAAAAAGACAAACCTTACCATCGAGGCCTTTTGCAATATCACTTATGAAGATATTAAACAAAATTGGTCCCAGTACAGATCCCTGTGAAACCCCACTGGTAATATGACCTTGTTTTGAATGTTCTCCATTGACTACAACCCTCTGTTGTCTGTCACTCAGCCACTGCCTAATCCACTCAACAATATGGGAGTCCATGCTCAATGACTGCAGTTTATTGATAAGTCTTCTATGTGGGACAGTGTCAAAAGCCTTACTAAAATCTAGATATGCGATGTCTACTGCACCTCCACCATCTATTATTTTATGTACCCAGTCAAAAAAATCTATAAGATTTGTTTGACATGATCTCCCTGAAGTAAACCCATGTTGTTTTTCATCTTGCAATCCATGGGATTTTAGATGTTCCACAATCCTATCCTTTAATAGGGTGTGTGTCTCAGCTCTACCTATCACAGCTCAGGAGGCAGTTGAAGGAAGAAACTGAGCATGTGCGGCCTTCTCAGTGAGCAGGACAGAGAAATAAGAAAAAAAAAAACAGCAGCTGTCACTATACAGATACATAACTCAGTGGGCATGCTAAATTTTTATTATTTTTTGATAAATTAAGTCTTTTTTATTAACATTTTATAAACTTTTACATACAGAAAGCCCAAAACTCCCATACCCTCCCCCCACATAAAAACCTGTAGATGCTCTCCATCCGCCACATTCCTCACCGCTTGACAACACCATCATTCACTCCAATCAATACATTTGATTTAAACATTGATCCAATTGACAAAGTTACATTTGTTATTAGGCACAACATTCCTCCATTAAATAGTAGAAAAACAATCCATAAGCCCCGCAAAAGACCTCCAACCATGGAGCCGGACGTATATATCAGACATTAGTACTCCTTACACCAATCCCAGACGATATCTCTGGAGTTCCCTAGACGCCAGCCCGGGAGCATCAATCCAAATTTAGCCAGAGCACCCCTTTTCTTATAAACCCATCACTCCAGATTGATTAGCCAATTAATCTTGGCTATATATTCAATCCTGCTAGGACTGCACTCGTCTAGCCAATGCTTACGAGCTATATATAACATGCTGTCCACTTCTACCTTCCTGGGCTCAGTGATTGGCAGGTCCTCCACATATCCCAATACATAGACGAATGGGGTCACATCCAATGTAACTTCATATTAGGAATTAATTAATGAGAGCCAAGCATGACCACAGCATGTTTAACATACATGCAACCTCCTCCCCACATCGAGGACACTTGGAATCGAAACGGAGTCCGATACGAAACAGAAACTGGGGAGTTTTGTAGACCCGATGGATCAGGTACAATTGTGACAACCTATGGGCTTCACTGATTGAGAGCTGCTGATATCTCCAATATCTCCTGCCACTGGTTTTCCTCTAAAGGCCCCACCTCTGCTTCCCACCTTTCCCTACTATTCACTGGGTAGTCCCTCAAAAACAAGTCCAGTATAGCCTGATAAAGCAGGGAAATAACTCCTGACGAAGAGTTCCTTCGATCTATAAGGGCAATGATTTTGTTTTGATGTACAGTGCACATCATACAGTCATCATGGTCAGCCCGAAAGGCATGGCGCAGCTGCAGGTAGCTATAAAAGTCAGAAGAGGGTAAACCAGTATCCGTCTGAAGCTGCTCATAAGTAGAGCCCAAAGACACTGATCACATCCAGAACCACTGGTAGGCAATGACTTGCCTTGGCCAGAAACAACAAAGCATCACCCGCAAATGCCTTTATGTCTGTGGGCAACAAGGATATAGGCCGGTATGAATCCGGGAGGAGAGGGTCTTTTCCTGGTTTAGGGAGAACAACTAATAGCCTCCTGCATGGATGCCGGAAGTGACCCAGTCTCTGAGGCCTCCTGGTAAACCTTCAAGAACTGAGGTAGTAAAATATCTCCAAAAACTTCTTATAAATTTCCACCGGTAACCTGTCAGTTCCTGGCGATTTATTATTTGCCATGAAAGACATTACCTCCTCAATTTCTAGCAGTTGCAGCGGACAGTTAAGGCATTCTCTATCTGCATTAACTTCCGACAACCTAGGCAAGGATACCCCCTGTAGATATGATGATACATCTTTCCCATTGCAAACGAGGCGTGACTGATACAAATCAGCATAAAAAGGAGCCAAAGACAGACACTATATCCTGGCTATCAAAAATTTCTCTCCCATCCACCCCCTGTAGGGCAGTGACATACGCCGAAGTGGACTGAGCCCTAGCCACAAGGGCTAGTAGGTGGCCCGCCTTCTCCCCCTCGTCATAATACTTTTGCCGCTGAAAAGATTGCTTTGTGCGAGCAAGTTCCCCAACATGCGAGTTATATGCATCCTGTGCCTCCTTCCAGATAGATAAAGACATCTGATTACCCTTTCCTACAAAGTTCGCCTCTGTCACCTCTACCCGGTCCCTCAAAAATTCCCCAAGCTGTCGACTTTTAAGTTTGGGTCTACTAATTCCCTGAATAAGCATTCCCCTTAGGCAAGCCTTCATGGCGTCCCACACCACCCCGTCCGCAGCCGAGCCTGCATTCAAATCAAAATACTCCTGTATAGTAGAACTAATATATGGACAGTCAATTACCTGTAGCCAGAAATAATTAAATGTCCATAGCCTCTGAGAAATGAGAACCACTGGTGAGGTGGACAGACGCAGGAACAAGGGAAAATGGTCAGACAGAGCCCTAGCCAAGTATTTCACCTCCACCACCTGTCTACTCACCAACTCAGATCCCAGTGCCAAATCAATGCGTGACAAAGCCTCGTGCGACCTGGTATAACAAGAGAACTGGCGTAATTGGGATGTCGGGTGCGCCACAAATCCACCAAAGACACCTCTTCCAATAAATTACAAAAGGCTGATAAAGGACCATCGGCGTCTGCCTGCGTCCCCCCATATCTATCCCAGTAGGGGTGAATAGTATTGTTAAAGTCCCACACCATCATAACAGGTATATCCGGGTTATCATTAACAACGCCGCACTGCTATAAGGTGGAGTTATATATAGTGATATTAACAGATACTCCTGTGTAAAGATAGTACAGTGTAAGCAAATAAAGCGGCCTTCCGCGTCAACACTGGACGACCGCACCTGAAAGGGGATGGATTTATGGACCAAGACACTAACCCCTCGGGAATAGCTAGATAACGCCGAATGGAAAGTATGACTCATCCATGACCTATGGAACGCCTGCGCCCCTTCCTTCGTTAACCACCTCAGCCCCCAGTGCTTAAACACCCTGAAAGACCAGGCCACTTTTTACACTTCTGACCTACACTACTTTCACCGTTTATTGCTCGGTCATGCAACTTACCACCCAAATGAATTTTACCTCCTTTTCTTCTCACTAATAGAGCTTTTATTTGGTGGTATTTCATTGCTGCTGACATTTTTACTTTTTTTGTTATTAATCGAAATTTAACGATTTTTTTGCAAAAAAATGACATTTTTCACTTTCAGTTGTAAAATTTTGCTAAAAAAAAGAGATCCATATATAAATTTTGCTCTAAATTTATTGTTCTACATGTCTTTGATAAAAAAAAAATGTTTGGGTAAAAAAAAAATGGTTTGGGTAAAAGTTATAGCGTTTACAAACTATGGTACAAAAATGTGAATTTCCGCTTTTTGAAGCAGCTCTGACTTTCTGAGCACCTGTCATGTTTCCTGAGGTTCTACAATGCCCAGACAGTACAAACACCCCACAAATGACCCCATTTCGGAAAGTACACACCCTAAGGTATTCACTGATGGGCATAGTGAGTTAATAGAACTTTTTATTTTTTGTCACAAGTTAGCGGAAAATGATGATTTTTTTTTTTGATTTTTTTTTCTTACAAAGTCTCATATTCCACTAACTTGTGACAAAAAATAAAAAGTTCTATGAACTCACTATGCCCATCACGAAATACCTTGGGGTCTCTTCTTTCCAAAATGGGGTCACTTGTGGGGTAGTTATACTGCCCTGGCATTCTAGGGGCCCAAATGTGTGGTAAGGAGTTTGAAATCAAATTCTGTAAAAAATGACCAGTGAAATCCGAAAGGTGCTCTTTGGAATATGGGCCCCTTTGCCCACCTAGGCTGCAAAAAAGTGTCACACATCTGGTATCTCTGTATTCAGGAGAAGTTGAGGAATGTGTTTTGGGGTGTCTTTTTACATATACCCATGCTGGGTGAGAGAAATATCTTGGCAAAAGACAACTTTTCCCATTTTTTTATACAAAGTTGGCATTTGACCAAGATATTTATCTCACCCAGCATGGGTATATGTAAAAAGACACCCCAAAACACATTCCTCAACTTCTCCTGAATACAGAGATACCAGATGTGTGACACTTTTTTGCAGCCTAGGTGGGCAAAGGGGCCCATATTCCAAAGAGCACCTTTCGGATTTCACTGGTCATTTTTTACAGAATTTGATTTCAAACTCCTTACCACACATTTGGGCCCCTAGACTGCCAGGGCAGTATAACTACCCCACAAGTGACCCCATTTTGGAAAGAAGAGACCCCAAGGTATTCGCTGATGGGCATAGTGAGTTCATGGAAGTTTTTATTTTTTGTCACAAGTTAGTGGAATATGAGACTTTGTATGAAAAAAAATAAAAATAAATCATCATTTTCCACTAACTTGTGACAAAAAATAAAAAATTCTAGGAACTCGCCATGCCCCTCACGGAATACCTTGGGGTGTCTTCTTTCCAAAATGGGGTCACTTGTGGGGTAGTTATACTACCCTGGCATTCTAGGGGCCCAAATGTGTGGTAAGGAGTTTGAAATCAAATTCTGTAAAAAATGACCAGTGAAATCCGAAAGGTGCTCTTTGGAATATGGGCCCCTTTGCCCACCTAGGCTGCAAAAAAGTGTCACACATCTGGTATCTCTGTATTCAGGAGAAGTTGAGGAATGTGTTTTGGGGTGTCTTTTTACATATACCCATGCTGGGTGAGATAAATATCTTGGTCAAATGCCAACTTTGTATAAAAAAAATGTGAAAAGTTGTCTTTTGCCAAGATATTTCTCTCACCCAGCATGGGTATATGTAAAATGACACCCCAAAACACATTCCCCAACTTCTCCTGAGTACGGAGATACCAGATGTGTGACACTTTTTTGCAGCCTAGGTGGGCAAAGGGGCCCATATTCCAAAGAGCACCTTTCGGATTTCACTGGTCATATTTTACAGAATTTGATTTCAAACTCCTTACCACACATTTGGGCCCCTAGAATGCCAGGGCAGTATAACTACCCCACAAGTGACCCCATTTTGGAAAGAAGAGACCCCAAGGTATTCGCTGATGAGCATAGTGAGTTCATGGAAGTTTTTATTTTTTGTCACAAGTTAGTGGAATATGAGACTTTGTATGAAAAAATAAAAATAAAAAAATCATCATTTTCCACTAACTTGTGACAAAAAATAAAAAATTCTAGGAACTTGCCATGCCCCTCACGGAATACCTTGGGGTGTCTTCTTTCCAAAATGGGGTCACTTGTGGGGTAGTTATACTGCCCTGGCATTTTCCAGGGGCCCTAATGTGTGGTAAGTAGGTAAATGACCTGTGAAATCCGAAAGGTGCTCTTTGGAATGTGGGCCCCTTTGCCCACCTAGGCTGCAAAAAAGTGTCACACATGTGGTATCGCCGTATTCAGGAGAAGTTGGGGAATGTGTTTTGTGGTGTCATTTTACATATACCCATGCTGGGTGAGAGAAATATCTTGGCAAAAGACAACTTTTCCCATTTTTTTATACAAAGTTGGCATTTGACCAAGATATTTATCTCACCCAGCATGGGTATATGTAAAATGACACCCCAAAACACATTCCCCAACTTCTCCTGAATACGGAGATACCACATGTGTGACACTTTTTTGCAGCCTAGGTGGGCAAAGGTGCCCAAATTCCTTTTAGGAGGGCATTTTTAGACATTTGGATACCAGACTTCTTCTCACGCTTTGGGGCCCCTAAAATGCCAGGGCAGTATAAATACCCCACATGTGACCCCATTTTGGAAAGAAGACACCCCAAGGTATTCAATGAGGGGCATGGCGAGTTCATAGAAAAAAAATTATTTTGGCACAAGTTAGCGGAAATTGATTTTTTGGATTTTGTTCTCACAAAGTCTCCCTTTCCGCTAACTTGGGACAAAAATTTCAATCTTTCATGGACTCAATATGCCCCTCAGCGAATACCTTGGGGTGTCTTCTTTCCAAAATGGTGTTATTTGTGGGGTGTTTGTACTGCCCTGGCATTTGAGGGTCTCCACCATCATTACATGTATGCCCAGCATTAGGAGTTTCTGCTATTCTCCTTATATTGAGCATACAGGTAATGAGATTTTTTTTTTCCGTTCAGCCTCTGGGCTGAAAGAAAAAAATGAACGGCACAGATTTCTTCATTCGCATCGATCAATGTGGATGAAAAAATCTCTGCCAAAAAAAGAAAAAGGAGGGGAAAGGCGTCTGCCAGGACATAGGAGCTCCGCCCAACATCCATACCCACTTCAGCTCGTATGCCCTGGCAAACCAGATTTCTCCATTCACATCAATCGATGTGGATGAATAAATCATTGCCGGGATTTTTTTTTTTATATATACAAAGTGTTTGCCAAAGTATATGAACACCGCCACCTCCTCAGCTCATATGCCTCGGCAAACGTATCTTTTACTGCAGAGGAGAAATCTCGTCTTGCAGCGCCGCATACACCAACTTGCGTGTAATCTGACAGCAGCGCAGATTACACTAGTCGATCGGTTGGTCCACCTGGAAGGTAAAAAAAACAAAAGAAAAAAGAAAAAACCAGGCCGCAACGCAATAACTTTATTAACTTTAGAACAGAACATATTAACTTTTTTAAACTTTTTTACTTACCGGTAATTTTTTTTTTGTTTGGTTTTTTTTACCTTTATAGAACAAACCTCTCCTTCCCCATGGGACAATGTGCAAAGCGCAAATCGCCCAAAGATGTGGCAAAGTACGTTATGCACTTTATCCCAGGTGAAAGGAGAGGTTTGCAGCAGCTGTGAGTAAAAGGGCCCTAATAGCCCTGTGTGCCTGTCCTGTGAGATGCAATCCCTATGCTAGGTGTACCTGTGTGTGGTACTTCCGGAAACACTCACCAAAGCATAGGGCAGGGTGGTCAGGACAGTCAGGACAGAAATAGCGGGTGTCACGCCTTATTCCACTCCTGCTACAGACACAACATCTTTTTCGGGGTGACGGTTGGGTTGAGGTACCAGGAACGACACTGGGGAAATGTCGCTCGTGTAGACGGCTAACTACACTGGTGGATGGGGCCACGGAACCTCCTGGATAAAGGAGGTTCTCGATGATCTCTTCCTGGAATTTGAGGAAGGATCCTGTTCTCCCAGCCTTACTGTAGAGAACAAAACTATTATACAGCGCCAATTGAATTAAATATACAGACACCTTCTTATACCAGCGTCTGGTTCTGCGGGAAACTAAATACGGAGACAACATCTGGTCATTGAAGTCCACCCCTCCCATGAGCGCATTATAGTCGTGGACACAGAGGGGCTTTTCAATGACACGGGTTGCTTGCTCAATTTGGATTGTCGTGTCTGCGTGAATGGAGGAGAGCATGTAAACGTCACGCTTGTCTCTCCATTTCACCGCGAGCAGTTCTTCGTTACACAAGGCAGCCCTCTCCCCCCTTGCAAGACGGGTGGTTACAAGCCGTTGGGGGAAGCCCACGCGACTAGTTCGCGCGGTGCCACAGGCGCAAATCCGTTCTAGAAACAAATGCCTAAAGAGGGCCACACTTGTGTAAAAATTGTCCACATAAAGATGGTACCCCTTGC
The DNA here is from genome assembly GCF_905171765.1 of Bufo bufo. Classification (NCBI taxonomy): domain Eukaryota; kingdom Metazoa; phylum Chordata; class Amphibia; order Anura; family Bufonidae; genus Bufo; species Bufo bufo. Next base: position 668,485,826 of record NC_053389.1, on the reverse strand, counting down.
TGAATAAGGGTGACACCAAGTCCCAGACTGTCTTCCCACTGCTCCCCAGGTAGTCAGGGCAACCGACCGGCTCCAGGGTCTGATCTTTTCCCTCATAGATCCGAAATTTGTGGGTATAGCCTGTGGCCCTTTCACAGAGCTTATACAATTTGACCCCATACTGGGCACGCTTGCTTGGGATGTATTGTTTGAAGCCAAGGCGCCCGGTAAAATGTATTAGGGACTCGTCTACGCAGATGTTTTGCTCGGGGGTATTCAAATCTGCAAATTTCTGGTTGAAATGGTCTATGAGGGGCCGAATTTTGTGGAGCCGGTCAAAAGCTGGGTGGCCTCTGGGACGGGAGGTGGTGTTGTCGCTAAAATGCAGGAAACGGAGGATGGCCTCAAATCGTGCCCTGGACATAGCAGCAGAGAACATGGGCATGTGATGAATCGGGTTCGTGGACCAATATGACCGCAATTCATGCTTTTTTGTCAGGCCCATTTTGAGGAGAAGGCCCAAAAAAAATTTAAGTTCGGAAACTTGGACTGGTTTCCACTGGAAAGGCTGGGCATAAAAGCTTCCCGGGTTGGCGGATATAAATTGTGTGGCATACCGGTTTGTCTCTGCCACGACTAAGTCCAAGAGCTCCGCAGTCAAGAACAGCTCAAAAAATCGCAGGGCCGAACCGATTTGAGCCGTCTCAACCCGAACTCCAGACTGGGCGGTGAAAGGGGGAACTAATGGTGCGGCTGAAGTTGGTGACTGCCAATCAGGGTTTGCCAGCACCTCAGGGATTCTAGGGGCTCTATGGGCCTGTCTGTGCGGTGGCTGCGACGGGGTAACTACTGCACGTGCCACCGTACCAGCTTCAACTGCCCTTCTGGTGCTCGCCACGTCACCATGTTGTACGGCAGTGCTGGTACTAGGTCCAGGGAGGGCTGCGCTGCTGGTGTATGCCTCACCACGTGATCCGGCAGCGACAGCCCCACTCTGCTGCTCTTGAAGCGGATCCTGCATAACCTGTGGTCTAGCGACACGGGGCCGGGTACGCCTGGTGCTGCCAGGGACCTCAACCTCCTCGTCCGAACTTTGGGTCAGAGAGCCACTGCTTTCTACAGGTTCATATTCTGAACCGCTAGATTCGTCAGATGAGGGTTCCCACTCCTCATCCAACTGGGTCAGAATCCTGTAGGCCTCTTCAGAAGAATACCCCCTGTTTGACATTTTGGACTACTAAATTTAGGGGTATTCCCTGAGACTACCCAAGAAAAAAAGCAAGCCTGTCTTACAAAGGGGAGGCTTGCGAAGTACCGGAGGCCGCTGCGGTTGATAAAAAATATCAAAACTGATTTTTTTTATCGCCGCAGTGCGTGTAAAATGAATGTGCAGTGATCAAAAAAATATATATTTTTTGTCACTGCGGTGGGGCGGGCGTGGGAGAACGCACATGTGGGCGACCGATCAGGCCTGATCGGGCAAACACTGCGTTTTGGGTGGAGGGCGAGCTAAGGTGACACTAATACTATTATAGATCTGACCGTGATCAGTTTTGATCATTTACAGATACTATAAAAGTACAAATGCTGATTAGCGATACGCTAAACAGCGAATAAGTGACTGCGGTGCGGTGGGCTGGGCGCTAACTCACGCTAAACTACCTAACCAAGGGGCCTAAACTATCCCTAAAACCTAACAGCCAATACTAGTGAAAAAAAAAAAGTGACAGTTTACACTGATCACTTTTTTTCCTTTCACTAGTGATTGACAGGGGCGATCAAAGGGGTGATCAAAGGGTTAATTGGGGTGCAGGGGGGTGATCTGGGGCTAAGGTGTAGTGTTTGGTGTACTCACAGTTCAGTCTGCTCCTCTGCTGGATCCAACCGACGAAAAGGACCAGCAGAGGAGCAGACAAGCCATATAACAGATCATATTTACTAATATGATCTGTTATATGACTTGTGATTGGATTTTTTGAAAATCGCCAGCCTGCCAGCCAATGATCGTTGCTGGCAGGCTGGTGACGAACTTGTTCTTTTAATTTTGCCGGCCCGCAATGCGCATGCGCGGGCCGGCTTTGAGCGAAATCTCGCGTCTCGCGAGATGACGCGTATATGCGTGATTGTGCGCAGCGCTGCCACCTCCGGAACGCAAATCTGCATTAGGCGGTCCGGAGGTGGTTAAGTAGGTTTCCTGCAAGCATACAATAGCAGGGAAATACGGGCGTAGATAATCCATCACAGCAAATCGCTTTGATGGATCACCCAGGCCACGCACATTCCAGCTCACAATATTAAATACACTAGCCATACTTAAACATAAAAAATTTGACCCAGCTGATAACATAACGTATTTGGAGCATTGCAGATAAAAGCAATACAATGTTGTTTTTAGTATTTCTCTCGGATCTGCCAATGAGTGTTCTCCGGAAGTCTTGTCTGTGCTCCCTGGTGATAGCGGCTAGGTCATGTATCCCCGCGAGGTGGAAGCTCTCGGTGCCTCCGACTATCAGTTTTTGGATCCAAAAGGTGGAGGAGATCCGGAGAATGGAGGAACTTACCTCACAGCTGAGAGCCAAGCATAAAGCCTTTCTTGATTCATGGGCCCCCTGGTTTTCTTTTCAGGAGTCTCAGGAGTTTCAGGACCTTCTGGTCTAAGCTGAGGATTCTACTCTATACTTTTGATTTACCCCATATTCAGTACCCATCCCCCCCCCCCCCCTTAGTGTCTATTGTCTGTGTGTATTGTCATCCTCCTACTGTTGTTATTGTCTAAGGCGGCTCTTCCTAGTCTGGGTCCATTTATGCACTTTACTCATACTGGTAATGTTGTTTTAATGCTAGTGTAACCCTGTGAAGTTACACCGGCTGCGTTATCTGAAATGCCCAGTAGATGGACTCAGTGTGCTGTTAATAAGACATTGAGCATTGATCACATGACTGGCTGAAATGAGTCACTTGGTTAGTGACATCATCGCAGGTCCTAAAACGACGCTGGCTGCACAGCTCAAAAGAGGAAGGTCCTGGAAAGGTTTGTAGAAGCTACGATTTGCTCAGCCAGAGAGAGGACATGGGTCTGGCATTGAGAGACTGCAGCACAGAGATAGAACCTGGCGGAGAGAACTTACTTCACCCAAGATCACACCTGCTGAGAGAGGGACCGCTGGCAAAGACAAGCACTGAGTCCAGACGTCTGGTGAATCCAGTGAAAGGAGATTGCTGCGGACTGGCCTGGTAAATGGTGTTGTGAGGGTAAGTCAAACCTCTCCCTGTATCACCACAGGGCACCTGTCTCCTCACCACAATAAAGACTCTGTGGGTCCAGTGACGGACATTACACAGCTCAGGCTGCTTCAGTGACCCTGCGGAGCAAGAGCTTATAAGGGCCCCAACTCTCCTATGTGCACCAACGGCCATTAGGGCGAAGATAGGGGGTGGGACGCAGGTGTGCTAGTGGGTGGGTGAGGAAGAATCCACATTACCCTGTTATTTGTGTTACGCTATTGTATTTTCCTATGTACTGTATGTTAGTTCATTTTGTTACGCACTATATAAAGTTAATTCCAGTTAGGCTGTGTCAGTCTCATTTGCACCAAGTATGTTCCCAGTGGAGCCTCACATCCCTACCCCGGATGTTCCACTGGGTGGAGGCACTGCCGCAGACATGTACCCCAACTCCCAGATAGCGGAGGCTCAGGATTCGCCTGTCAGGCATAGTGAGTTAACTAGGGTTAGGGACCCCATAGACACTAGGGGGCGCCCCCAAAACCCTGTTACATATGGAGGCACTGCTGAGATGAATTGGGGTACAACCAGTGAGAATAGATTAAATCCTCAGGCCACTCCCTCCTTTGCAAAAGAGTGGGCCCAGCAAAGAAATGTACCATTGCAGCAAGCTGTGATGTTATGCAAAGTTCCATCCCGCTGTGAGATGAATCACGTCATCTTGTGTATAGAACTTCAATTGGGAATAGGAATGGCGACCGTCAGGGATATCCTGCAGGATTCTGAAGGACAAACTTACATGTTAATATATTGTCATACGGACTTGGGAGACCATGAGATGCCTATCAACATTCATTTATATGGAGCCCCGGATGAAGGATGCTCTTTAGTGTACGCTCTCCTTGATAACAAAGAAAGGGTCTCGCTGCAACAACCTTTTAAATTAGAACAGAGAGATTATGTCACAGAAAATTATTCTAAGCTCCTGACTCCCATCTCCGGAAAGGCTGGAGCCATTCCTAAACAAGCTGCCCATCCTCCTAGAGAACAGGGGATGATTACTCCTAAAGCAGAATTTCATCCATCTACAGCATTACTGAAACCAGACAACCTTGAAGTCCGCACCCCGCCTACAGGAGGTAGTGATGTATCGGACATACTCCAGAAACTCTCAGAAGCCATAGTGACGGCAAACCACACCCATAGTTACCGCAAACGAAAGGTGTTTTCTGGGAATCAGCCTGTTCCTTCAGGAGAAGAGCCTTTTGAGGTCTGGAAGGATAATGCTATGCGGTTGTTGGAGGAATGGTCTTGTACGGATACCATAAAGAAACAGCGGTTGGTGGAGAGTCTTCGTTTTCCCGCTACAGACATGATAAGACTGTACAAGTGAGTAAATGGGCAAGCTACTGTGCACGACTATCTACAAGTTTTGCAGGATGCTTATGGGAAATCAGAAGATTTGGATGATCTGCTGGTTAAGTTCCTAGCCACTAAGCAGAAGGAGCATGAAAAAGCCACTGACTATATCAACCGGTTACAGCTATCGCTTGGAAAGTTATTCCATAAAGGAGCAGTTCCTGCCTCTGAGTTGGATGCTCGGCTATCTAAGCAAATTCAGAGAGGTGGCTTAATCAATAATCCAATTATGATTCTGCTGAGAGCCAAGTTGGATGATAAAGTCCTGCCTTATTCCACCTTAATAAATACAGCCAGGAGATTGGAAGACCAGATGTGTCCACCCCTACAGAAGGAGAAAGAGGATACAGAACTGTCAGCTGTTAGGAAGAAGGTGGCTGAATTGGAGTTCTTATGCAAGTCACCACCAGAGAGAGCAGATCCTCCCCCTGGAAGTGGGGGGCAACACAGGAAGACTCAGAAAAAAACTGTTTCCTGAGGATTCACCCCGCCGAGGGGATTGCTTTAAATGTGGAAAGTCAGGGCATTTTCAGCGGGAGTGCCCTGCGAACTCCATGGAGGTGGATGTGGAGGTGCTGGCAACCGAACTTGAGGAGACTCAAATGACCAGGTCTTGCAAGCGAAGGAAGACCCGGCCTACATATGGTTTATCTGTAGGAGCCAAGATTGGGCCTAAATCTTTGATACACGTGCAAGTAGAAGGAATTCAGGCTTCAGCATTGCTAGATACAGGTTCTCAAGTCACCATTATCTACCGAGACTTCTATGAACGTCATCTGAAACACATTCCTATGGAACCTGCAGGAGAGTTTCAGCTATGGGGCGTTGGTTCTCAAGCTCAACCTGTGGAGGGATGCATAAAAGTGACCATAACTATTCCCAAGTTAAACACTGGGATAATATGTCCTATGGAGCTGGAAGCTTTAATATGCCCTGCAGCCAGGAAAGTGTGTGCCCCAATAATATTGGGCACTAATGCAAAGATGGTACAGGATGTATTCAAGGCCTATCTGACAGAAGTGGGAGATGTCTCCTTAGACCGACTGATGGAGGTCAGCCCTGTCCTAGGGAAAGAGTGTAGACGACTAGCCCTTGAAACAAAACCAGGGTCGTGCCACTATTCAGGAACAGAACCTGCATTTGTGAAGCCTGGTGAGACCAAAACCTTACGAGCCATAGCCTCAATGCACCATGAAATGTTGGGGGGAACTGGACAATACCTTATTGAGTCTCTGCCTGAAGAGGATCAGAAGAAGGGGTGGACTCTCATACCTGAGGTAAAAGATTGGCGGAAAAGGTGGTGTCGGAGCTTTCCTGTGATGGTACAGAATTTAACCCCCACGGAAATCCGGATTGATCGTCATCAGAAGATTGGTGTGATACACCTTTTAGATCAAGTTTCGTCCATCATGTCTGTGAGTGCAGAACAGAAGGATCATGTGAAAGCACCTTTAGATTTTGATCTAGAAGATTCTCCTCTACCACAGGAGTGGAAAGACAGCCTTCGTTCAAAACTGGTCACCCGAGAGGGAGTGTTTTCCAGAGCAGAGATGGACGTGGGGTGTTCTAAGAGTGCCACCCATACTATAAGACTTGCTGATTCTACTCCTTTCAGAGAAAGGTCAAGAAGAATACCCCCTCGAGATGTGGAAGATGTCCGTGACATACTCCAGCAGATGGAAGGAGCAGGCATCATCACAGAGTCTCGGAGCCCCTATGCCTCACCTATTGTGGTAGTGAGGAAAAAGAATGGTTCAGTTCGGCTATGTGTGGACTACCGTACTTTAAACAAGAGGACTGTGCCAGATCAGTACACGTTGCCCCGGATAGAGGATCTTCTGAACGCCCTATCTGGCAGCCAGTGGTTCAGTGTGCTTGACTTGAGGTCTGGATATTATCAGGTACCCATGAAGAAGGAGGATCAGGAAAAGACAGCTTTCATCTGCCCTTTGGGGTTCTTCCAGTTTACCAGAATGCCACAGGGAGTCACAGGAGCTCCTGCTACTTTTCAGAGGCTGATGGAGAAAACTGTGGGGGATATGAATCCCAAAGAGTGTCTAGTGTATCTAGATGACCTAATTGTTTTCGGGAAGACACCAGAGGAGCATGAACAAAGATTGCTAAAGGTGTTGGATCGACTTCAAGCTGAAGGCCTGAAACTATCAGTGGACAAATGCCGATTTGCCTAGAACTCTGTCACTTATGTGGGGCATATAGTCTCCGCTGAAGGAGTAGCCACAGATCCTGCTAAAATTGAAGCAGTGTTGAATTGGCCAAGACCAGATAACATCAGTGAATTGCGGTCCTTTCTCGGATTCTGTGGTTACTACTGAAGGTTCGTGAAAGACTACTCAAAGATTGCTCGAGAGTTACATGACCTACTGAAGATTACCTCTGACGTAACGGGTGCTAAGGCACCATCTCCTAAAGACCCCCTTGGAGAGAAATGGACTTCAGGATGTGAAGATGCCTTTCTGACATTGAAGAAGAGACTTACAGAAGCTCCTGTTTTAGCCTATGCAGACCCTGAGAAACCATATATCCTCCATGTGGATGCCAGTATGGAAGGTCTAGGGGGTGTACTGCACCAAAGTTATCCAGAAGGATTGAGGCCGGTGGCTTACATAAGTAGAAGTATTACAGGTGCAGAGAAGAACTATCCAGTCCATAAATTGGAATTTCTGGCACTCAAGTGGGCCATCGTGGATAAGCTACATGACTATTTGTATGGAGCAACATTTGAAGTAAGGACTGACAACAATCCACTTACCTACATTCAGACTACAGCTAAGCTGGATGCTACAGGACATAGGTGGTTGGCTGCCTTGTCAAGCTACAGTTTCAGCCTGAAGTACAAGCCTGGGCCCAAGAATGTCAGCGCAGATGCCCTGTCCCGCAGACCTAGACTCCCTCCTCACATTGAAGAAGAGGAGTGGGAAGAGATCCCTGGGCCGGGGGTAGGAGCCTTTTGTCAGATGTATGTGGTGGCCGAGAGACAAGAAGAGTTTGCCGAGCTAAGGGGGATAGACTCCATTAGCCACTCTCCAGAAGCCGTGCCTGAGGTGTTCCATGCTCCAGTCATGCTTCAACAGTGGTCCAGTATAACCACAGAAGACAAGAAGAAGGCTCAAGCGCAGGACTGGTATATTGGGATAGTTATCAGAGCAATAAAGACTAAGAATCCTAAATTGCTGACTTCTCTACCTGTGAGTCAAAGAGAATTATACCGAAGAGAATGGAGCCGACTACATCTTGAAGATGGAGTACTCTATAGGGTCGTGAAGTATCATGATCACCCTGACAGAAAACAATTGGTACTACCCCACAGATACCGTGGCATGGTCCTGAGAGCTCTCCACGATCAACATGGGCATCTCGGGGTGGACAAGACCTATGGCCTAGTACAAGATCGGTTCTATTGGCCTCGCATGAGGGAACATGTCGAGCAACATGTAAAGACATGCAGGAGGTGTATCCAGAGGAAGACCCTGCCTGTGAGAGCTGCCCCTATGGGTCATCTGAAAAGTACGGGACCCATGGATCTTGTGTGCATGGACTATCTCGGCATTGAGAGCGATACAGCGGGAATTGGAAATGTGCTGGTGGTAACGGACCATTTCACCAGATATGCTCAAGCCTTCCCCACTAAAGATCAAAAAGCTGTGACTGTAGCCAAAGTCCTTTGGCAGAAGTATTTTATTCACTATGGACTACCCAATCGGATACACTCTGATCAAGGTAGAGACTTTGAGAGTAAGTTGATCAAGGAGCTGTTGGACATGTTGCAGGTGCAGAAGTCCAGAACCACACCTTATCATCCGGAGGGTGATGCACAGCCAGAACGGTTCAATAGGACCCTCCTAGATATGCTAGGGACTCTCAAGCAAGTCGAGCGGTCTTGGAGTAAACATGTGGAAGCCATGGTCCACGCATACAACTGTACAAGGCATGAATCTACAGGGTTCTCACCCTATTTCCTAATGTTTGGAAGAGAAGCTCGATTACCGGTAGATGTCCGTTTGGGAGTGTCTCCTGATGGAACAGATTCAACTTCACACTTTCAATATGTGAGAAACCTCAAACAAAACCTTCATCGGGCCTATGAGTTGGCCACCCAAGCTGCAGCAAAAATGGAAGAACGGAACAAAAGAAGGTATGATTCTAAGGTGAGATATCAGGAGATTCAAGCAGGGTATAAAGTTCTTCTCCGGAATCTAGGTGTGCCTGGAAAACACAAACTGGCTGACAGATGGAAAGATACCCTGTTTGAGGTTGTGTCCAAACTGGAAGGACTGCCAGTGTACAACATTAGGGGCCCGGAGGGCCGAATAAAGGCTTGGCATAGAAACCATCTGCTTCCAGTTGTGTATGCTGATGAAGAGGAAGAGAGTAGTGAAGAACTGGAGGAAAACACAGCAATTGCCTCCTTTAACTCCGGTGGTTCCACAAAGTCCCGAAACCTCTCCTGGGTCACAAAGTTCTCCAAGGTTGAATCCAGAAAGTCCATGTTTCGTGCCTGGAACTTCCCTTAGAGACTCTACTTCGAAGGCAGGAGTCGAAGTCCCACAGTTGATGTCCCAAGATCCTCTCCCACAGCGAGAACTGAGACACAGCACCAGAGTGCGGCAACCCCCTAGGGCCTTAGTTTATGATAATATAGGAGAGCCCAGTTATGCCCCGCTGACACAAGCAGCATCTAAAATGGCCACTTTCCTACATGCACTAGCTGAAGTGGTAAATGTTAGTGACTCTTTACCCTAAATAAATAGCTAGCTAGGATATTACTGTGCCAACTGTACTGTATGTATGCTAAACATTTTTCTGTTGAATTTTCGTTAAGCCCCCTGGCTCGGACTTGCCAGTGGAAGGCAAGTATTTTTCAAGGGGGAGCATGTAACCCTGTGAAGTTACACCGGCTGCGTTATCTGAAATGCCCAGTAGATGGACTCAGTATGCTGTTAATAAGACATTGAGCATTGATCACATGACTGGCTGAAATGAGTCACATGGTTAGTGACATCATCGCAGGTCCTAAAACGACGCTGGCTGCACAGCTCAAAAGAGGAAGGTCCTGGAAAGGTTTGTAGAAGCTACGATTTGCTCAGCCAGAGAGAGGACATGGGTCTGGCATTGAGAGACTGCAGCACAGAGATAGAACCTGGCGGAGAGAACTTACTTCACCCAAGATCACACCTGCTGAGAGAGGGACCGCTGGCAAAGACAAGCACTGAGTCCAGACGTCTGGTGAATCCAGTGAAAGGAGATTGCTGCGGACTGGCCTGGTAAATGGTGTTGTGAGGGTAAGTCAAACCTCTCCCTGTATCACCACAGGGCACCTGTCTCCTCACCACAATAAAGACTCTGAGGTCCAGTGACAGACATTACACAGCTCAGGCTGCTTCAGTGACCCTGCAGAGCAAGAGCTTATAAGGGCCCCAACTCTCCTATGTGCACCAACGGCCATTAGGGCGAAGATAGGGGGTGGGACGCAGGTGTGCTAGTGGGTGGGTGAGGAAGAATCCACATTATCCTGTTATTTGTGTTACGCTATTGTATTTTCCTATGTATGTTGGTTCATTTTGTTACGCACTATATAAAGTTAATTCCAGTTAGGCTGTGTCAGTCTCATTTGCACCAAGTATGTTCCCAGTGGAGCCTCACATCCCTACCCCGGATGTTCCACTGGGTGGAGGCACTGCCGCAGACATGTACCCCAACTCCCAGATAGCGGAGGCTCAGGATCCCCCTGTCACGCATAGTGAGTTAACTAGGGTTAGGGACCCCATAGACACTAGGGGGCGCCCCCAAAACCCCGTTACACTAGGATTATGTTCTTATTTGATTTTTCTTTTCTTAGCCTGATATGGTTATGGGCCAGTCGAAAAGGGTCCTCGCTCCGACGAGGTTCCTTTCATTATACCACAAGTGCCATAAGATATTATGGGAATTGATGTATGATGTGATATCATTGTTGTCCTATATGTCTGATACAAGGATTCTATTGTATGACCTTACTAATGCATAATTGGACTTTTGTATTTATTTAAATAAAGAATAAAAAAATAAAAAAAGCAATACAATGGCGGTACAGTACCAATATGTACCATGACAGCACAGATACAGAGCATCAATACAGACAAAGTATAAAAGATGCCCTGAAAAAGAAAACAACAAAAACCAGAACCGAAAAAAATCAAACCTGCATAGCATCATCTAACAGGCCGAGGCACAAGTCCTCCATGAAACCGGATATAAAAAACAGCAACGCTCCAAGCGCTCTACTTCTGTTGAGCGAGACTATCTCCCGCCGCAAAAGGATACACTTGTTCCATGGGCAGTTCAGTAGTAGAACAGTAGAGGGATAACGTCCCAACAGGTCACTCAGTGAAAACCGAGGGTGCAAACTTGAAATAAACGGACGGCTATCATCTCTCCTCCTGTCGCAGCGGTCGTTCGTGCTGGTCAATCCATGTAGCCGCATCTTTCGGTGCAGTGAAGAAATGGACAGATCCCAGAGCAGCTACCCGCAGAAGTGCCGGGTACATCATAGAATAGGGCACTTGCAAAGAACGAAGTCGCCGCTTGACATCCAAGAACTGGCTCCGCTTCTTTTGGACTTCCGAGGAAAGTAGTGAAGTTACTTAAACAGAACAGGACGTGGAGGCGCTCCCGGCGACAACGGTCTCGTGGGGACTCGGTGCACCCGTTCCACCACATATAATAGGGAAAGCACCTCTGTGCCAAAAACTTCTTTAAGCCAATTCTAAAAGTAGGATGTAGGATCCTGTCCCTCGACTTTTTCAGGGATCCCCAGAAGTCGCACATTGTTACATCTAAGGCGGTTCTCTAGATCGTCAGTCAATGAATGCGGGATGATCTGGTTAGGGGGAGGCAGCTTATCTTCCACCTCCACAATTCTTTCATTAACTTTCTGCAGATCATGTTGAATAAAGGAGAACTCTTGCTTCAGGGACACCATTTGCTGCTGTAGCGCTGTCAGGGCCACTCCACACTGGGTTACTGCCCGGAAAACATCTTTCAGTGTTGGCTCTGCACTCTGGAGGAATATGGCCCACTCCTCCTCTGCCATAACTGCCTCCTCTGCCCTTGCCAGACCAACCTCCATACTTCCAGCTTGGGCTCCTCCTGCAGTGGATTTCTCCCCTGCCTAGACTGACTCCTCCACCTCCAGATCCTCCTCCATGCGGGGCCCCTTCATCTCTGGCATCTTCTGTGATGCCCTGGAGCTTATCACAGCTCGCGCTGCCGCCGCACACCTCTCGCCCTGCTCGTGTTCCTCACACTCAGGAGCGTGTCGGCGCCATCTTGCGCAGCGCCCGGCACCTCCTGCCGCCTCCTTACACTTTTATGCGGCTCCTCCGGCCATGGGACCTCTGCAGAGGGACGCAGGCCAGGCAGGACAATAATATCTAAGCGACAATCAGCCCCAGAAAGGCAGCTGGAAGCCCACAGAGGAGGATTTCAGGATACTTGGTGGGAGCTCGCAATCACTGCTGCCGCTCACATCCCCAGCCAAGCTACGCCTTGGCCATGCTACATTTTTGATTACATGCAATTACAAAAGTATATTTTTCATGGGACAACCCCTTTAATGGCAAAATCCAATGTGAAAAATAATTGTCATATCTGGAATCTCAGTTGTCTATAACGAAAAGATTGTGATGTCAACCTTTCCAATTAACACCAATATCAGTATCCAAACGGCATTATTTGCCACTGTCCAAGTCAGTTGATGTGGATGGTGATTTCAATACTCATCAACAGCTGCAACAAGAATAAGAAAGGAACATGTCATCAGACTCGACCAGTAGTGCAGCCTCATGCCTTGGGCCATTATCGTCAAAAGAATACTTATCTTAGAAAATGGGAGATGAGAATTAAGCACACAGCCACCCTCCTTAGGGCTCATTCACACGAACGCGTGCTGCCCGTTGCAATATTGCGGACCGCATTTGCGGATCCGCAATACACGGGCACCGTTCCGTGGCCATTCCGCATCACGGATGCGAATCCATTCATTTCAATGGGTCCGCAAATCCGGAGATGCGGAACAGAAGAACGGAACACTACAGAGTGCTTTCTGGGTTTCCGTTCCGTGATTCCGCACCGCAATAACATAGAACTTGCTCTATCTTTTTGCGTAACAGAAGAATCGTGGACCCATTTAAGTGAATGGGTCTGTGATCCCCATGCGCCTGCCCCACGGACGGTGCCCGTGCATTGCGGACCGCAATTTGCGGGCCAAAGCACGGGCTTCACACGTTCGTGTGAATGAGTCCTTATACTATCCATTTCTTTTGGCTTGCCCAGTGGATGACCAATTTTATTACTAAGTTTTAAGAAAAAACATATCTACAAACCTTATAGTGAAGGTATTTGGAAGGTGGAACTTATATTTAGGCGTGTCTGCGTTTGCTACTCTACACCTATTTAAAGGGGTTGTCCAATGTGGGACATTTATCACATATTGCTAAAAACCCTGAAGTCCCATTCTGGGATTTCCAAAAATAGCCTTCTATAGGAGTTCCGAAAATAGCAGAGTACACTCACTCGGCTATTTTTGGAAGGTCCATAGCAATGAATGGAGAGAACATTGTGTATGCGTGGTATGCTCTTCACTGTCTTTTGAGGCCATATTTTGGAGACAGAAGCAGGTACCAGTGGTTGGACCCTCACCTATCTAATACTGGTGACATATCCTAGTGATATGCCATAATTGGAGATGGGACAACCCTTTTAGGTGTCTATTGTACTGCATCTAACTCACCATTCCTCTGAATATACAGAAGATAGTTGCAGCGATGAGGTACATGACCAGCACTAGGTCAGATGGTCTTCTTAATAAATTCTTTTGCTGAATATTTTGGGCCTCCTGCAGAAAACAATATAGACTAAAGTTAATGTAAGGCTCACAAGTTAAATAATATTCATTCATATTTCATGCACATTAAAATGTTTTATATTAGTTTATCAGTTCTATTATAAAAAACCTCAGCTAACATGTTTGTCCATGAAGGATTTCCCTAAAGAATCCTGAAAACATTGTAAAAGCAGCATTAAAGCAGTGTTAGGCCTCTTTCACACGACAGTATGTCTTTTTCAGTGTTTTGCGGTCCGTTTTAAACGGATCCGTTGTTCCGTTTTTTGTTTCCGTTGTGTTTCCGTTCCGTTTTTTCCGTTCCGTTTTTCCGTATGGCAAATACAGTATACAGTAATTTCATAGAAAAAATTGGGCTGGGCATAACATTTTCAATAGATGGATCCGCAAAAAACGGAACGGATACGGAAGACATACGGATGCACTTCCGTATGCATTCCGTTTTTTTGCGGACCCATAGAATTTAATGGAGCCACGGAACGTGATTTGCGGCCAAATATAGGACATGTTCTATGTTAAAACGGAACGGAAAAACGGAAATACGGAAACGGAATGCATACGGAGTACATTCCGTTTTTTTTGCGGAACCATTGAAATCAATGGTTCCGTATACGGACTGCAAAAAACGGCCCGCAAAACGGAAAAAAAAAACGGCCGTGTGAAAGAGGCCTTAGGGCAAGTTTTATGTGATGGTCTGTACTTTAACCTCTTCATTACCAGTGATTGCTGTATCCATTACAGTGCTAACTTCCACTCTGTAATGCTTGTATCTATCACGTCGATCTGGTAGGTACTGTCACTATAGCCATAAGATGAGCATCAGGAGCGAGGCTGTAATGCACAGGTCTGTTTCCATTGCACCAGCTGGGATAGTAAAATAACCTCAGATCCTAGCAGTTAACCCCACCACTGCTGAAAATGCAGATATCATAACACTGCCAAGGCGTAGTGTAGATCTACCAGCTATTCGACCACAGGGGTAATCCAGGAGCACAGATTCTGCTCCATCCAGTGTGGTGGACATAGAAACCAACGACAAAAAATCCAGCTACACCAGTAAAGAAAAATCTCCTTTTTTATTGAATAATAAAATAGTCAACAATCACGACAATGAGTACAAAAAATATTGACTCGTTTCAATCACATACACTATTTTAATTATAACATACAACCAAATCCAAAGTGAACGGGAAATAAATAGCTAGGAGGGAGCAGCATAAAACATTACTGCCAAGCCTGGCCATGTCAAAGGTCCCCAGAGATGTAATTGGTTATCTTACTGTATGTCCCAGGAGAACAAACGCCTTCTTTTTCCCAACAACAGATCTCATGGGTATGACCTTACACACATTAGATCATCAGCCGAAAACAGTAAATTTGGCAAAGTCTAATCTATATTAGTAATCTATGATAATCATCTGCATTTATATTGAGCTGGCAAATACCACAGAACTTCATAACTGAGAGAAATAAGGTATTTTATTCTACATGGCAATAGTTGCACTTTCATATTGCTAATCACATTCACATTTTGTAAAAAAATAATTGAGTAAGAGAAGTGATGAAAAAAATGGCGAATCAGCCATTTTGACCCTTTTTTTTCATTACGCGATTCGCCGTATTGGAAAAATATTTTTATATTTTAATAGTACGGGCACTTTTAGACACGGTGATGCCCATGATGTTTATATTTTTTGTTATTTATGTCTTTATTTTTTTATTCTACGGATTTTAATTTTTATATTTTTTAAATGTATTTTTTTTTTACTTTTTTTGTTTTGTAGCTTGTGTTTGAGGCAACAAAACTGTATCAATTTTTTTTATTCTGTACCATTATATTATATATCCATATTGGTACTGGAATTACTCATTTCTTATGTTGGCCTATAAAATAAGAATTGTAGCTTCAATACGGGTCTTTTTAGAGAGACCCAGCGTATTGAAACTAATTACCGGCATCCTCATTGACTGGGTTTTAGACCCATTAGATGCCATGATCACGGCATCTAAAATGCTTTAATGACCACGATCGGCATTATTGCTGGTCACGGTTATTAGCCACGGGTCTCTGCTGTTTGAAAACAGTGGAGATCCACTGACCATGGTGCCTGATGCACGCGTGAGCGGGTGCCATTTTTACCAATCGCTCCAGCTCAATACATGTATATTACTGGTAGCGAAGGGGTTAAAATTTAGCCATACCCTACAAAGCAAGCTGCAGAATACCATTCACTGGCATATCCGACAAACTGGATCTCCAGTCCCTTTCTGTCCTTTCCTGAATTATCTTTAACATGAGTTTAAAATCAGCTTAGAAGATCCTCAAGGAGAGAAGGGAGGAGAGGTGTAGACTGAGGGGCCAACAGCCAGTCTGACGGACTAGCTAGTGAACACATTCTGAAGCTTGCTATGTGGAGTACATACAGGTAAGCTGCAGAAGCCAAATGAAGCAAAAATTTTAAAGGGCATCTGTCAGCAGATTTGTACCTATGAAACTGGCTGACCTGATGCATGTGCGCTTGGCAGCTGAAGGCATGTCACCGGTCCCGTTTCAAAGGCTTTATTCAATCCATGCCAAATTAGAGATAAACAAGGGAGGACAAAAAAATCCCTGGCCTACAGTCATTCCATGTGATGTCACACTTAAGGCCTCTTTCACACGGCCGTTTTTTTTTTCTGTTTTGCGGGCCGTTTTTTGCGGTCCGTATACGGTCCGTATACGGAACCATTCATTTCAATGGTTCCGCAAAAAAAACTGAATGTATTCCGTATGCATTCCGTTTCCGTATTTCCGTTTTTCCGTTCCGTTTAAAGATAGAACATGTCCTATATTTGGCCGCAAATCACGTTCTGTTGCTCCATTAAAGTCTATGGGTCCGCAAAAAAACGGAATGCATACGGAAATGCATCCGTATGTCTTCCGTATCCGTTCCGTTTTTTGCGGAACCATCTATTGAAAATGTTATGCCCAGCCCAATTTTTTCTATGAAATTACTGTACACTGTATATGCCATACGGAAAAACGGAACGGAAAAACGGAACGGAAACACAACGGAAACAAAAAACGGAACAACGGATCCGTTTAAAACGGACCGCAAAACACTGAAAAAGACATACTGTCGTGTGAAAGAGGCCTTAGGAAATACGGAAACGGAATGCATACGGAATGTGTTCCGTATGCATTCCGTATTTCCGTTTTTCCGTTCCGTTGAGAGATAGAACATGTCCTATATTTGGCCGCAAATCACGTTCCGTGGCTCCATTAAAGTCAATGGGTCCGCAAAAAAAAACGGAACACATACGGAAATGCATCCGTATGTCTTCCGTTTCCGTTCCGTTTTTTCTGAACCATCTATTGAAAATGTTATGGCCAGCCCAATTTTTTCAATGTAATTACTGTATACTGTATATGCCATACGGAAAAATGGAACGGAACGACGGAACGGAAACACAACGGAACCAAAAAAACGGAACAACAGATCCGTTAAAAACGGAACGCAAAACACTGAAATGGACATACTGTAGTGTGAAAGAGGCCTTACTCTTAGGCCTCATGCACACGACAGTATTTTTTCACGGTCCGCAAAACGGGGTTCCGTTGTTCCGTGATCCGTTTCCGTTTTTGTTTCCGTGTGTCTTCCTTGATTTTTGGAGGATCACCAGACATGAAAAGTGAAAAAAAAATCTAAGTCAAGTTTGCCTTGCAAATGATAGGAAAAAAACGGACACGGATCACAGACTCGGATGACAATCTTGTGTGTGCCTCTGTGTTTTTTCACGGACCCATTGACTTGAATGGGTCTGCGAACCGTTGTCTGTAAAAAAAATAGGACAGGTCATATTTTTTTGATGGACTGGAAACACGGATCACAGACGCGGATGACAAACGGTGCATTATCCGAGTTTTCAACGGACCCATTGAAAGTCAATGGGTCCACAGAAAATCATAGCTAAAATTTGCTAGCAGATGCCCTTTAACCACTTCCCATCTGGGCCATTTGCCCCCTTCCTGACCAGGCCTAATTTTGCAAAACTGACATATCTCACTTTATGTGGTAATAACTTTGGAACGCCTTTACTTATCCAAGTCATTCAGAGATTGTTTTCTCGTGACACATTGTACTTCATGATAGTCATACATTTGAGTCAATATATTTCACCTTTATTTATGAAAAAATCCCACATTTACCAGAAATTTTGAGAAATTCTCAATTTTCTAAATTTCAATTTCTCTGCTTTTAAAACAGAAAGTGATACCTCATAAAATATTTATTACTTAACATTCCCCATATGTCTACTTTATGTTGGCATCATTTTGGAAATGTCATTTTATTTTTTTAGGACATTAGAAGGCTTAGAAGTTTAGAAGCAATTCTTCAAATTTTTAAGAAAATTGCCAAAACCCACTTTTTAAGGACCAGTTCAGGTCTGAAGTCACTTTGAGGGGCCTACATAGTGTATACCCCCATAAATGACCCTATTGTAGAAACGACACCCTCAAGTTACTTAAAACCGATTTTACAAACTTTGTTAACCCTTTAGGCGTTCCACAAGAATTAAAGGAAAATGGAGATCAAATTTTTAAATTGAACTTTTTTGGAAGATTTTAATCCAATTTTTTCTTTAACCGCTTTACGTCCGCGCATAGGATATAAACGTCCTATGGGTGGACCTCTATTTCTGAAAGCACGTTTTAAAACGTCCTTTCAGAAATAGCAGCTGCACGCTAATCGTGCAGCTGCTGATCGGGTTGCCCGCTGTCAGTGACAGCAGGGCAACCCTAAGACAAGGCAGGGACAGTGCCCAGGTGTCCCTGCCTTCCGGATCGCTGCAGACACAGCGCTCACCGAGCGCTGTGTATGCAGAGCAGGAAGCGCTATGCGCTTCTTGTTCCGGCCCGGCGGTCATGTGACCGCCGTGACCGGAGTGTGCAGGAGCTGTGTGAGGTCTCTCAGAGACCTCGATCAGCCCTGCTGTGAGGCTGTACAGCGCAGGATTGCTGCTGTACAGCCTCTCTAGGGGTGTATTTGTCCTGTAACTGGGGCTACTATGTCAGCCCCAGTTACAGGAGAAATCAACTGTGAAAAAAAAAAATGAAAAAGTGAAGTAAATGTCCCCCAGAGGTCTTGTATGACCTAATGGGGGACGAAAAGTGTAAAATAAAAAAAATAAAAATAAAAGGTTGAAAATAAAGAAATAAAAAAAAGTTTCACATGTAAAAAAAAAAAGTCCCCAAGTAAGGAATGAAAAAAAAAAAGTTAGAAATACAAAAAATAAAATAAAATAGACATATTTGGTATTGCCGCGTCCGTAAAAACCAGCTCTATAAAAATATCACATGACCTAACCCCTCGGATGAACACCGTAAAAAAAAAAAAAAAACAGTGTCAAAACAAGCAATTTTTGTCACCTTGCATCACAAAAGGTGCAACACCAAGTGATCAAAAACGCGTATGTCCCACAAAATGGTACCAATAAAACCGTCACCTCATCCAGCAAAAAATGAGCCCCGACATAAGAAAATCTCTCAAAAAATAAAAAAACTATAGCTCTTAGAACATGGAGACACTAAAACATCATTTTTTTGGTTTCAAAAATGCTATTATTGTGTTAAAGTGAAACAAATAAAAAAAGTATACATATTAGGTATTGCCGCGTCCGTAAAAACCAGCTCTATAAAAATATCACATGACCTAACCCCTCGGGTGAACACCGTAAAAAAAAAAAAAAAAAAAAATCTGTGTCAAAACAAGCAATTTTTGTCACCTTGCATCACAAAAGGTGCAACACCAAGTGATCAAAAACGCGTATGTCCCACAAAATAGTACCAATAAAACCGTCACCTCATCCCGCAAAAAATGAGCCCATACATAAGAAAATCTCTCAAAAAATAAAAAAACTATAGCTCTTAGAACATGGAGACACTAAAACATAATTTTTTGGGTTTCAAAAATGCTATTATTGTGTAAAACTTTAATAAATGAGAAAAAGTATACATATTAGGTATCGCCACGTCCGTAACAATCTGCTCTATAAAAATGTCACTTGACTGAACCCCTCAGGTGAATGCTGTAAAAATAAATAAATAGAAACTGTGCTAAAACAACCAATTTTTTGGTCACCTTGCCCCATAAAGTGTTATAATGAATGATCAAAAAATCATATGTACCCAAAAATAGTACTAATAAAACTGGCACCTTATCCCCTAGTTTCCAAAATGGGGTCACTTCTTGGGAGTTTCTACTGTAAGGGTGCATCAGGGGGCTTCAAATGGGACATGGCATCTAAAAATCATGTGGAGTTCCTTTTCTTCTGCGCCCTGCCGTGTGCCCATACAGCAGTTTATGACCACATGTGGGGTGTTTCTGTAAACCGCAGAATCTGGGTAATAAATATTGAGTTTTGTTTGGCTGTTAACCATCGATGTGTTAAAGAAAAAAATTGATTAAAATGGAAAATCTGCCAAAAAAGTGAAATTTAAAAATTTGATCTCCATTTTCCTTTAATTCTTGTGGAACGCCTAAATGGTTAACAAAGTTTGTAAAATCGGTTTTGAATACCTTGAGGGGTGTAGTTTCTACAATGGGGTCATTTATGGGGGTATCCACTATGTAGGCCCCCCAAAGTGACTTCAGACCTGAACTGGTCCTTAAAAAGTGGGTTTTGGCAATTTTCTTAAAAATTAGAAGAATTGCTTCTAAACTTCTAAGCCTTCTAACGTCCTAAAAAAATAAAATGACATTTCCAAAATGATGCCAACATAAAGTAGACATATGGGGAATGTTAAATAATAAATATTTTATGAGGTATCACTTTATGTTTTAAAAGCAGAGAAATTGAAATTTAGAAAATTGCGAATTTTTCAAATTTTTGGGTAAATTTGGGATTTTTTCATAAAAAATAAAGGTGAAATATTTTGACTCAAATTTATGACTATCATGAAGTACAATGTGTCACGAGAAAACAATCTCTGAATGACTTGGATAAATAAAGGCGTTCCAAAGTTATTACCACATAAAGTGAGATATGTCAGTTTTGCAAAATTTGGCCTAGTCAGGAAGGGGGCAAATGGCCCAGATGGCAGGTGGTTAACACATCGATGGTTAACAGCCAAAGAAAACTCAATATTTATTACCCAGACCCCACATGTGGTCATAAACTGCTGTATGGGCACACGGCAGGGCGCAGAAGAAAAAGAACTCCGCATGGTTTTTAGATGTCATGTCCCATTTGAAGCCCCCCTGATGCACCCTTACAGTAGAAACTCCCAAGAAGTGACCCCATTTTGGAAACTAGGGGATAAGGTGCCAATTTTATTGGTACTATTTTTGGGTACATATGATTTTTTGATCATTCATTATAACACTTTTTGGGGCAAGGTGACCAAAAGATTGGTTGTTTTAGCACAGTTTTTATTTATTTATTTTTACAGCGTTCACCTGAGGGTTTCGGTCAAGTGACATTTTTATAGAACAGATTGTTACGGACGTGGCGATACCTAATATGTATACTTTTTTCTTATTTATTTAAGTTTTACACAATAATAGCATTTTTGAAACAAAAAAAAATTATGTTTTAATGTGTCCATGCTCTGAGAGCTATAGTTTTTTTATTTTTTTGAGAGATTTTCTTATGTAGGGGCTCATTTTTTGCGGGATGAGGTGACAGTTTTATTTGTACCATTTTGCGGGACATACGCCTTTTTGATCACTTGGTGTTGCACTTTTTGTGATGTAAGGTGACAAAAATTGCTTGTTTTGACACAGTGTTTTTTTTTTGTTTCTTTTACGGTGTTCACCCGAGGGGTTAGGTCATGTGATAATTTTATAGAGCTGGTTGTTACGGATGCGACAATACCTAATATTATACTTTTTCTTATTTATTTCACTTTAACACAATAATAGCATTTTTTAAACCAAAAAAATTAAGTTTTAATGTGTCCATGTTCTGAGAGCTATAGTTTTTTTTTATTTTTTGAGAGATTTTCTTATGTAGGGGCTAATTTTTTTGCGGGATGAGGTGACTGTTTTATTGGTACCATTTTGTGGGACATACGCCTTTTTGATCACTTGGTGTTGCACTTTTTGTGATGTAAGGTGACAAAAATTGCTTTTTTTGACAGTTATTTATATATTTTTTTTATGGTGTTTATCGGACTGGGTCGATTATGTGATATATTTATAGAGCCGACCGTCACGGACGCGGCAATACCAAATATGTCTATTTATTTTATTTTATTTTTTCTATTTTTAACATTTTTATTTATTCCTTACTTGGGGAATTTTTTTTTACATGTGAAACCTTTTTTTTATTTTTTATTTTTAACACTTTATTGTTTTATTTTTTTATTTTACACTTTTCATCCCCCATAGGGTCATACAAGACCTCTGGGGGACATTTACTTAACTTTTTTTTTTTTTTTTTCACTGTTGATTTCTCCTGTAACTGGGGCTGACATAGTAGCCCCAGTTACAGAAGAAATTCACCCCTCAGAGAGGCTGTACAGCGCAATACAGCCTCAGTGCAGGGCTGATCGAGGTCTCTGAAAGACCTCACACAGCTCCTGCACTCTCCGGTCCCAGCGGTCACATGACCGCCGGGCCGATACAGGAAGCGCATAGCGCTTCCTGCTCTGCATACACAGCGCTCGGCGAGCGCTGTGTATGCAGCCATCCAGAAGGCAGGGACACCTGGGCACTGTCCCTGCTATCTCTCTGGGTTGCCCTGCTGTCACTGACAGCGGGCAACCCGATCAGCAGCTGCACGATTAGCGTGCAGCTGCAGTTTCTAAATGGACGTTCTGGAACGTCCATTCAGAAATAGAGAACCACCTCCCAGACGTTTATAGTCAACGTGAGGACGGGAGGTGGTTAAGTAAACCCACTTAAATTATTTTTTTTATCACAAAATACATGCAAATAAAGGGAACCTGTCACCGGGATTTTGTGTCTAGAGCTGAGGACATGGGTTGCTAGATGGCCGCTAGCACATCCGCAATACCCAGTCCCCATAGCTCTGTGTGCTTTTATTTGCGATTTCATACATATGCAAATTAACCTGAGATGAGTCACAGCTTGAAAATATGACTCTTCTCTGGTCACACAAGTGCGCTAATAGGGGGGGGGGGGGGGGGGCCAAATAAGGGCTCTTTCACACTTGCGTTGTTGGGTTCCGGCATAGAGTTCCGTCGTCGGGGCTCTATGCCGGAAGAATCCTGATCAGGATTATCCCAATGCATTCTGAATGGAGAGAAATCCGTTCAGGATGCATCAGGATGCCTTCAGTTCCGGAACGGAACGTTTTTTGGCCGGAGAAAATACCGCAGAATGCTGCGCTTTTTGCTCCGGCCAAAAATCCTGAACACTTGCTGCAAGGCCGGATCCGGAATTAATGCCCATTGAAAGGCATTAATCCGGATCCGGCCTTAAGCTAAACGTCGTTTCGGCGCATTACCGGATCCGACGTTTAGCTTTTTCTGAATGGTTACCATGGCTGCCGGGACGCTAAAGTCCTGTTTGCCATGGTAAAGTGTAGTGGGGAGCGGGGGAGCAGTGTACTTACCGTCTGTGTGGCTCCCAGGGCTCTTCAGAGTGACGTCAGGGCGCCCCACGCGCATGGATCACTTGTCGCATGGATCACGTCATCCATGCGCATGGGGCGCTCTGACGTCATTCTGGAGCGCCCCGGGAGCCGCACGGACTGTAAGTATACTGCTCCCCACTACTACTATGGCAACCAGGACTTTAATAGCGTCCTGGGTGCCATAGTAACACTGAACGCATTTTGAAGATGGATCCGTCTTCAAATGCTTTCAGTTCACTTGCATTGTTACGGATCCGGCGGGCACCTCCGGCAAATGGAGTGCACGACGGATCCGGACAACGCAAGTGTGAAAGAGGCCTAAGACATGGATTGATATTAATGCCATCTGAATTAGGCCTTATCATATATATTTAATTGTAAAGCTAGTATATAAGACAGATAAACACATCAACTAAGCCAATCATAAGCTACCCAGATTGGCTATCACAGTAATCATTAAAGGGGTTGGACTCTTTCTGGTTATAGTTGACCAATGTGTTTGTGAGATGATTATATAGAATTTACTATTATAGCTTTTGTGGAAATTCTGCACCATTTACTATATTTCATAAGGTACACTCCCTTGTTTGCCAAGTCTTTTGTGTTGTCCACACAGAGGCCTTTGCCATAAAATGGCTGCTGATGGAGGGTCATGTGACCAGGCAAATCACCTCCATGGGATGTCTCCTCCATTAAAAATGCACTGCATCTGCTGTCTGTACTTCACTGCTGGGAGTTTAGTCTGAATGCAGGAGACATCACATGGAGGCGATTTGCCTGGCCAAACTTGTGAACAGGGCCTCTGTGTGGACAGCACAGAAGATCTGCCTAACAATGGGGCAAGGCTTGTCAGATATAGCAAACGGCAAAGAATATCAACAACGGCTGTTAGTCATCTTACATACACATAGGTCACAAGTAGACAGAACTTGGCCAACCCCTTTGAGCACCCGTTCAGACACTGTGGCGTCCACATGTGGTCAAACATGCTTTGCCAATGGCTGAATGATTTTGAAGGTAATGCCTCAGTTTTACAAAAAATTGTGTGCCCATTGGCAATCGCATATCAGCGGATGTCTGCCCATACATTAATAATTTTAGAAATTTTAGACAGTGTTCTTATCAGGTTGCTTTACAAAGATATTACCTTTGCAGATGGATTACTGGTAGCGGATGGTTGTTTGTAGATTCTAAACCCAGCCCACAGTGGAAGGCAAATATACAGGAAGTTCAAGAAAAATGCAGGACAAATCCTCGTTCCATATTTACCTAGTGAAAAGAGAGTTCCTATATTTAAAAGAGTACACTAAAACGCTTGTTACCCATATCTATTGGCCAGAGGTGACAAAAATCGCAGAAACAGAAGAGCGGGCTGTGCTACGTTGTTTCCAAAATTCCTATACAAGTGAATAGGAGCCATGCAAACAACTAACCCAATGCACTACACTGTTTCTGTAGTTCCCACATTATGGAAGCAGCATAGTTCCCTGTGCTATGCAATTTCCTTAACTCCCATTCACATCTATGGAGTTAAAAACAGTGTTTCCATAGCCCAGGCCACCACTGCCCACCACATACAGTAGTCATTACCATCTCAGCCATGAACGGCTCAGCAGCATATTTCTTTAATAACCTTGAGGAATTAATACACAGTACGTTAGAAAACTGCAGAACGTTTCACTATTATATGAATAGACTTTACTATTGGTTGGTTTACTTCTGCCGTTTTTGTATCATCACTTTACAGAGTAGAAGATTACTTTACTGTACAACAGCATACATAGTAACATAGTACATAAGGCCAAAAAAAGACATCTGTCCATCCAGTTCGGCCTGTTATCCTGCAAGTTGATCCAGAGGAAGGCAAAAAAAAAAACTTGTGAGGTAGAAGCCAATTTTCCCCACTTTAGGGGAATAAAAAATTCCTTCCCGACTTCAATCAGGCAATCAGAATGACTCCCTGGATCAACGACCCCTCTCTAGTAGCTATAGCCTGTAATATTATTACGCTCCAGAAATACATCCAGGCTAGAGGCGTCGCTGGGGGGGGGGGGTGAGGGGGGGCAATCGCCCCCCCTATGTTGTTCTTTGCCCCCCCGGTTGCCCCCCCGCTGATTCCCCCAGGTGAATGAGCGCTTCCATTATGGAAGCGCTCATTAGAACCGAGGGACCAGGAAGTGGTGAACGCTCTGTACTTACCACTTCCTGGTCCTCGGCTGTCGGCTGTGCAGGGCTGCGCACAGCGTGAGGGCGCTCTGTGACCTCACACTGTGCGTGCCAGTTCAGAGCACAGTCGACTGAGGAGAGGCAGGCGGCATCCAGGAGCAGGAGAGGTAAGTGTTTTTTTATTTTATAAAAAATGTGGCTGCTGGGGGCATAAGGGGGCTAATGATGAGAGACATATGGAGGCTAATGATGAGAGGCATATGGGGGGTAATGATGAGCGGCATATGGGGGCTAATGATGAGAGGCATATGGGGGCTAATGATGAGGCATATGGGGGCTAATGATGAGAGGCATATGGGGGCTAATGATGAGAGGCATATGGGGGCTAATGATGAGGCATATGGGGGCTAATGATGAGAGGCAGCATATGGGGGCTAATGATGAGAGGCATATGGGGCTAATGATGAGGCATATGGGGGCTAATGATGAGAGGCATATGGGGGCTAATGATGAGGCATATGGGGGCTAATGATGAGAGGCAGCATATGGGGGCTAATGATGAGGCATATGGGGGCTAATGATGAGAGGCATATGGGGGCTAATGATGAGGCATATGGGGGCGAATGATGAGGCATATGGGGGCTAATGATGAGAGGCATATGGGGGCTAATGATGAGAGGCATATGGGGGGCTAATGATGAGAGGCATATGGGGGCTAATGATGAGAGGCAGCATATGGGGGCTAATGATGAGAGGCAGCATATGGGGGCTAATGATGAGAGGCAGCATATGGGGGCTAATGATGAGAGGCAGCATATGGGGGCTAATGATGAGAGGCAGCATATGGGGGCTAATGATGAGAGGCATAATAAGTGTCATCCACAGATGCCCCCATAACAGTGTGTCTTCCACAGATCCACCATAACAGTACGCCTGCGCACTGACAAGAGATAGAAAGAAGGGGAAAGAATCCGCGGAAGCAAGCAGAGGACGGCACAGCAGACGACTGAATAGCTTCTTTTGTAAGTAAATTGTTTTATTATAAATGTATCCCTGCATACCGCAATTCTCTCGTATTTTGTAATCTTATTTATATATACTTATTTTGTTTTTGCCCCCCCATTTTTGACTGTGGTATCTTTGTGCCCCCCCTATATATTGTTCCTAGAGTCGCCACTGATCCAGGCCCCTCTTGAATTCCTTTATTGTACTCACATCACCACCTCCTCAGGCAGAGAGTTCCATAGTCTCACTGCTCTTACCGTAAAGAATCCTCTTCTATGTTTGTGTACAAACCTTCTTTTCTCCAGACGCAGAGGATGTCCCCTCGTCACAGTCACAGTCCTGGGGATAAATAGATGATGGGAGAGATCTCTGTACTGACCCCAGATATATTTATACATATTTATTAGATCTCCCCTCATACGTCTTTTTTCTAAAGTGAATAACCCTAATTTTGATAATCTTTCAGGGTACTGTAGTTGCCCCATTCCAGTTATTACTTTAGTTGCCCTCCTCTGGACCTTCTCCAGCCCTGCTATGTCTGCCTTGTTTACAGGAGCCCAGAACTGTACACAGTGCTCCATGTGTGGTCTGACTAGCGATTTGTAAAGTGGTAGGACTATATTCTTATCACGGGCATCTATGCCCCTTCTGATGCAACCCATTATCTTATTGGCCTTGGCAGCAGCTGCCTGACACTGGTTTTTGCAGCTTAGTTTGCTGTTTATTAAAATTCCTAGATCCTTTTCCATGTCAGTGTTACCGAGTGTTTTACCATTTAGTATGTACGGGTGACTTGCATTATTCCTTCCCATGTGCATAACTTTACATTTGTCAGTGTTAAACCTCATCTGCCACTTATCTGTCCAAGCCTCCAGTCTATCCAGATCGCTCTGTAGTAGTATACTGTCCTCTTCAGTGTAAATTACTTTACTATGCAAGCCTTCTACAAGATCATTAATAAATATATTGAAGAGGATAGGGCCCAATACTGACCCCCGAGGTACCCCACTAGTGACAGTGACCCAATCTGAGTGTGTACCGTTAATAACAGCCCTCTGTTTTCTATCATTGAGCCAGTTACTTACCCACATACAGACGTTTTCTCCCAGTCCGAGCACTCTCATTTTATATACTAACCTCTTATGTGGTACAGTGTCAAATGCTTTGGAGAAGTCCAGATACACGACATCCATTGATTCGCCGCTGTCAAGTCTAGAACTTACCTCCTCATAGAAACTGATTAAATTAGTTTGACATGACCGATCCCTCACAAAGCCATGCTGATATGGTGTTATTTGCTTATTTCCGTTGAGATGCTCTAAGATAGCATCTCTCAGAAAACCTTTAAACAGTTTACCCACAACAGATGTTAAACTTACCAGCCTATAGTTTCCAGGCTCTGTTTTTGGACCCTTTTTGAATATTGGCACCACATTTGCCATGCGCCAATCCTGTGGGACATTCCCTGTCAGTATAGAGTCTGTAAATATCAGAAATAAGGGACTGGCTATGACATTACTTAATTCCCTTAGGATACGGGGGTGTATCTCATCCGGTCCTGGCGATTTGTCTATTTTAATCTTTTTAAGTCGCTGATGTACTTCTTCCTGGGTCAGACAGGACACTTTTAATGGGGAATTTATTTTTACATTCTGCATGTCATCTGACAGTTTATTTTCCTCAGTGAATACATTGGAGAAAAAAATATTTAACAGCTTTGCTTTCTCCTCGTCGCTCTCTGCGACTCCCCCCTCATTACTCTTTAAAGGGCCGACACCTTCAGATTTATACTTTTTAACATTTATATACAGTTGCAAGAAAAAGTATGTGAACCCTTTGGAATGATATGGATTTCTGCACAAATTGGTCATAGATGAAGATCAGATCACATTTTAAGTCACAACAATAGACAATCACAGTCTGCTTAAACTAATACCACACAAAGAATTAAATGTTACCATGTTTTTATTGAACACACCATGTAAACATTTACAGTGCAGGTGGAAAAAGTATGTGAACCCCTAGACTAATGACATCTCCAGGAGCTAATTGGAGTGAGGTGTCAGCCAACTGGAGTCCAATCAAGGAGATTAGATTGGAGGTGTTGGTTACAGCTGCCCTGCCCTATAAAAAACACACATCAGTTCTGGGTTTGCTTTTCACAAAAAGCATTGCCTGATGTGAATGATGCCTCGCAGAAAAGAGCTCTCAGAAGATCTACGATTAAAAATTGTTGACTTGCATAAAGCTGGAAAGGGTTATAAAAGTACCTCCAAAAGCCTTGCTGTAAGGCAAATTGTCTATAAATGGAGAAAGTTCAGCACTGCTGCTACTCTCCTTAGGAGTGGCTGTCCTGTAAAGATGACTGCAAGAGCACAGCGCAGACTGCTCAATGAGATGATGAAGAATCTTAGAGTGTCAGCTAAATGTTAGCATATGCTAACATCCCTGTTAGCGAATCTACGATACTTAAAACACTAAACAAGAATGGATTTCATGGGAGAATACCACAGAGGAAGCCACTGCTGTCCAAAAAAACATTGCTGCACGTTTACAGTTTGCACAAGAGCACCTGGATGTTCCACAGCAGTACTGGCAAAATATTCTGTGGACAGATGAAACCAAAGTTGAGTTGTTTGGAAAAAACACCCAACACTATGTGTGGAGAAAGAGGCACAGCACACCAACATCAAAACCTTATCCCAACTGTGAAGTATGGTGGTGGGGCATCATGGTTTGGGGCTGCTTTGCTGCGTCAGGGCCTGGACAGATTGCTATCATCGAAGGAAAAATGAATTCCCAAGTTTATCAAGACATTTTGCAGGAGAACTTAAGGCCATCTGTCCACCAGCTGAAGCTCAACAGAAGATGGGTGTTGCAACAGGACAACGACCCAAAGCATAGAAGTAAATCAACAACAGAATGTCTCAAACAGAAGAAAATACGCCTTCTGGAGTGGCCCAGTCAGAGTCCTGACCTCAACCCAATTGAGATGCTGTGGCATGACCTCAAGAAAGCGATTCACACCAGACATCCCAAGAATATTGCTGAACTGAAACAGTTCTGTAAAGAGGATTGGTCAAGAATTACTCCTGACCGTCGTGCACGTCTGATCTGCAACTACAGGAAACATTTGGTTGAAGTTATTGCTGCCAAAGGAGGTTCAACCAGTTATTAAATCCAAGGGTTCACATACTTTTTCCACCTGCACTGTGAATGTTTATATGGTGTGTTCAATAAAAACATGGTAACATTTAATTCTTTGTGTGTTATTAGTTTAAGCAGACTGTGATTGTCTATTGTTGTGACTTAGATGAAGATCAGATCACGTTTTATAACCAATTTGTGTAGAAATCCATATCATTCCAAAGCGTTCACATACTTTTTCTTGCAACTGTAATTGAAGAACATTTTAGGGTTAGTTTTACTCTCTTTGGCAATTAATCTCTCGGTCTCTAGTTTGGCCGCTTTTATTTGTTTTTTACATGTTCTATATTTTTCCTTATAGTTTTTCAGTGCTTCTGTGCTAGACTCCTGTTTTAGTGATTTATATGCTTTCTTTTTGTCATTTATTGCTTTCTTTACAGTTCTATTTATCCACATTGGTTTCTTTTTGTTCCTTAACCTTTTATTCCCATATGGTATGTACCTCTCACAATGAGATTTTAGGAAAATGATATAATTAAAGTCAAAATAGAATTGTGTGGTTTGTTTTTTTTCAAACACATAAGGGGACATTTATCAAAACTGGTGTAAAGTAGAACTGGCTTAGCTGCCCAAAGCAACCAATCAGATTCCACCTTTCATTTTTGACAGCTCCTTTGGAAAATGAAAGGTGGAAACTGATTGGTTGCTATGGGCAACTAGGCCAGTTTTCCTTTACACCAGTTTTGATACATCTCCCCCATAGTCCAGAATGGTGGTGTGTACACAAGCCTATTTGCTGAAACTGAAAAATTTCTTTAAAAAGGGGACATAAACCTTTGCTGATCCCACTTTTGGGTTTCCTTGTCTCTGCTCGGCCTTTCTGGCATGTGGAGCACAGATCCCATAAACTTTTTCTGGATCTATACTCTGCATGTTGGAAAGCTGAGCAAAGCTGATAAAACCCGAAAGTGCAGAGCCCTCTGAGAAATACTACTGTTCCTTTGTGGTTTCAGCAAAGGTTTAAGTCCCCTTTAAAGGGAATCTGTCACCTATTTTGAGCATATAAAACTGTTAACATAGCAATGTTCAATAAACTACCTTCATTCCTGCATGTGTCCTCTTTCTTTTATTCAAGTTTTCATTTAGATCAAAAAGCGATTTTTCTGATATGCTAATTAAGCTTCAAGGTGCCCAGAGGGGCGTTATTCCTCTCCTCTAATACCCAGTAATGCCCCCCTGAAGTGCCCAGCCGGCCTTTATTTCAAGCCCAGCACGCCTCCTCAGAAATACATTTACTCCCACATCCTTGCCGAACGGCGCCGTCCCCTCCGCTACGTCATGTAATTTATTCACCGCACGATGCTTGCGTCCTCCTTTCTTGTCCTCCGAAATCTTGCGCAGCCGCAGTATCGCCGACTGCCTGCGCCTGTACGATACTCCGGCTCCTGAGGCAACAGCGCTCTGATTACGTCTTACGTCACTGGGCTTGGCGCATGCCCAGTGACACTATTGAGGCTGTTGCCCTCAGGAACCGTAGGATCGGACAGGCACAGGCAGTCAGCGATACTGCGGCTGCGCGAGATTTCGGAGGGCAAGAAAGGAGGACGCAAGGATTGTGGGGTGAATAAATTACATGACGTAGCGGATGGAGCGGCGCCGTTCGGCAAGGATGTGGGAGTAAATTTATTTCTGAGGTGGCGTGCTGGGCTTGGAAGAAAGGCACTGCAGGGGGGCGTTACTGGGCACTAGAGGAGAGGAACAACGCCCCTCTGGGCACCTTGAAGCTTAATTAGCATATCAGAAAAATTGCTTTTTGATCTAAATGAAAACTTGAATAAAAGAAAGAGGACACATGCTGGAATGAAGGTAGTTTATTGAACATTGCTATGTTAACAGTTTTATATGGTCAAAATAGGTGACAGATTTCCTTTAATGTTAACAGTGAAAAATATTAGAAAGTTGTTAGATTGGAGAACGCTGTATTGGGTAAAGCTGGCCATGATTATTAGATAAAAACATCTAAAACCACTGATTTAAATGGGAATGGTTAAGTATCTACTGTCTATGGTGGTCTCCAAACAATCCCACGACTGCAGATGTCAAAGGAAAAAAAGGATTTGGCATGCTGGGTTTCCACATGCCAAATTCTATCTTCATGCAGGAGATAAATGGCTACAATACCTTCCCTCTCCTCTCCCCACAACAGATTTTGACTGTATGGAAAGCTTAATAGGGTATTCACCTCTCAGCCATTCATGGCCAAGATTGGAATACCCATCGTATGCGGTGGCCTGAGAAAACAACATAGCACAGCGAGCTACACTGTTTCCAGAACTCTTCTTCACCACTATGGGAGTCACAGAAACAGCACAGCCCGCTCGTCTGTCTCCATAGCCCTGTCCACCGTGTGCAGCAGGTATTCTGATCAACCATGAATGGCTGAAATATGAATAACCCCTTAAGGCTAGCTTTTCCATTTGAATGGAGATCCTGGTTTTGCAAAAGAAGAAACTTCTAGTGTTTTTATGTACTACTTACCAACAATACTTCCAGGAATAAACACAATCATACTCATTATAATGGATCCTACCCAGTAGAGGCCAATGGTCCTGTAGTTCTGACTGTTAAACATAAGAAACTCGTAAGATGCAGCACTGTTCTTCTAAAATACATTTATATAGTAAAATTCATTTAAAGAGTTTAATATTGATGGCCTACCCTCAGGATAGATGCACTTGTAAAGAAAACCGCAGCACTCTCCAGTCTTCAATTTCCAAAGGTTTATTCACTAACACAATGTTTTGGTGAATAAACCTTTGGAAATTGAAGACTGGAGAGTGCTGCGGTTTTCTTTACAAGTGCATCTATGTCTGGGGGAGCTCAGGACTGACTCCCGACACGGCTGGCACCACCACATTAAGGAACAGTATTTACCCCTTTCTTCCGTTGTGCTGCTACACTTTGTTTTTTTCATGCTACCCTCAGGATAGGTCATCGATATCTGATGGGTGGGGGTCTGACTATCAGTATCCTTGATCATCAGCTGTTTCTAGAGGCAGAAGCCCCCTCACAGCATACCAAGCATGGTACATTGTATAGCGGTTGTGGATCGTATTGGAGACCAGAACCATTCAATGGAATGGTTGTAAGCTTCAAATTGGTCATGTGACCAAAGAATGTAACATTACTGTCCTAGGAAGAGGTTGCAGTGCTCACTGGAGTGTCGAGGTGACAGGAGTAGGACCCACCACCAATCAGACATTGACGACCTATCCTTGAAAGCTGCTTAAGGCCTCATGCACACGACCGTTGTTTTGGTCCGCATCCGAGCCACAGTTTTTTTGCGGCTTAGATGCGGACCCATTCACTTCAATGGGGCCGCAAAAGATGCGGACAGAACTCCGTGTGCGTTGCTCTGTTCCGTGGTCCGCAAAAAAAATATAACCTCTCCTATTCTTGTCTGTTTTGCGGACAAGAATAGGCAGTTACCGTATATCAATGGCTGTCCGTGCCGTTAAGCAAATTGCAGACTGCAAAACACATAACGGTCGTGTGCATGAGGCCTTAATCTGTAATTAATGTAGCAGATATTCTGGATTATCAGATTTGCATGAGATGCAGCATGATACAACATTGCACCATACCATCGCAGAACACTTCTAAAGTTGACAATATCTTATCTGTCTATTACTGTATTATAGTAACAATATTGTATAAGAAGTTCCACAACTCTAATAGATTTTGGGAGTCATTTATTAAGAGCGGCATCAAAAACGCTCGTCTTAATACCCCTTTAGCTGGAGGTGGATGCGCTGAATTTATGTAGAGGTACAGGCCTTTATATTGGCGTATCTACCATCTGTCCAAATCTATGCCAGCTCCCTTGCTGGCGTAGATTTAGACCATGTTCTACGCCAAAAACAGGTGTAGAAAATGATAAATGAGACTGGCCTGCAGGCCGGCACCCCTTCCCTGCCCACTGCACGCCCCATTTTTTTAGGCCTGGCGTGAACGGGGAATAGTTGCAGATTGCGGCACAAATAACCTTTAGATTCTGTCCCAGATTGCGGCGCAATCTGCGATAGATATACGCCAAAAAGTGGCGGATATCTGCTAGTAAGTGACCCCCTTTGTGTTTAAGTTTCTCAACCTTTTCAAGATTTCTTCTTAGTGTCTGAGGCACTAAGGCAGATTCCTATTACCTGATACAGCTGCAGTTTCATACATTGTGCAGCCGGTAGCAGTGGCATAGCGTGGGTGAAGACAGAGGGGTGGTTGCCGTGGGCATCAAACTGCAAGGAAGTGCTCAGCTGTCTGTGCACAGACAATGCCATTCACTGTGTCCAGGCACTATTGGCCAGTCTGTTAAGGGGCTGCTTGACAAGATTGATGATGCAAACCTTGCAAGTGCTGATGAGTTGTAGCGGTCAGAGGAGGAAGAGACCGCAGGGCAGGGTTCAAATACAGTACAGCAGACGAGGAGGCTGAAGCAGATACCGGCTTTATTAAATAACAAAATATACGGATGGAAAATCGGTCTCAGGGGAGTGCTGTAGAGCCCCAGAATGAATTGTTCCCGCAGTATCCAGTCTACAGGTCCCATGCCAGTTACTCCGTCTTCCTCTTTTTTCTGTACTTCGGCCAACACTTCCTGTAGCGCTGTTGCATATTGTGAGACCTCTTCATCTTCCCGCTGAATCCGGTAAAAGAACTTTGCCCGTAGGTGCCCTGCACTAGCCGTTTTCCAGAATATTATTTCCAGAAATCGCACAAATCTCTTTCAACCTATTGCGCGTGGCTTCTGGTTGTAAGAACACATTTCTTCGGGCCTTACCATTTAGGGTGGCCAAAGCGATTTCCACTTGTAGTTCTGAGCTGACATTGTAAATCCTAGCCGCACTCTGTAACCTTGTCACCCAGTCCGACAGTGACATGTTCTGGCCATCAAATTTGGGCAGCAAGTTAAACAGCATGTCTATAGGGAGGGCACGTGCAGAGGTTCCACCGTTGCCTGAGGTACTCACATTAGCATCATGCACATTGCCTTCCGCCGCCTCCATCTCTGTGACCGTACCCTGCTTGCAGCGCCACTTATAGCGGTCAGAGGAGGAAGAGACCACAGGGCAGGGTTCAAATACAGTACAGCAGACGAGGAGGCTGAAGCAGATACTGGCTTTATTAAATAACAAAATATAACGGCCGGAAAATCGGTTTAACAGTTTTGTGCCGATGCACCATGATATACTAAATGCGCTCCAACCAGCAAACTCATAAAAATACAGGCTACTCTCCTTTGATATTTTCCTGTCTGACCCCTGCTACTCAGGGCACGTTTCTACAATGCTCTGACTAAAGATTCCTGCGTTATGCCCTATCGAAGGTTAGCACCGGTGCACAATCACAGTTCTGTAGGTAGCTGTGCAGAGATCAGTCATGTCACATTCTCCCACGAGGTAGCTGCTTGTCTTGGTCTGGTACGTGGGGC
This sequence comes from Bufo bufo, assembly GCF_905171765.1. Lineage (NCBI taxonomy): Eukaryota > Metazoa > Chordata > Amphibia > Anura > Bufonidae > Bufo > Bufo bufo. The sequence goes on along the minus strand of NC_053389.1, from coordinate 668,450,919 downwards.
AGATGTCGTCTGGCTCCTGATACAGTCGCTTGCTTGTCCCAGTGCGTTGTCTTTTCCTCTCTCTCTCTAGATTGCAGGTACAGGAATCCACATCACTTCAGCTCTGCCAGGAGTCCCCCGTCCACTGCCACGGTCCCGCTAACCTATAGCACGTTAGCCAGGCCCCGTGTCCTGTCACAAGTCTCTCAATTGGACATTATCACTCTTCTCAGAATAACTTTTTAGTCTCTGTGGCTCTGTCCAACTGCAGCCAGACACTCAGCTCACCACCAGCCAGGAAGACACACACCAGACAAAGAAAGTCATCACAGTCTGTGTAAAACATTATCACTAGCAATTCAATGTAACTTGGTCATTCTAGGGGCTGATTCTTACAGAGTCACCAGATCACACATGCTTGGCTCTCTCGTAGGCTGTCCGCCACTCCAGTCCACAGTCTCAGAGCACCACTAGTGGCGCTGCAGAAAGGTATTACATTCTTTTTTTTGGTTTCTGAGAGAATGCTAGTGAAGGGAGTCATGGGGGTGCCAAATAGGGATTGAGACTCGCCTCATAGGATTATTACCGTGGGGGCTTATGTGATGTCTGCACAGCATGCCCAGGGGAATTTTACTAGTACTACTTAGAGTAGTAAGCATGTCCAGGGGAATTTTACTAGTACTACTTAGAGTAATACTAGTAAACTTCTCATGGACCTGCTGTGCAGACTCCATTTAGGCTCCTACATAAATAATCTTTATTATGAAGTTCATGACGACCAAGTGACATACATGTACAACGCAGGATTAAAGCTCATGCAATTTGGCAGGAGCAGGTCAGTGACAGCCGAGGACACCAAGGAGAAGACACAGAAGTGGTTTATTTATTAGTAGCTATGCTATGTGATCACTGGGTGTCTAGGGGGCAAAGCAGTGCTGCTGGGTTTAGTAGATCCAGATCAGCTCTGCCTGTTTAAAAAAGGGGTATGTCCAGCTTCTTGCACATCTGTGTTTGACAGATCTGGCAGGCTGTCCAGGCCAGGAACCGCCTGCCGAACGATCCACTGCCGGATACTTCCAGAATTCCATCTGGCCTGATTAACTATAATGGGGACTGGCAGAGATCCAAGTGCAACCTCGAAAATCAGCCAGACGAAAACTGATACACAGAGCAGTTTTCGTCCAGCCGATTCTCTGTATTTTTACTGGGTTGCGGCTGGATCTCCGCCGGTCCGCCAGCCTGCCAGAGATGTCTAATGCAAAGCCAATACTTGGCTTCTCAGGGTGCTGGCAACCCACACTATGCCACTGGCTGGGAGAACAGGAAAAAATTAGAAAGATCGTCAGTCTTTGCACTGACAGAAAGCAATGAATTGAATCAAAGTATATTAGATCATACAATTTATTTATTTGATTCATTTACAGAAAACTGGGCATCCCATTTAAAGATACAAAGCCACTTACTCCCATGCAATCGCTGCCACCATCAGCAGATACATCAAGTAATGGGTAGTGCCATCCCAGTAACAGATCATGTGGCCATGTGCTGTGTTCAAGTAAGGCTCAGTCTGGGGAAAAATGCATACAAGGTGAAAATAATCTTTATTTTCTACACATATGCTCTGACATCATGCATACCTACTGATTATATCAGGGCTGCCAGCTCAGCAGCACCGTGTCTATGAAAATTACAGCAAATATGTTATATTAATTTATTTCTGCAACTACTCAAAAATAGCAATATCTCCACTAGACAAAATTTCCCTATACACACTTTGCTGATTTAATCCAGTTAAACCTGTATCCTGACATTCAATCAAGGAACTGTTGGAGCATATTAAAGGGATTCTGTCACCAAGTTTAAGGCTATAGAGATACGGACATGCACGGCTAGATCGCCGCTAGCATGTCCGCAATATACCTGTCCTATAGGGCTGTGTCCTTTTATTTTCTTTAAAAAAGGATTCCGTGCTTCTATTCCGCATCTCCGGATTTGCCGACCCATTCAAGTGAATGGGTCTGCATCCGTGATGCGGAATGCCCACGGAACGGCGGCCGTGTATTGCAAATGCGGTCCAAAATAAGGCCACGGAGTGCACACGGTCGTGTAAAAGAGGCCTAAATGGCAACTTCTCACACATTCACTTGGAGTCATAGAACAGCTGTCAGGACCTCACACTAGAGATCTGCACAAACTATCTTTCTTCTACTGTCATTGTATATTTTTAAAGGGTTTTTCCGAGACTTTTCTACTATTCTCTGGGTACAGTAGGTCATCAGTATCTGATCGGTGGTGGCCCGACACCTAGGACAACCACTGATCAGCTGTTTGAGAATGCACCAGTGCTTGTGGCCTCCTCACAGCTTAGCCTACTGCGAGCACCAGTGCCCTCTCAAGCAACTAATCGGCGGGGGTCCCTTGTATCGAACCTCACTGATCAGATACAGATGACCTATCCATCGGTATAAAAGTCTGGGAAAACCCCTTCAAGGCTGGGTTCACAAATGCCTGATTTGCCACAATTATAAAAACTTGGAGTGCACGCTCCCGGCCATGCTCTGTATCCCCCGTGTGTGCAGCAGCCTCTGCCCTCCTTACAGGAGGCTGCTGGACATTAGTTCCTATGGGAACTATGGCAGGTCTCCATAGGAACACAGTAATATTCTCATAGACGCTAATGCATTGGAGTCTATAAGAGAAGCAAACTAATGATTGCTGGTTATAGTTTCCTAAAGGAACTATAAAAAAAAAGTGTTAAAAAAATAAAAAGCGCAGAAAATCCACAGCTAATCAGTCACTTGTGAACCCAACTTAAAGGGCTTTTCCAGGAGTTCAGTACTGGTGACCTAAGCCTCATTCACACGTCAGTGTTTTGGTCGGTGATTTCCATCAGTGATTGTGAGCCAAAACTAGAATTGTGGCCTCCACAGACAGAAGGTATAAGGGCTCATGCACACTGGCTGTTCCGGCAACGGCCAGGCAACGGTTGTGGTGCATGAGCCCTAAGGGAAAGATCTGCACCTGGTTTTGGCTCAAAATCACTGATGGAAATCACTGACCAAACACTGACGTGTGAATGAGGCCTAATTCTCAAAATAGGTTATCAATATCAGATCAATGGGGGTTTGACTCCTGGCATCCCCACCAGTAAGCTGTTCTAAGAGGCTGCGGCTCTCTGGTGAGCCATGAAGAATTCAGCAAAAACTGAATAATATAACCACTATAACTAGTAATCTGCAGAACGTATTTTCCATTTTGTATTCAGACTTTAAATAAAAAAATATACAAATCCATAAAGAGCTTTATTTTCTGGATCAGAAGGAACTAAATAATAAAAGCTGCTAGGTGGATTAAAATATTTCTTATAGAAGAAGAAAATTAAATCGCCACAAACTAAGTTACACAAGCACATATGGTATACAGTAGCTTTTGAAAGGACTTGTGTATGTATTAAGCCGTGCTTAGGTTGCTATGAGCACATGGAATAGATTAATTCATAAGGCTTATACATGATTGAATCATAGAAATGTTTATTAACTTGTAGCAAGATGGAGACAACTGCAAAAGCCTTGTTCCTTTTCATGAGGGAAGTTGGTCTCTATCTCATACCCTTCAAATGATGGAAATCATTGTCTATCTAATCGACTTTCATACTTCCAGTTACAGATTTTTATGCAAGCCACATGCTCAATAAATGGAAAAGTGATACTAAATTGGGAGGGGTAATATTTGGTAGAAACTGCATGATGTGCAGTAAGCGAATGACCCTTAGTAGACCCAGGGCCGGTTCTAGGTGAAATGGGGCCCTGGGGCGGAAAACAATAAGGGCCCCCCCCTCCCACATGACACTTGCTGACTTTAACGTCCCGTATTGTAAACAAATGCAAGTGGCAAAGCAACATGCACGGGTGAGATGGTGCCTGGGATGGATCCGATCCAGTTTAATCAACCAACCTACCAGACTGGGATGGATCATGATCCAGTTTAATCAACCAACCAGTTACTGGTAGGTTGGTTGATTAAACTGGATCGGATCCATCCATCCCAGGCACCATCTCACCCGTCCCAGTGCCAGTATACTAGCCCGCCCTGGTTCTGTTTGGACAGTTGGACTTGAGAAATGTGCATTGGGGGGGGGGGGGGGGGGCAGTTACTGGTAGTACCAGTAACTGCCCCCCCCCCCCCAAATGCACATTTCTCCAGTCCAACTGACTCCAAACAGAACCAGGGCGGGCTAGTACACTGGCACGGGTGAGATGGTGCCTGGGATGGATCCGATCCAGTTTAATCAACCAACCTACCAGACTGGGATGGATCACGATCCAGTTTAATCAACCAACCAGTTACTGGTAGGTTGGTTGATTAAACTGGATTAGATCCATCCATCCCAGGCACCATCTCACCCGTCCCAGTGCCAGTATACTAGCCCGCCCTGGTTCTGTTTGGACAGTTGAACTGGAGAAATGTGCATTTAGGGGGGGGGGGGGGGGTTACTTGTGGTACCAGTAACTGCCCCCCCCCCCCCCCCCCAAACGCACATTTCTCCAGTCCAACTGACTCCAAAACGGGCTAGTAGTACACTGGGATGGCCCGGACGGGTGAGATGGTGCCGGACTAAGTAAGTCAGTGAGTGGGAAACACTGGGAATGGATGGATGGATCATGGATCCGATCCAGTTTCATTAAAAACAACAAAACAATGTAACCATGTAAACAATGAATTATGAACCTACCAGACTGGAACTTGGCTGGGGGCTGGCTGCCTTCTGACTGTGGGCGGCGGGCCTTCCCTGGCGCTGCTGGCAGAGTGTCAGACTGGGCTCTCTGGGCTGGGCTGTGGCTGGCTGCCAAATGCCAATGGTATCCGCTTGCTTAGCTAGTTGCTCCTTGCCTCAATGCCATTGCCATTGTCTCCTGCTCCTTAACAAATCCTCTGGCTCCAAGTTTTCTGCTTTGGGCCTGGGGGGGGGGGGGGGGGGGGAGCCTGTGGCAATGTACATCAGCCAGACGCAAAAGTGTCTGCCTGTGCCAGGCACAGTCAGCGGCCGCCGGCGCCCGGCGGGGGGCCCCTCCACACTTGACTCCAGAGTCCAGTCGGTCCGGACACTCCAGTCTCCAGCCCAGTTAGTTTAATTTATTAATTACATTACTGCCGGCTGCCGCGCGGCGCCGGCCCGTCTCTCCAGAGTCTAGACACTGTCTGTGACACCAAGACAAGAGAATCAATTATTCAATTATAGATAATATAATAGACTAAAGTTGCGGCCGGGCCGGCGCTAGGGGCCGGGGGCCCCTAAGTAGTGGGGGCCCGGGGGCAATTGCCCCCCTTGCCTCTATGGTAGCGCCGGCCCTGAGTAGACCTAATACATAACACAGTTGGAAATGTGTTACTATTGTTGTACAATATATTATTTTATGATATGGCAAAAACGGCACAATGATACATGTGGCATGATAAATTTGGCACAATTTATAAGACATAATACAAATTTCTCTCTTGCTTACGCCACCAGATGCTCCCTGTGTTTTAGGCAGGGCGGTGTCACTACCAGAGCTTTGGGACGTTCTCACAGCTCTGTTTCTCCACCCCTGTGATGATGTCACTACTAGAGCTGGGAGGAGTTCTCACTGCTCTGTTTACTTTTGGTTTCCTTCCTCCCAGCTGTTCCTCATGCGTTTGATTTCCCTCTCTTTATATCACCCCTCCTCCTATTGTAGGGCGTGGATTATAGTTCTCATTTCAGTTGTAGCTCTTGCTTTAGTATCTTCACTTGTAGCTATCAGTTCACTGGACCTGTGTTCTGCTGCAGCAAGCACTCCGGATATTGCCAGCTGTCCTTGGATCCGTCTTCTCTGCGGCTGCAACACCTTCAGCTAAGTGTACAGACATTGTTGTGTACCTGATTATTTTATGACTGGATCTGAGGTGGCCACGGTTCCCTCCATATACTGAGTAGGGCACCGGTGGCCGTGCCCCTTCCACTACTGTAGGGGTTACAGTGGTCATCAGTCTTAGGCACGTGGGCATGCCTCGTTCCGCCATTTGGATCCAGGCATGTGCTTTAGCAGCATAGGGAGAGCTTTGAGGGTCGGACAGGGGTCACCCTTTATCCTCCCTAGTTTGGGTCCGGTCAGTAGCTCTTTTACTGTGTATACTATTGTTGCTCTCATACAGCCGTGACATTATAATCCACCCAAAACCGTCCTTTTTTGACATGGATCCGCTTTCTGGCCTGGTTGACCGCATGCAGGGTCTTTCTTTGGAAGTAGCGGATCTCCGTCAATCTATGACTCAGCTTCAAGCATTGGGCTCTGCTCCGGCTCATGGAGTCTGTTGCGAGCCAAAGGTCTCACTTCCGGAAACGTTCTCTAGGGGCAGTGAGAATTTTGTTCGCTTCAGAGAGGCATGCAAACTCCATTTTTGCTTGTGAGACGTGCGCTCGCGCTAAGGTCCCTCGTTCACAGCCTTCAGGTTCCCTTCTCCCGTTACCCATACCTTCCCGTCCTTGGACACACCTGTCCATGGACTTTATCACGGATCTTCCTCGTTCCTCGGGGAAGTCGGTGATCCTGGTGGTGGTGGACCGTTTTAGCAAGATGGCTCATTTCGTACCTTTCCCTGGTTTACCCAATGCTAAAACGTTGGCGCAAGCTTTTGTCGACCATATTGTTCAATTGCACGGCATTCCCTCTGATATTGTTTCCGATAGAGGCACGCAGTTTGTGTCCAGGTTCTGGAAGGCTTTCTGTTCTCGCCTGGGGGTTCGGCTGTCCTTCTCTTCTGCTTTTCACCCGCAGTCGAATGGTCAGACTGAGCGCCTCAATCAGAATCTGGAGACATATTTGCGCTGTTTTGTGGCAGAGAACCAGGAGGATTGGTGTTCATTTCTCCCTCTTGCTGAGTTTGCTCTGAACAACCGTCGTCAGGAATCTTCTGATAAGTCAGCATTTTTTGGTGCATATGGGTTCCATCCGCAGTTTAGGACATTCTCGGGAGGGGCTCTTTCTGGTTTACCTGAGGAGGAGAGATTTTCCTCGTCTTTGTCTACCATTTGGCAAAAGATTCAGAGTAATCTTAAAAAGATGAGTGAGAGGTATAGGCGTGTGGCTGATAAGAGACGTGTGCCTGGTCCGGACCTGAATGTGGGTGATCTGGTGTGGTTGTCTACAAGAAACATTAAACTGAAGGTTCCCTCCTGGAAATTGGGTCCCAAGTTTATTGGGCCTTATAAAATCTTGTCAGTCATCAATCCGGTTGCCTTCCGTCTTGATCTTCCACGGGTTTGGAAGATACATAATGTATTTCACAGATCTCTCTTAAAACCATATGTCCAGCCCACGGTACCCTCCTCTTTGCCTCCTCCTCCGATTTTGGTTGATGGCAATCTGGAGTTTGAGGTTTCCAGAATTGTGGACTCTCGCATTGTCCGCGGTTCTCTTCAGTACCTTGTTCATTGGAAGGGTTATGGTCCTGAGGAGAGGATGTGGGTTCCGGTGTCGGACATTAAAGCCACTCGCCTCATCAGGGCATTTCATAGGGCTCATCCTGAGAAGGTGGGTCCTGGGTGTCCGGAGTCCACCCGTAGAGGGGGGGTACTGTCACTACCAGAGCTTTGGGACGTTCTCACAGCTCTGTTTCTCCACCCCTGTTATGATGTCACTACTAGAGCTGGGAGGAGTTCTCACTGCTCTGTTTACTTTTGGTTTCCTTCCTCCCAGCTGTTCCTCATGCGTTTGATTTCCCTCTCTTTATATCACCCCTCCTCCTATTGTAGGGCGTGGATTATAGTTCTCATTTCAGTTGTAGCTCTTGCTTTAGTATCTTCACTTGTAGCTATCAGTTCACTGGACCTGTGTTCTGCTGCAGCAAGCACTCCGGAAATTGCCAGCTGTCCTTGGATCCGTCTTCTCTGCGGCTGCAACACCTTCAGCTAAGTGTACAGACATTGTTGTGTACCTGATTATTTTCTGACTGGATCTGAGGTGGCCACGGTTCCCTCCATATACTGAGTAGGGCACCGGTGGCCGTGCCGCTTCCACTATTGTAGGGGTTACAGTGGTCATCAGTCTTAGGCACGTGGGCATGCCTCGTTCCGCCATTTGGATCCGGGCATGTGCTTTAGCAGCATAGGGAGAGCTTTGAGGGTCGGACAGGGGTCACCCTTTATCCTCCCTAGTTTGGGTCCGGTCAGTAGCTCTTTTACTGTGTACACTATTGTTGCTCTCATACAGCCGTGACAGGCGGACTGAGAACTTAAAGTGGCCCTGGAAAAAATACTAAAAGTGGCCCCATTTTGTAGTTGGGTCCAAATTTATTGAAGGCAGGGCCAGCAATACCATATTGTGGCACATTATACCACCCCAACAGAGCTAAATACCACAGTCCATCACAAAATACTGCCACTAACAGCACAAAATACATGCCCAAAAACTTCCACTGGCCGGCCGTGAGGAGGGCTCAGGCAGCCCAGTGGGCATCGGCCCACCAGGAAATTTTCCTGTAAGGTCTATGGCCAATCCGCCCCTGGTTTTAGGAATAGTATGACACTGGTAGGGTACAACCACAAGGTCAGGTTTCCTTATGCAGTTTTGGAAGCCAAAATAAGGAGTGGATCATAAAAGGATGGAAGGTATTAACATCTTAACACAACATCATGTACATGATCAGCGTTAAGGGGATGTAAGCCCACAAGCTGATCTCCCTCTATATGCGGCAGGTGCCAGCTGTATAACACAGCATATACCCACCACCAGTGATTGGGATCTGAGATGAATTTGATCATAGTTACTTAACTCCTCGGATGCCATAGTCAATAGCAACCGTGGCATCCGAGTGGTTATACAGAGGAAGGGAGCTCGCGCTGTCCTCCGAAAGGAGAACCTGTGGTGAAATCACAGGGCTCCGAGCCATTGCTATGGCAGCCTGGGGCCTTGTGAAGACTCCCAGGCCTGTCATAGTAAGCTGCCTGTTAAACAGTGCCTGCAGTATGGCTAGATAGGCAGCCAGTAGAAATCCTATGGACTAAGAAGATCGCATCTTCAAGTCCCCTAAAGAGGACTAAAAATGACAGTAATTTTTTTTTTAATAAAAAAATAACTCAACAATAAATAACTAAACATAATTAGCATCACTGCGTCTGAAAATGTACAAACTAATAAAATATAAAAATAATATTCCCTGCATGTTTAATGCCATAAAGATTTTTTTAAAAGATGTGAAATTTGCCTTTTGCCCTTCATAATTTTTTTTTTTATAAAAGTCATATATACCCCAAAACAGGAACAATAAAAACTATAACTCGCTACTCAAAACGCAGCTTTGAAGACACGCAAAAGTATGGGTGTCAGAATATGGCAATGCAAAATGTTTTTTAATGCAAGGTTTTTCTTTTTTAGAGGGGTAAAAAATAATAAAACTATATAGATTTGGTATTTCCATAATCGCACTGACCTGCACATTATCTTTAGAACACAGTGAACGTTATAAAAACGAAACTCGAAAACTCATGACATCATTGCCCCACATTTTCCAATACAGGCCCTCAAATGGAAACGTGAATGGAAACATTTTAAAGTTATGGTTCTTGGAAGGCAGGTAGGAAAAAACTAAAATGCATGCTCAGTAGGTATCTACACTGCTTAGGAGGCAGCAAGAGATCCACTGCGCATGCGCAGAGAACCATGACACTGCCATGAGAAGACAGTGCCAGACAAGATGTTTGGCATTGTCAATCTAGGGGAAGGGGGTAGTGGCCAAAATTGTGAGGTGTTACACTGGTGCTCTGAGGTCTCTGGCTGGCTGAACCCTACCCGGTAGTATGCCTGGTTTAATAGGGTTAATCATGCTGACTTTTAGGCTGGTCAGATTTATAAAACGAGTCAGATTTATGAAAATGTCTAAAAGAAACATTGCCTGTGATTGGTTGCTAAGGGCAACAAAGCCAGGCTTTGAACACAATCATAAGTTTCCCCCAAAGTTTTGTTAAAGAGTAAGTAAACTTTTATAATAATTATTTTTTATAATTTTTTTCAAAACTTTTTATTGAAGAATATCGATAATACATAGCTAGGTCTGTAATTTACATTTGACACTGTTAAAAGGTCATACAATGAAAAGATTGTATAGACATTATTTTGCATCATTATATTGCAATAACAAATTATTTAAAACCTTAACAGGAAAGTTATGGTAGGAAAGGTGGGGGGGAGGGTGATTAGGTAGGTAGTTAGCTTATCTTTTGTTGTCCTTAAAGCGCTAGAGGGAGCCATAAGCGAAATTTCTAAAGGTCTTCCAGGGTATCCAAATTGATAGAAACCCTTTTATTTTTCTCAATTCCCATCCTGCTATCGGTTCTAACCTAAATAAACTGTCACATTTTATCAACCACTGTGAGTGTGTTGGGGGCTCCCTAAATTGCCACTTGGTAGCAACTAAGACCCTGGCAGCAGCCAATAGGAGAGAGATCAAAGTCTTCATTTGTCTAGTACAATTGACCTCTCTTAATAGACCTAGCAGGCAGCTTTTGGCTGTAGATGTTATTTTAGTCTTGCTGATATTCGTGAGGGTTGTACATATTTGTCGCCAATAAGCAGTTATTTCCAGACTTTGCCACCATATATGGAGAAACAAGCCTGTTTCTTTTTGGCATCTCCAACATCTTGGGTCACATTCCGGAAACAAGGAGTTGAGTTTTTGTGGCGTATAATACCATCTTGTAATTATTTTATATAGATTCTCCTGCAATTTTACACATTGTGATACTTTTGGGGTGGATGATGAGAGACATTTTATTTCTGTTTGAAAATGTAGTGTTTACCGTAATTCTTTCTCCCATTGCTGAATAAAAGTATATGTCCCGGGTCTGATCTGGGAGATCAAACTAGCATATAATTTTTATAATAATTTTTAAAATGTTGTCCCTAATCCCCTAAATGAAAATTTTCTAATATACTTTATTTATAAATTTTCAATTTTTACTGTACTTTTACATCCCTAAAGTGCACCATTCAGTGTGCGCTTAAAACTCTGTTCTCCCTACACTGTGACAGCTCAGCGGTGTACGGAGTACTCATTTTATGAATGGGGCCGCAGCAGCACAGGGAGAACGAGCAGGAGCACTCATTGCTGCTCCTGCCCGTGCTCCCCGGACAATTACGTACTCCCTGCGATGCTGCGGCCCCATTCATAAAATGAGTACTCTGTACTCCGTACACCGCTGAGCTGTCAGCAGTGTAGGGAGAACAGATTTTTATGCGCACACTGAATGGTGCACTTTAGGGATATAAAAGTACAGTAAAGACAGAAAATTAATAAATAAAGTATATCAGAAAAATGTTATTTATTGGATTAGGGACAACATATCAAAAAGTATTATAAAAGTTTAGTTACTCTTTAAAACCACCACTTTTTCATGGTGTATTTCTTTGGCTAAAAATGCTATGGCCAGACATTAACCTCTTGACAGCGCGGCCTTTATTGGGAGCGTTGATGAACTCTTTCTTCTGTTCCCAACATGTGAAAAAAGCGCCCTAGGGGGACGCTCAATGCAGAAATTATCACAGCTTCCATTGCAGTCAGTGGTAACTGTATACATTCCTATGCACTCTACTTCTAGTGGTGGTAGAAGACAGACAGATTTGTAATGTATTATGTGAAGGGAGCTTATGTGGGAAATTTAGCAATCTGTTCATTCCAGATGTGTGGTGTACCTAGAGTAAGCGCTCATTCAGCTGCATGTATCCATTTTTTACGGTCTGCAAATTGCGGATCTGCAAAACACGGATATTGGCCGTGTGCATTCCGCATTTTGCGGAACGGAATGGCCAGCCCTGTGATAGAAATGCCTATTGTTGTCCGCAATTGCAGACAAGAATAGGACATGTTCTATCGTTTTTGCCAGGCCATGAAACGGACGTACACATCTTTTGCGGCCCCATTAAAATGAATGGGTCTGCATCCATTACTCAAAATTGCGTAGCGGATGCTGGCACAAACATATGGTCATCTGATTGAGCCCTATTATAGTGTTCAGACACAAAAGTGGTTAAGGCTGAATTTTACTTTTTTTGGTGCATTTTTTCCAATTAGAATTTCTCCTGCTTTATAAACATACATTCTTCAGAATTCTGGGGAATTGTGCCTTGAGTTCCACATTCCCTGGTAGTATAATGCATGCGTACTGGCTGTTTCAGGGGGCCCATACTAAATTTTGCTATTGGACCTATGAGATCTGTGTAGGCTCCTAGCTGGTTGTATGCCGTTTTTATAGGGTAAACTGGATGTGGATGGGCAAGGTTGTACCCATACGTGCTGCCTTCAAACATTGAGGAAAGAAAAATTTCAGGTAGGAACAAATTTTGTAAATTTCTTCAAACATAATTCATATTGCTAGTGAAAAATAAAAACTTAACAGTGCTCTTATATCCTCCTCTACAGGACCTATACCGAGTATTTCTCTTCAAATCTCCATTTATGTTGTCGTAATAATGTGCACACTCAATCCATACATTGGTAAAGCAATTTGTAGGTAGAGTTGCTGGTATTACCTCTTTTAAATACAGAGTCATAAATCCGTCTATAATTCCATCCTGTTCAAGGCCAATGATAAGACACACCACACTGGTGAACGCAAATACTGCATATACTGCAAGGAAAAAAATCCAGACAATTTATTTTTTAGCAAGCAGTGTTACCCCACAGCACAGTCAGAAAAAATAGTTGTCTGGGTGCATCTAACAATCATTCCCTTTTTATGTAAATAAAGCATAAAATTCTATTCAAGTTATTCAACGTTCTAATATATTTCTGTTTTTAATACAGACATCCTCAGGACAAGATTCCTGGAGAGAGGATATCCTGACGATGTTCTGAGGAAAGCTTACCATAGGGCTACTATAACTGCACGTACTGTTTTAATTCCACATCATTTTCAAGAACTCTGCTTTCTATCAGTGAAAGGGAATATTCTTATTTTTATATTCAGGATGACCATCATAACTACCTAATACCTGGTACAGAGGATTGTTGGATCCCGCCTAGGTATTCTCGGTCATTTAAAAACATAAATTGATGGCGAAAAGCTTCCGTGGATTTTGGTGCAAATTTCATAGTGATTCGTAAAAATGTCATCCACTTTTCTTCAACTCAGCTACGTGTGGACGTAGCCCAAATCTCTCTACTGTCCTCAGAGTTTACCACAATGCAGAGAAGTTAAAATAGATCAACCCCCACTTGGGACTGTTTAGGATACAATTGTAGGAAATCCTTTAGCAGTGAGAAATTCAGTTTTTCATTGTTTTTAGCCTCTGTTTATATTCACTGGCAAGCAGATACACTGAAAACACTGATGAATTAAGAAATATTAGAAAGGTACAGTAGGTTTAAAATGATAAAACATTATTTTAATAAACCTGGAAAACTTTTACATAGAAACTTCAAGCTTGGAAATGGAAGTTCAGGCTTCTGGGAAAGTGAAGTATTACAAAGCTTAGATATTTGAATGTACTACTGACATATGCAAATCAATAAATATAAGTACACTAACTTTCCGTATGTGGAGAAAAGAATATTACTGCCAGAAGGCTCACAGCAGCATGTCACAGTGTGCATAAATAAATGGACACCAGGCTGGGCACTATATCACCATGTCAGGGAGTGGAGCTTGCCATTTTCTGTTCTGGTGACATGGTGGCTGGAAATATAACTAGGTGCCATGAAGTGACGGACAATATGATCGAGCAGCTGATCATAGTGTACTTCATATGACAGCGTGCACCAGTTGTAGTACTGGAGCATACTACAACTTTACACTTCAGTGCACCAGGTAAGGCCAGTTTTACACAAGCATATTACAGGCTTATTTTTTGCTCATCGTTGAGTGCCCTAGTCCGACTACAGTCATAGACCCTATCGTTGGCCAGGTCACAAAGATTACGGAAAGCACACTTGTATGTTATACAGATGAAAAAATGTGTCTGTAATACACTTGTGTAAATGCTGGCCTAAAGGCTTTTGATTCTAAAGTAGTATTCCTATTTGGCTATTTCTGGCATAGCCACAGGATATGGCAAATACCTCATACAGTAGGTGCAAGATCTGCACCTATCTTAAGAACAGGGGCTCATCTTCTGGATAGGTCATCAGTATCTGATCAGTGGCGATCTGACACTGTGGACCCCCGCCGATCAGCTGTTCGAGAATGCACCAGCGCTCACAGAAGCGCTGTGACTTTCTATCAGCTCACCAAGTACAGAGCTGTACATTGTATAGCGGCTGTGCTTGGTAACGCAGTTCAATGGGACTGAGATGCGCCTAGGCTATATGACTGACGAACGTGACGTCACATGACCTAGGCAAAGCTACAAGAAGGCCTCAGCGCTACTGTTGGACCCCCAGCGATCAGATACTGATGATCTATCCTGAGGATAGGTCATCCATATATAAGTCTCAGAAAATCCCTTTAATTTAAACCTCTGCTCTTTTTAGGTGTTGGAGTCATGTTGGCAGTCCTACTCAGTGAATGACACCCTATCCTGTATGCTTCATCATGCAGAGTTAGATGTCAGTCACTGAGTGGCACCACGCGCATGACTGCTAAGCGTATCTCCCTCGGTCTAACTGCTCAGATTAAGGCCCCTTTCACACGAGCGAGTTTTCTGCGCGGGCGCAATGCGTGACGTGAAAAACGCAGCATGTTCTATATTCCATATTTTTCACGCAGCCCTGGCCCCATAGAAGTGAATGGGGCTTCAGTGAAAAACTGGTTGCCAAGAGATGTTGTTTGTAAACCTTCAGTTTTTTATCACGCGCGTGAAAAACGCATTGCACCCACGAAGAAAAGAATGAACGCAATCGCAGACAAGACTAAAGACTCTTTCACACGAGCGGATGCCGTGCGGGTATTCCGCTGCGTAAAAGAATGCCAAGCCCCGTTCCGGACAGTAGAGACACGGAGCATTAACATGATTGATAATGCTCTGTGCCTCTGTGACCTTTTTACTACAAAATCACGGTAACAACTTTATCTCACTGGGATTTTGTAGTAAAAAGATCACAGAGAGGCACAGAGCATTATCAATCATGTTAATTCTCCATGTCTCTGCTGTCCGGAACGGGGCTTGGCATTCTTTTACACAGCGGATTACCCGCACGGAATCTGCTTGTGTGAAAGAGCCCTAACTGAACTTGCTTGCAAAATCGTGCGAGTTTCACTGAACGCACCCTGAACGCATCCGGAGCCAATCCGTCACGCTTGTGTGAAAGAGGCCTAACCACGGCATCTGAGGGGATATACTGTATGACTGGGATCAGAGTCATCTCTGATCCCAGTCAATGTGGCTGGGTGTCTGCTGTATTACATAGCCAGCACCTGATATGTATGGAGCAGGGTTCTGCCTGATCAATACATTTAAAGCACACCAAAGGAGTACAGTTACGTCTTGGTGTATATAACGGTTAATACTCCACACACTTGTATGGAAAAACTGTAGGGGCAGTGGAGAAGGGATAACTACTATTAAAATATGGGATTAATTCAACCTGGGTTTTATTTGTTAAGCTCTTCTTAACTACACCTGCAAATCCAGATCCACAGCATATCCACTACATGTGAATATAACCTTAGGGACAAGGGCTTTTCATTCTAGGCATAAAGAATTTATGAAAATGCTGCAAGTAAATGCATACCATAGAACAAAGGATCTCTGGGTGGTTTCGGAATCACTAGCAGACGGGATAATAACGTTATCATCATCAAGACCATTCCGCTAGCAACCGCAACAGGCCAAAAACTGAAAAACAGAAAGCAATTTATATTACTTTTTGATTAAACATAATTAAAGGGCTATTTTTTTTTTTTTAGGAACTAAAAAAGGGCCAGAAAGGGTTAAAAAAAATTAGGCACCACTTAGCCAATTACTGGTCACAGTGATAACCTCCTTAGGGCTCATGCCCATGAACGTAAGGGCTCCGTGTCTGCAATGCACGGGCACCGACCACAGGGCAGCCTTATGCGGATCGCGGACCCATTAACTTGTGGACCCGCGGGCACCGACCACAGGGCAGCCTTATGCGGATTGCGGACCCATTACTTTTTTACAGTGAGGAGGCACGGCCAGAAACACCACGGAAGCACTCTGTAGTGCTTCTGTGGGGTTTCAATCCGTGCTTCCGCACCGCATGTCCGGATTTTCGGACCCATTCAAGTGAATGGGTCCACATCCGTGATGTGGAATGCACACGGCTGGTGACCCGTTTATTGTGGAACCGCTGTATGCGGTTCGCAGCACGGGCACGGAGCCCTTACATTCGTGGGCATGAGCCCTTAGTCAATAAATAGAGTCATTTCCTGTGTGTCAAGCCAAGACCAAAATGTGAAGAGCAGAGGGGGCAGAGTGGTGTCGGAACTGCAGCAGTGGGGAATTGGATAGGTGAGTAATGCTATTTTTATTTTCAACCACTTGTGGAAAATATTCACCCCCCCCCCCCCCCCCCCCCCCACTGAAATCCAGCTTTGTGTAAGCAGTGCCTGAATATCTAGGATAGGTGCAAACTAAGTACAGTAATCCTCAAGATAAGACTTCCAGGTGTAGAGCAAAAAATGTATGTTGAAGCATACCAAAACGCTACTCCAGAAGTGACATTCTGTGACTGCTTTGTTGCCACGTGTGCTTAGTGTTATGGGCTTTTCCATCTTCTATGCTCTTACAATGAACCATTATTTTACAAGAAGATACGTTTAATGAATGGAATTTTCTGGCCGCAAACTTGTTTTAACGCATCCTCTATGATGGTGAAAAACTAATCTGAGCTCATGCTTACCATAAAGCAACCTTCGTAACCTTCAGGTTTACTTAATATGGAAACACGTTTCTTTCACATTTTTACGCAATATGGGAGAAAACATTTTTGCAACATACCTGTAGGTATATGAATTCCAGCCGTCTATCTATTGTTAATGCTTATAGGATAAGGAGAGAGAGCTAGTAAGGGGGTTGTTCAGATTTTTTATATCGATGGCCTATCCTCATGATAGACCATCAATATCAGATTGGTGGGGTCCGATACCTCATACCCCCACTGATCATCTTAAATGTAGCTCCGAAGTCAGAATTGCATAACCCTGTCAATTGTGTATTGGACAGAGCTAGTAACTACAGTGCTGCTCCCATTTACTGCACTTCACTATACAATGGATGGAACTGTGCAGTTTCGGCACCGACTTCCAGCGCCAGAACTAAATAAACAGCTGATTGGTAAGGGTGCGGTTGGTCCGATCTGCCGATCAGAAATTGATGAGCATCAGGACAGGCCATCAGTATGGCAAACTTGTTCTTGTTCACATGTGGTAGGTTTGTTGCAGAAATTTCTGCAGCTGGAAATCTCATCTACTTAAACTACTTTCACATCTGCTGCATTGCGATCCGGTCGACCATTTCTGGCAGAGAATGCCAAGAATCATCGGACACAAACCGCATCATGCAGCAGTCACTGTCCGGCCAATCCTTGGCATTTTTTACGATTATATTTTTTTACCTGATAGTTAATGGGTACTGGCGGGCATTCTGGTTGCATCTGGCAGTGCCGGATGCAGAGAATTCCAGCAGACTGAGAGAATAGCTGCCGCAGCTGTGAAGCTGGCCTTAGCAGGTACAATATCATGCTGCACATTTTCTGTGCTGAAAATCCATGCATAAAATGCAATAAAATAAAACTGTGCATATGTGGCCTAAAGCCTCACACAAGCAAGCATATTGCTACTTGCAGTTCCAGAGAAATGAAGCTCCAGAGAAAGCGAATTCGTAGGGAGAGATCTCTATTTATCAATGTTACCATACAGACTATATTTCAAATATGATCTCCTGACATCAATAAGACATAATAGACAAAGTAACATGCAACAGTGTACAGTCGTGGCCAAAAGTTTTGAGAATTACATAAATATTGGAAATTGGAAAAGTTGCTGCTTAAGTTTTTATAATAGCAATTTGCATATACTCCAGAATGTTATGAAGAGTGATCAGATGAATTGCATAGTCCTTCTTTACCATGAAAATTAACTTAATCCCAAAAAAAACTTTCCACTGCATTTCATTGCTGTCATTAAAGGACCTGCTGAGATCATTTCAGTAATTGTCTTGTTAACTCAGGTGAGAATGTTGACGAGCACAAGGCTGGAGATCATTATGTCAGGCTGATTGGGTTAAAATGGCAGACTTGACATGTTAAAAGGAGGGTGATGCTTGAAATCATTGTTCTTCCATTGTTAACCATGGTGACCTGCAAAGAAACGCGTGCAGCCATCATTGCGTTGCATAAAAATGGCTTCACAGGTAAGGATATTGTGGCTACTAAGATTGCATCTTAATCAACAATTTATAGGATCATCAAGAACTTCAAGGAAAGAGGTTCAATTCTTGTTAAGAAGGCTTCAGGGCGTCCAAGAAAGTCCAGCAAGCGCCAGGATCATCTCCTAAAGAGGATTCAGCTGCGGGATCGGAGTGCCACCAGTGTAGAGCTTGCTCAGGAATGGCAGCAGGCAGGTGTGAGCGCATCTGCACGCACAGTGAGGCGAAGACTTTTGGAAGATGGCCTGGTGTCAAGAAGGGCAGCAAAGAAGCCACTTCTCTCCAAAAAAAACATCAGGGACAGATTGATCTTCTGCAGAAAGTATGGTCAATGGACTGCTGAGGACTGGGGCAAAGTCATATTCTCCGATGAAGCCTCTTTCCGATTGTTTGGGGCATCTGGAAAAAGGCTTTTCCGGAGAAGAAAAGGTGAGCGCTACCATCAGTCCTGTGTCATGCCAACAGTAAAGCATCCTGAGACCATTCATGTGTGGGGTTGCTTCTCATCCAAGGGAGTGGGCTCACTCACAATTTTGCCCAAAAACACAGCCATGAATAAAGAATGGTACCAAAACACCCTCCAACAGCAACATCTTCCAACAATCCAACAACAGTTTGGTGAAGAACAATGCATTTTCCAGCACGATGGAGCACCATGCCATAAGGCAAAAGTGATAACTAAGTGGCTCGGGGACCAAAACGTTGACATTTTGGGTCCATGGCCTGGAAACTCCCCAGATCTTAATCCCATTGAGAACTTGTGGTCAATCCTCAAGAGGCGGGTGGACAAACAAAAACCCACTAATTCTGACAAACTCCAAGAAGTGATTATGAAAGAATGGGTTGCCATCAGTCAGGAATTGGCCCAAAAGTTGATTGAGAGCATGCCCAGTCGAATTGCAGAGGTCCTGAAAAAGAAGGGCCAACACTGCAAATACTGACTCTTTGCATAAGTGTCATGTAATTGTCGATAAAATCCTTTGAAACGTATGAAGTGCGTGTAATTATATTTCACTACATCACAGAAACAACTGAAACAAAGATCTAAAAGCAGTTTAGCAGCAAACTTTGTGAAAACTAATATTTGTGTCATTCTCAAAACTTTTGGCCACGACTGTATAATAGTTAACGGAGTGGATATTAGAGAGTATGCAGAACGCTCCGTCAGGTTAGTGGTATTTCATACATAGCTCCTCTAAGGTGGCAGGACATTCCTGTCTATAGGCCCTATTGACTAAATTCATTAGTGGATTGTGCACTTCAGAAACAGAGGTATCATTTTACTGTGGGCTCTTATTGGCCTTTTAAGTAATCTCAATTAAATTCATGTGTCCCTGACCTGTCATCACTGAAATACTTCATCTTTTGAGGTCTGGCCCTGTCAAGCTGGTCACATGGCAAATAAATTCACAGGTTTTAAAAGCCAGCCATACACATGACATAGCTGTCAACCGCATGCTTATTCAGCTGTGAGTTATTTCTCCTGACCGCCATATACATGCATGCTCAGATTGGCAAAATAAGCATGTTTATTTCAATAGGGAAAAGGCAATTATTACATAATAAATCAACATATCCATCCAATCCACCTTTCCTCCAACAGCAGACTTTGGCGGGACCACCAGACTGCTGTCCCATACACACTAGACTGTAGTAGCCCGCCATAGCCCTATATAACATGGGAATTACAAATAAAAACAGATGTCCTCACTATTTATTCATGTCTATGTAAGCTTAGTTCTACTGACCGACAGATAGTGTCCAACAGAAATGAAATCCAGCATTGCACAAATATCCACTGCCTTTATTAGAAGTAGCACACAGACAACCTCTTAAAGAGGCAAATGGTGTTTCTCTTATACAGGGAGTGCAGAATTATTAGGCAAGTTGTATTTTTGAGGATTCATTTTATTATTGAACAACAACCATGTTCTCAATGAACCCAAAAAACTCATTAATATCAAAGCTGAATATTTTTGGAAGTGGTTTTTAGTTTGTTTTTAGTTTTAGCTATTTTAGGGGGATATCTGTGTGTGCAGGTGACTATTACTGTGCATAATTATTAGGCAACTTAACAAAAAACAAATATATACCCATTTCAATTATTTATTTTTACCAGTGAAACCAATATAACATCTCAACATTCACAAATCAGTGACCAATATAGCCACCTTTCTTTGCAAGGACACTCAAAAGCCTGCCATCCATGGATTCTGTCAGTGTTTTGATCTGTTCACCATCAACATTGCGTGCAGCAGCAACCACAGCCTCCCAGACACTGTTCAGAGAGGTGTACTGTTTTCCCTCCTTGTAAATCTCACATTTGATGATGGACCACAGGTTCTCAATGGGGTTCAGATCAGGTGACAAGGAGGCCATGTCATTAGATTTTCTTCTTTTATACCCTTTCTTGCCAGCCACGCTGTGGAGTACTTGGACGCGTGTGATGGAGCATTGTCCTGCATGAAAATCATGTTTTTCTTGAAGGATGCAGACTTCTTCCTGTACCACTGCTTGAAGAAGGTGTCTTCCAGAAACTGGCAGTAGGACTGGGAGTTGAGCTTGACTCCATCCTCAACCCGAAAAGGCCCCACAAGCTAATCTTTGATGATACCAGCCTAAACCAGTACGCCACCTCCACCTTGCTGGCGTCTGAGTCGGACTGGAGCTCTCTGCCCTTTACCAATGCAGCCACGGGCCCATCCATCTGGCCCATCAAAACTCACTCTCATTTCATCAGTCCATAAAACCTTAGAAAAATCAGTCTTGAGATATTTCTTGGCCCAGTCTTGACGTTTCAGCTTGTGTGTCTTGTTCAGTGGTGGTCGTCTTTCAGCCTTTCTTACCTTGGCCATGTCTCTGAGTATTGCACACCTTGTGCTTTTGGGCACTCCAGTGATGTTGCAGCTCTGAAATATGGCCAAACTGGTGGCAAGTGGCATCTTGGCAGCTGCACGCTTGACTTTTCTCAGTTCATGGGCAGTTATTTTGCGCCTTGGTTTTTCCACACGCTTCTTGCGACCCTGTTGACTATATTGAATGAAAAGCTTGATTGTTCGATGATCACGCTTCAGAAGCTTTGCAATTTTAAGAGTGCTGCATCCCTCTGCAAGATATCTCACTATTTTTGACTTTTCTGAGCCTGTCAAGTCCTTCTTTTGACCCATTTTGCCAAAGGAAAGGAAGTTGCCTAATAATTATGCACACCTAATATAGGGTGTTGATGTCATTAGACCACACCCCTTCTCATTACAGAGATGCACATCACCTAATATGCTTAATTGGTAGTAGGCTTTCGAGCCTATACAGCTTGGAGTAAGACAACATGCATAAAGAGGATGATGTGGTCAAAATACTAATTTGCCTAATAATTCTGCACGCAGTGTAGTGTGCAAAGCGCAGCCACCGCTGTTGGATTCCAGAGTGGTCATAACCCCTGGGTACGAGCAGTGTATAATGTGATGGAAAAATTAATCCAGCCAGCAAAGGAGACAATATGAACAATCACAATACATTAGTAAGTGTCTTGCATCAACTTTGTCTACATGATAAATGTCGTTTGCTGAAGTGAGAGAACCCTTTCAAGAGCTAAACAGCGTGTGTTTTGAGTAATCCAACACATAAAATAGTATGACCCATGAACCCTATATAACAGTGATGGCGAACCTTTCAGAGTGCCCAAACTGCAACCCAAAATCTACTTATTTATTGCAAAGTGCTGTGGTAATGGGAACAGTGCTGGAAGCTGTGTATGTCCCACTCAGGTACCTCAGCTGGGTGAGACAGCTAAAATCCAGAGAACGGCAGTCATCTCAGCAAAGCATAGTTTGCTGAGACAGTTTTGTTTATTAATTCTGGGCTGGATTTTAGTTGGATTGGCAGATAGGACTGGAAGTGGGATCTGCCAATCCACACCCTTCCAGGACAGGTATTCCCTTCTACCTGAGGTGATCGCAGGTAAGGCCTGCTGTAATCCGGCTGGAATAAAGCACCTCCCAGTATGTCAGTCTGGGGGAGAGAGCATTTGGAACAGAGACCTGAAGAGGCTCTGAGTGGTCTCAGTCAGAGGGACTGAGGGGCCATGAGGCTATATGAAGCCTGATCTCTTCCCGGTGTGAATTGTTGGTTGATGAGCGAACCGACTAAGGGCTTTGAGCCTGAGACCCTGACCGTAAACTATGTTCTTTAGGTGAGTCAGGGATATGATGTTTGTATTACCAAGTGCCTAGATGGGCAGGTATTTATTTTGTATTGTGTATGTTTGGGCTGGTGAAAATAAACCGTCATTTGGACTTTAATCCTGGTGTCCGTGAGGATATCTGTGATTGTGACCCCCTGAAAGAAGGCGATCCCTTACAGTGCCAACATGGCAATTTAACCTGAATACCAATATAGTCTATCTTCCATGTACTTTATCATTTAGCTACAATAGCCTGCCTACAGTCAATGTGCTGCCTGTGCTGTTCATAGTGATGAATGGCAGGAAAAAGTCTAAGGTGAGTAAAAAGAAGAAAAACTGGAACTCCTTTATCTCTTGTGGCGCTGCTAGGCTGGATACATCATGCAGGTAGTGCAGTAAAAGGTTAAACTTTATTTGTCTATGCGTTTCGAGGGCATAGGGCCCTCTTCTTTAGGACAATCACACTTAGACTAGGAAAATGTCTAAGGCATGTTAATGCATGTTGGTACATCATAGACTTTTTCCAGGGTGTGGGTGCCCACAGATAGGGCTCTGAGTGCCGCCTCTGGCACCCGTGCCTTAGGTTCGCCACCACTGCTATATAATATGTAGGAACAGTGTTGGACTCGGGTGCCTAGGGCCCACCACCGGTGAAATAGATTTTGGGGGCCCACCCTAGAGCTGGAGATATTACTTGTTCATTTTTCAGTCTCACGCACATGAATGTATGCATTTTAGCACACAATACAGTATGCTAAACAGAACAGTATTGTGCACTGCACTATATCAAATGGTTTCTCATTAAGCAACTTATTTAGTTCATAACTGTATGTTATTTACAGTCAGTAGTTTGGACAGCAGTCACACGTGGACATTCCATGTCCTAGATAAACCACCCCGTCCCCCAGCCTAAACAATATCTAAAGTGAAGGAAATGTTTCCTGGCATATTGAAAAGGATAAGTTTATTGAAGTGATCGCAGTAGAACCACAGCCTCCTCCCAGCTCACCAAGCTCAGCTCTGTACATTGTATAGCAGCTGTGCTTGGTATCATGCTCAGCCCCATTCACTTCTATGGGGCTGAGCTGCGCCTAGGCCACTTGATCAATGAATATGACTGACGTCACATGGCCTAGGAAAAGCACAGAGAAGGCCACAGCACTCACAGGAGCACCGGTGCCTTCTCAAATAGCGGATCGGCAGAGGTCCCGAGTGTCAGACCCCCAACGATTAGATGCTGATGACCTATCCACAGGATAGGTCATCAGTTATAATATAATATAATATAATATCTCAGAAAAAAATCTTTAAAGATGGAGCCCACTCGCAAGCAGCAGCGGGTGCTATAGCCGCTAAGTGCTTGCTGTTTTAAACAGCAGACACTGGATGTATGCAATAACGTCAGTCACACACTTTTAACTCCTCAGATGCCATGCTCAAATGTGACTACAACAGCAGAGCAGAAGAAGCTCTTAGCTCATATAATTGATAACTTTTATTAGTCAATAGTTAAAATAATAGGCCCAATAGATTAATTAGAGACTACATGCACTAGTAGTCAGACACCACCAATGAAAAAAGGTAGAGAGAGTAAGCAGGTGTGAATTGTAAACACTTGCTAGGAGGGTGAGTTTACGAAACATAGGGATACAAGTAAAGAGGGAGACAGGTGCTGGGTCTCTTCCCCTAGTGTATCCCTTGGTTCTAGCTCAAAATAATACCCTCACTATATGTCCCTTAGTGTCCCTTGCAGGCAATAACAGTGACTGCCCAGCTTCGTCAGAATTGCAAAGGTGTCACACATCCAAGGACATATAAATCAATTAGTATCAAGCAAAGGCATAGTCCCGACGCATTTCACTGGCAGTCAGCCAGGTCATCAGGGGACCTATATGCAAAACAAAGTATACACATATACACAAATAGAGAAGTATCCACGGCGCCTCCAAGTGTATTGGGGCCAGCCAGAGAACGAGCAGTGTTATATAACTGGTACTTAGCTTCTCAATGTGCAGCGGTTCAGGGTCCACTCCTCCTGCGTATGGCAGCAATGGCAGTGAGTGCCCATACCGGCGTTCTTTTAAACCAGCAAGGGCCTAGATAGATCCGCCCCTCAAGAAGTCACATGCTCCGATCACGCGGGTCGTAACGTCACTGGTCACGAGTACACCGCGTCACAAAAAGGAGTCACATGACCGGGACTCAGACTAGAGGTGTGTCAGAGTAGCCCCATGTCCGTCCCCTACAATTAAGTAGCGGTGATTCGGATAGCATTGGGAGGGCGGAGATATGGAGATGAGGGGTTGAGAGATGGGCTAACTCAGCCAGCCCCACATATCCGTATAAACATAGTGGCATAAAAAAGCCAGATAAGGTGCGTCATTCCTATAGAGTCATAGAGAAGCGCTACCAAGGTATTTAGAAAGCAGGATCATTGGACAAGTACGATTGAAGCAATGGATAAGTATATCACCCAGTGGTCTCTGGTACAGCTGAATACACATAATGGCAGACAATTAGACTACGGGGACCTGATGGAACCCCTTTAGAGAAAGCTAGACAGGTAGTTTGATCCCTAAGTGTGATACAAGGCAAGAACAGTACATACAGTGCATCGAACAAATAGGGGGTCGGGAATGGATATTAAGGAGGCAGATGGACAGCTATTACTCATCAACGGGATGACCTGGTCCCCTCAATGAAGCACCCAAAAGAAAGTTGTTCATTTAAACCATTAGGTTGTGAGGTCTTCAATTCAAATATCCACCAGGTCTCCCTTTGAAGGATTTTTTTGTCCCAGTTGCCTCCTCTTTTCAACGGAGGAACGAGTTCAATGGCCATGAATGTCATGCCCTTAATTCTCCCATTGTGGCTAGCTTCTACATGTTTAGCCAGTGGGGTGTCCCGACCATTTCTGATGTCGCCTAGATGTTCTCCCACCCGTCTACGAAATTCCCGGGTGGTTTTGCCTATGTATTCTAGGCCACAGTGACATGTTGCCTTGTAGATGACTCTCCTTGATCTGCAGTTAAGAAAACACTTGATGGAATACATTTTGCCTGTTACATTACTGCAGAAATCCCTACCCCTTATGATAAAGGGGCAGGCAACACATCCACTGCAACGAAAAAACAGCCAGTTAGTGGTTTAAGCCATGTACCCGTATTTGCACCGGTTTCGCTAAAGTGACTATGCACCAAACGATCCCGGAGGCTGCGGCCCTTTCGATACGTGATTTTTGCATATGGTCTGATGTCGGGATCCAGGAGAAGGATACCCCAATGTTTTGAGATAACACTTCTCACTTCCCCAGCGGCACCATCATAGGTACCAATCAATCGTATACTGTTCTCCGCAGTTTTTGTTTTTTTGGGGTGCAAAAGTTCTGTTCGACTTTTTAGTCAGGCTCTTTGATAAGCTTGCTTGAGGACAGAGTCAGGATAGCCCTTTTCTTTAAATCTAACTCGTAAGTCCCCTGCTTGTTGTTTATAATCGTTCACAGTGGAGCAGTTTCTCCTCATCCTTAGATATTGCCCGGTGGGGATTCCCCTTTTGAGGGGGAGGGGATGGTGGCTGTTCCAATTCAACAGGGAATTGGTAGAGGTGGGTTTCCTATAGGTTTTAGTCACCAGTTCTCCCTGATTCCCTCTCATGATGACAATATCCAGGAATGGGAGGGCATCTTTATTCATCTCGAAGGTGAATCGCAAGCCAACCTCATTGACATTAAGGATACCCACAAACCCTCAACCTTCCCCTTCCATAGTAGGAAAATGTCATCGATGAATCTGACCCATGTGACCATACTCTCAGTCACATGGGCCAGAGGATCACCAAAGACCATGGTCCTCTCCCACCAGCCCAGGAACAGGTTTGCGTACGATGGGGCACACGGGCAACCCATCGCTGTGCCCCTGAGCTGGTGGTAGAAGATCCCCCCCAAAAAGGAAATAGTTACAGGTAAGTGTAAATTCCAGGAGCCTCAAGATCAAACGATTGTGTGCACGAAATTGGCAACTTCTGGTCATCAAGAATGTCTCAACTGCCCTCATCCCAAATTGATGTGGGATGGAGGAGTAGAGCGCCTCCACATCAATAGAGGCCAACCAGGTGTCACCTTCAACAAAGATTCCTTCTAGACGACCCAAAATGTCCCCTGTGTCTCTAATGTATGAGGGTAGTATTTTGACAAAGGGGGCCAGAATGTGGTCGATGTATACCTCTACATTTTACCCTAGGCTATTAACCCCGGAGACTATAGGCCTTCCTTTAAGGGGTGTGACCCCTTTATGAATTTTTGGGAGGCCATAGAAGGTCGGTATAGTCGGGTATTTTTTGTAGAGGAAGTCAAATTCATCCTCCGAAATGAGACCCTCTGATTTGCCTTCACAGAGGATGGTTTTCAGTATTTTGGGGTATTTGGCAGTGGGGTCAGTCTTGATTATTTCATAGGTGGCCTCATCTCCCAGGAGATCCAGGCAGAGTTTTTTTTATATTTGGAGGTATCTAGGATGACTACATTGCCTCCTTTATCTGAAGGCTTGATCGTGACCTTATTGTCACGTTCCAAATTCTCCAATGCCTTATGTTCATCTTTGGTACAGTTGAACTTAGGTTTATCAAGAGTAAGATGTTCCAGTTCCTGGGAGACCTGGTTTAGGAAAACATCGATGCAAGAGGGGTCGCCCACTGGTGGTAACCTAGTACTCCTGTTTTTGAGTGTAGTAAAAGGCCCTTTCCCCTCCTGCACCGTGCTATCACTTAAGCTGAATAGAAGTTTAACATCCTGTAAAATATCTGACGGAATCCCCATCTCTCTACTCTCTCGTCTATTGGCCAAGGCAAAGTGTTTATGCCATTTCAGTTTCCTACAGAAAAGGCTCAAGTCCTTGGTCCAATTAAACAGGTTGAAAGATGAAGTGGGTATGAAGGATAAGCCTTTGTTAAGTATTGCCATTTCGGCCTGTCCAAGTTTTCTAGATGATAGGTTTAATATCTGCCCACACTGTTTGGTGACGGGGTCACAGGTGGTAAAGATCTCGGTTGATTGCGGTTTCTTAGATGGTAGGGGACTCCCTGTTCTAAAAAACGTTGTCCACTGTTTGGTGGTGTCTGACTACTAGTGCATGTAGTCTCCAATTAATCTATTGGGCCTATTATTTTAACTATTGACTAATAAAAGTTATTTTTAAAGTAATCCCACTTTTCAATTATACTTACAATATTTATGGGTACCATATACTTTATTATAAATTGACTGGTTCAATCCCAGTTAAGTGATTACTTCGATTCACGTATATTAGGTATGGCAGGTTTTTTGGCAACAGGTCTAGATAAGAATCAATGGCTATCTGAAGCAGGTCTTTTCGGATAAAACTCTCTCCCTAAAGAGGTATACCCCCTCCTTTAAAGCCTCTTTCAAGGAACTAACAAAAACCTTTAAGGAACAGATTAGCTCCTGGTGGGAGATACAATCCCTCGAGAGCTATTTGAAACATCAGATAGTTCCCAGGGGTCTAAGGATTACTCTGACTCCAGCGAGCAGGTGCAGGAGCTCAACATTGATGACTAAATGGGAGGAGGAGGCAACTAAAAGCTCCCAACGCTTCATGGGCCTGCTACTGGAGGAGGAGAAAACAAATCTGGCCTCATTAGACATTAAAAACTGAAAGAGCAAATAGAGGTAACGAATAAATTAAAACAGGAGCCAGATTTTGCTAATAAAGAAATACAACAAAAAAACACACTCGAGAGATTTCAGTTTCACTTGAAGGAACGAAAGCACCGCCAGTTCAACAGAGACTTACAGGATTTCAGAGAAAACCGGGTATATACCACTATTGACCGGGGAGTACAAAAAACTAAGAAACAGGATTCTGACGTCTCTTCGAGTGAAACTGACATCTCCGAAAGTGATAAGGAAGGCGCCCAAACCCGTTGCGGAAGAGGTCGGGGGCGGAGAAGGGGGAGGGGGTCACGAGGTGCATATGAAAACAGTGGACAACGTTTTTTAGAACAGGGAGTCCCCTACCATCTAAGAAACTGCAATCAACAGAGATCTCCACCACCTGTGACCCCGTCACCAAACAGTGTGTGCAGATATTAAACATATCATCTAGAAAACTTGGACAGGCCAAAATGGCAATACTTAACAAAGGCTTATCCTTCGTACCCACTTCATCTTTCAACCTGTTTAATTGGACCAAGGACTTGAGCCTTTTCTGTAGGAAACTGAAATGGCATAAACACTTTGCCTTGGCCAATAGACGAGAGAGTAGAGAGATGGGGATTCCGTCAGATATTTTACAGGATGTTAAACTTCTATTCAGCTTAAGTGATAGCACGGTGCAGGAGGGGAAAGGGCCTTTTACTACACTCAAAAACAGGAGTACTTGGTTACCACCAGTGGGCGACCCCTCTTGCATCGATGTTTTCCTAAACCAGGTCTCCCAGGAACTGGAACATCTTACTCTTGATAAACCTAATGTTCAACTATACCAAAGATGAATATAAGGCATTGGAGAATTTGGAACGTGACAATAAGGTCACGATCAAGCCTTCAGATAAAAGAGGCAATGTAGTCATCCTAGATACCTCCAAATATAAAAAAAACTCTGCCTGGATCTCCTGGGAGATGAGGCCACCTATGAAATAATCAAGACTGACCCCACTGCCAAATACCCCAAAATACTGAAAACCATCCTCTGTGAAGGCAAATCAGAGGGTCTCATTTCGGAGGATGAATTTGACTTCCTCTACAAAAAATACCCGACTATACCGACCTTCTATGGCCTCCCAAAAATTCATAAAGGGGTCACACCCCTTAAAGGAAGGCCTATAGTCTCCGGGGTTAATAGCCTAGGGCAAAATGTAGTGGTATACATCGACCACGTTCTGGCCCCCTTTGTCTAAACACTACCCTCGTACATTAGAGACACAGGGGACCTTTTGGGTCGTCTAGAAGGAATTTTTGTTGAAGGTGACACCTGGCTGGCCTCTATTGATGTGGAGGCGCTCTACTCCTCCATCCCACATCAATTTGGGATGAGGGCAGTTGAGACAATCTTGATGACCAGAGGTTGCCAATTTCGTGCACACAATCGTTTGATCTTGAGGCTCCTGGAATTTACACTTAACTGTAACTATTTCCTTTTTGGGGGATCTTCTACCACCAGCTCAGTGGCACAGCGATGGGGAGCCCGTGTGCCCCATCGTACGCAAACCTGTTCCTGGGCTGGTGGGAGAGGACCATGGTCTTTGGTGATCCTCTGGCCCATGTGACTGAGAGTGTGGTCACATGGGTCAGATTCATCGATGACATTTTCCTACTATGGAAGGGGGAGGTTGAGGACCTGCATCAATTTGTGGGTATCCTTAATGTCAATGAGGTTGGCTTGCGATTCACCTTCGAGATGAATAAAGATGCCCTCCCATTCATGGATATTGTCATCATGAGAGGGAATCAGGGAGAACTGGTGACTAAAACCTATAGGAAACCCACCTCTACCAATTCCCTGTTGAATTGGAACAGCCACCATCCCCTCCCCCTCAAAAGGGGAATCCCCACCGGGCAATATCTAAAGATGAGGAGAAATTGCTCTACTGTGAACGATTATAAACAACAAGCAGGGGACTTACGAGTTAGATTTAAAGAAAAGGGCTATCCTGACTCTGTCCTCAAGCAAGCTTATCAAAGAGCCCGACTAAAAAGTCGAACAGAACTTTTGCACCCCAAAAAAACAAAAACTGCGGAGAACAGTATACGATTGATTGGTACCTATGATGGTGCCGCAGGGGAAGTGAGAAGTGTTATCTCAAAACATTGGGGTATCCTTCTCCTGGATCCCGACATCAGACAAATTGTTGCACCATATGCAAAAATCACGTATCGAAAGGGCCGCAGCCTCCGGGATCGTTTGGTGCATAGTCACTTTAGCGAAACCGGTGCAAATACGGGTACATGGCTTAAACCACTAACTGGCTGTTTTCGTTGCAGTGGATGTGTTGCCTGCCCCTTTATCATGAGGGGTAGGTATTTCTGCAGTAATGTAACAGGCAAAGTGTTTTCTTAACTGCAGATCAAGGGGAGTCATCTACAAGGCAACATGTCACTGTGGCCTAGAATACATAGGCAAAACCACCAGGGAATTTCGTAGACGAGTGGGAGAACATCTAGGCGACATCAGAAACGGTCGGGACACCCCACTGGCTAAACATGTAGATGCTAGCCACAACGGGAGAATTGAGGGCATGACATTCATGGCCATTGAACTCGTTCCTCCGTTGAAAAGAGGAGGCAACTGGGACAAAAAAATCCTTCAAAGGGAGACCTGGTGGATATTTGAATTGAAGACCTCACAACCTAATGGTTTAAATGAACAACTTTTTTTTGGGTGCTTCATTGAGGAGACCAGGTCATCCCGTTGATGAGTGATAGCTGTCCACCTGCCTCCTTAATATCCATTCCCGACCCCCTATTTGTTCGATGCACTGCATGTACTGTTCTTGCCTTGTATCACACTTAGGGATCAATCTACCTGTCTAGCTTTCTCTAAAGGGGTTCCATCAGGTCCCCGTAGTCTAATTGTCTGCCATTATGTGTATTCAGCTGTACCAGAGACCACTGGGTCAATTGCTTCAATCGTACTTGTCCAATGATCCTGCTTTCTAAATACCTTGGTAGCGCTTCTCTATGATTTTATAGGAATGACGCACCTTATCTGGCTTTTTTATGCCACTATATTTATACGGATATGTGGGGCTGGCTGAGTTAGCCCATCTCTCAACCCCTCATCTCCATATCTCCGCCCTCCCAATGCCCTCCCAATGCTATCCGAATCACCGCTACTTAATTGTAGGGGACGGACATGGGGCTACTCTGACACACCTCTAGTCTGAGTCCCGGTCATGTGACTCCTTTTTGTGACGCAGTGTACTCGTGACCAGTGACGTCACGATCCGCGTGATCGGAGCATGTGACTTCTTGAGGGGCGGATCTATCTAGGCCCACGCTGGTTTAAAAGAACGCCGGTATGGGCACTCACTGCCATCGCTGCCATACGCAGGAGGAGTGGACCCTGAACCGCTGCACATTGAGAAGCTAAGTACCAGTTATATAACACTGCTCGTTCTCTGGCTGGCCCCAATACACTTGGAGGCGCCGTGGATACTTCTCTATTTGTGTATATGTGTATACTTTGTTTTGCATATAGGTCCCCTGATGACCTGGCTGACTGCCAGTGAAACGCGTCGGGACTATGCCTTTGCTTAAAACTAATTGATTTATATGTCCTTGGATGTGTGACACCTTTGCAATTCTGACGAAGCTGGGCATTCATTGTTATTGCCTGCAAGGGACACTAAGGGACATATAGTGAGGGTATTATTTTGAGCTAGAACCAAGGGATACACTAGGGGAAGAGACCCAGCACCTGTCTCCCTCTTTACTTGTATCCCTATGTTTCGTAAACTCACCCTCTCAGCAAGTGTTTACAATTTACACCTCTCTCTACCTTTTTCATTGGTGGTGTCTGACTACTAGTGCATGTAGTCTCCAATTAATCTATTGGGCCTTTTATTTTAACTATTGACTAATAAAAGTTATTTTTAAGGTAATCCCACTTTTTAGTTATACTTACAATATTTATGGGTACCATATACTATATTATAAATTGACTGGTTCAATCCCAGTTAAGTGATTACTTCGACTCATATAATTGATCAAAAATATGTCGGGCCCATCTACCAGACATCAAGGTAGCTTCTTATCAGATGGGACCTACTCTAACATGGAGTGTCCAGCTCCATTGTTACTCTGATTAAAAGCACCAGGGGTGGGGTGGGCGGGGAGTGCTAGGTTCCAAAGAGGATGCCTATTCCTCTATTACAGACATCCTCAAACTGCGGCCCTCCAGCTGTTGTAAAACGACAACTCCCACAATGCCCTGCTGTAGGCTGATACCTGTAGGCTGTTCAGGCATGCTGGGAGTTGAAGTTTTGCAACAGCTGGAGGGCCGCAGTTTGAGGATGCCTGCTCTATTATATATCTATCTATCTATCTATCTATATAGATAGAAATGGACAGCACATCCATTTCTATCTATATACCTTGGGTAAGCAGTGACAACCCTGGACATAGCACCCGTTATATATTGTTATGTTTTGGTGCTGCCACATTTTTCTATTTTGTATCTATCTATCTATCTATATATATATATATATATATATATATATATAAAAAAAAAAATTAGGTCCCATCTGATGAGAAGCTACCTTGACGTCTGGTAGATGGGCCCGATATATTTTTGGTCAATTATATGCGCTAAGAGCTTCTTCCCTGCTTAATAGTAAGTATTGGCGTCATGTTTTTGACCCTGTTCACACATTCACCCATTCTTAGTGCATTTAGTAGTGTGCTGCTACTTTTTTTGTTTTTCTACATTGTTGCTTGGTAGCTTGCACCTGCGATTGTCTCTGGATGTGCTGTTCCGCTTTTTTGTATATATATATATATATATATATATTTTTTTTGGAGAACTATATATATATATATATCCTATATAATAAAAGCACAGTGTCAGTGCGCTGTGTCCGTGTGTGTGTGTCAACAGTTTTGCACTGGGCAAGTGCGGTGCGGCGTCCAATCTGGACACAGCGCTACACACAAGTTTCCCTGTACCCAGCACCCCCCCTTCCCCCTTTCAGGATGGCAGAGCGGCAGCGGGCAGAGTGTTAGCTGTAATGTCCAGCTAACACTCTGCTTGAAACGGCCGACATCGGTTCTGGCACTGATGTCGGCCATTTAACACCATTTAACACCTTGGAGGGGCTAAGCATCAGGCCGCTGCTCTGCTGTGGCAGCGGCCCGATGCTTGAAGGGTAGTCTGAGGGAGGAGATCCCTTTCCCATTGGGCCGCTGTGCTGTGGCAGCGTCCCGATGGTTACCATGGCAACCGGACACCTTCACAGGCATCCGGCTTGCTGTGGTATATCTAAGCCTAATCAGGCTCCTGCTAAAGGCAGCAGCCTGATCAGGCTAAGTGTGAGTGCAATACACTGCAGTACACTATATAGTGTACTGCAGTGTATTGTAAGCCATAAGACCCACTGGATCTTCAAGAACCAAGTGGGTCTGGGTCCAAAAAAATATAAAAATAAAATTAAAATAAATAAAAAATAAAAAACCTTCCTATATCCACACATAATTTGGTTAAAAATTGAAAAAATATAAAACACTAAACATGTTTGGTATCGCCGTGTCCGTAGGGACCTGATCTATAAAAGGATCATTTTACTTTTACTGCATGGTGAACACCATTAAAAAATATAAAAAGAAAAACTTGATCAAAAAAAGTGATCAAAAAAAGTCATATGTATCCAAAATTAGCACCAATTAAACTGTGACCCTATCCCACAAAAAAATGAGCCTACATAAGCCAATCATCCAAAAAATAAAAATAATATGGCTTTCAGAAAATGGAGACACAAAAATGATTTTTTTTTCAAACCTGCTTTTATTGAATAAAAGAAAGTTAAAAAAAAATGCCCGTAACGACCTGCTCTATAAAAATAGCATGTGATCCAACCGATCTGGTGAACACCATAAAAAAATTAAAATTATGTGCCAAAAAAATAAATTTTTTATCACCTTACATCACAAAAAGTGTAATACCAAGCAATCAAGCCATATGTGCCCCATAATGGTACTAATCAAACCGTCATCTAAAAGAAATGAGACCCTACCTGAGACAATCGCCCCAAAAAAATAAAAAATATGGCTTTCAGAAAATGGAAACACATAAACATGATTTTTTTTTTCAAAAATGCTTTTACTGTGTAAACTAAAAAAAATAAAAAGGCAAATATTAGGCATCGCTGTGTCAATAACAACCTGCTTTATAAAAATAGTATGTGATCTAACGGTGAACGCCGTAAAAAAATAAAATAAAAAATGTACCAAAAAAGCAATTTTTAATCACCTTACATCACAAAAAACAGCCACCAGTCTCAGCCACCAGCGACAACCACCAGTCAGTGCCAGAAGTCTCAGCCACAGCCGCCAGTCTCGGCCACCAGTCAGTGTGGTCAAGTTCCCTTGCCATTTAATATAGACTGTTCCTACTAATGTTTATGCACTAATGTTCTAGCACCCGTTATTGTAACAGGCTTAATGTCTAGTATATATATAATATATAAAGTTGAGTCTATGTATGTGTGTGTGTGTATGTATGTCCACTAAAGGAATCCGCACGGTCGCATTTGCAATCACGAAATTTGGCACACAGGTACATCATGTGTCCTGGAAGGTTTTAGACCAGGTCTCAGCTCTCTAGCACATACCGTTCCGTAGATATTCCCAAAAAATGCATTAGCCAATAAAAGCCTGGTCACATGACCCTTATCAGTTAATAGAAGCTCGCAGTCTCAACATACACACAGTTTTACACCAGGATTCCATAACAATCCAGCCATTTTTCTTCACTGCTGTAGGTCAGCTTTAAAGGAAATCTGTGATACGTCACACTACTCAATCTTACAGGTCGAGAAGGCAATGGCTAGACCCTGGAGCTTAAATGCGCTGTTACACACCAAATTCGCACAATTACCTCCCAGTATAAAGCACAGCATTTTATTCAGAGATACAATAGCCGCATGGAAAGCGGTGAGAAAGGTGTTTGATCTTCCTTTTCTGGTTTCCAAAAGTATGTCCCTTTGGGGTCACCCGGAATTTGAGGCCTTATCCATTAATGCCCAATTCGTCCAATGGAAAGTTAAGGGGATCAATAATGTGGAACACCTTTGGAACCGAGAGAACAATAAGTTCTATACTTTTTATGACTTAAGGTTGAAATATCAACTACCGATGTCTCACTTCCTGGCCTATCAGCAAATGATATTTTTAACTTCTAGAATCAGGGAGTTAACACGTGAATTTTCAGCTAACAACTTTGATTCTTTCCTACCCTCCAAAGAACCAAAAAAAGATCTAGCTACCATATATGGCTCTCTGATCGATATTGACACTAAATTAGGGGATTCTTTGTTATTTAGGACGTGGCTTAGATTCTTCCCGGACCTGATGGTACCAGATCAGCTTCTGGATGGGTGGACTCTCATAAGGAAAGTGGTGGGTAGTGAGATATGGAGGGAGACATTTTTTAAGCTAATCCATAGAGCAATATACGGATTCTACAAGCCGAAATCCCTAATTAAGATCCCGGCTGATAAATTGACGCATTGTCCGAAATGCAAAATCATGGGCTGTGGGGATGCAATATGGTTAGCACCTTTTGTAAAGCTCTTCTCGACATGATAAAAGCTAAATGGAATCTGAGGCTCAAGATGGATCCGGAAGTACTATTATTTCATGCCGGGCGATCAGAGGAATCTTCAAAAATTCTGCCAGCCTTTCAGGTGTTGATTTTGGCTTCCAAGAGGTGTCTTTTAAGCCATTGGTTACAACCTAAGGTGCCAGTGATGGAAGAAGTGGTGCAGCAAACTACAAATTGTATGATACTTGAACGAATAGAGGCAGAGCAGGCTAAGACAAAAATGACGGTGCCCTTTTTCAAGAAGTGGAGACAGTACATGGAGGGGCTAATGTCAGACCAAGAAATACTTACACATGTGACGCCGTTTGTACATACAGAGTGGTATTTAAAGTTGGATCCTGCAGATTCTTGGTTCCAAATACACAAAAAGTCTTTATCACCTCTTTGAATACCGAGATGATGGAAATAGACAGGAACTGTTTTCGGCCGTTATCTCTAACGGATTGATATTGAGGGGAGGGACTGCCGAAAATGGGCCCTTAGACTAATAATTGTCGATTCTGATATTTTGTGATCCGATAGGAGACCATGACATATTTGAGATGGGGGTTTGTAAGGTTTTGGGAGGGGGGGGAGGGGTAAGGGGGTTAAAGGAAAAAAAATAATAATAATAAAATCCTATGTACAGAATAGTCTTTGATCTTGTACAAAATTGTAAGCATACTAAGGAATAACGAGGACTAATGGAAAAGAAACATGTTAACATCTTGATGTTTGCTGAAGTATGTCCTTTTTTTTCAATTGATATGTGATTGTACATGTGCCTTTTAATAAAGAGAAGTTTAAAAAAAAAAAAAGAAGGAAATCTGTCACCAGGATAATCGCTATTGAAGTAAAGTCATAGCCGAATAGCACTCAGAACCTTATTTCTAGATGTGCCTTTGTTTCAGCAATAGATGTTTTTTATCCTCTGAAAATCCAGTTTGTTTGGTATGCAAATGAGCCAGCAAGGTGCCCAGAGGGGCATCACTCTTGCAGGAAGGAGCCCAGGCACACCTCCTGCCACAATGTGTACACCCACCCCTCCTACATCACATTTAAGCCATAACTCTGCCGCCCTTTCGATGCTCCCAGCATGAGGGCGGGCTTGGGCACTAGCAGGAGGTGTGCCTGGGCTTCTTCCTGCAAGAGTGACACCCCTCTGGGCACATTACTGGCTAATTTGCATACCAAATAAACTGGATTGTCAGAAGACAGAAAACAACAAAGGCACATCTAGAAATAAGGTACTAAGTATTTTTAGGCTATGGCTTTACTTCAATAGCGATTATCCTGGTGACAGATTTCCTTTTAAGGGGCAGGGAGCTGTGGATGACACTGTTAAGGGAGAGGAGTGCTGTGGAGGTCACAGTTCAAGGGGCAGGTAGGGTGGCCATCCTCAAAAGATGGACTTAAAAACCCCGCCCCCAGGTCCCACTAAGTCAGGCCCCAATCTGATTAGGCCACGCCCCTCCCACTCCACAGTCGACGGGGATTGAAAAAATGAAGTTAAAGATCAACTTCTGTCAGCTGCAGGGGTGGGGAGGTTGACTTTCTCCCTGCAGCTCATGCTCTAGACAGCACAGTGCTGCTGTCTGAGATAGAGCTGTTCAAAAAGACATCCTTGTCTGTCCAGGCCCTGCGCCGGACGGAGGACAGGGAGTCTGAAAGCCGGACTGTCCGGCCTAAAACCGGACCTCTGGCTAACCTAGGGGCAGGCTGCTGTGGAGGCCACTGTTAAGGGGGTGGGGTGTTGTGGAAACCACTGTTAAGGAGGTGGGGTACTGTGGAGGTCACTAATAAAGGGGCGGGCACTGTGGAGGTCACTGTTAAGGGGATGGGATGCTGTGGAGGTCACTGTTAAGGGGCAGGGAACGGTGGAGGTCACAGTTAAGGGGACGGTCCGCTATGGAGGTCAGTGTTAAGGGGCGGAGTCCTGTAGAGGTCACTGTTAAGGGGGTGGGGTGTTGTGGAAGTCACATTTTAAGGGAACGGAGCTCTGTGGAGGTCACTGTTAAAGGGGTGGGGTACAGTGGAGGTCACTGTTAAGGGAGCGGGGTACTGTGGCAGTCACTGTTAAAGGGGCTGTCGCTGTGGAGGGCTCTGTTAACGGGGCTGTGAATGGTGAAGGTCAGTTAAGGGGTCTGTAACCTATGGTCAATGTTAAGGGGTGGATGCTGTAGAGGTCACTGTTGAGGGGGCGGGCGCCTGTGGAAGTCACTGTCAAGGGGGTGGGGTGCTGTGGAACTCACTGTTAAAGGGGCAGGCTGTTGTAAAGCTCAAAGTTAAGGGGGTGGGCTGCTGTGGAGGTCACATTTTAAGGAGATAGGGTACTGTGGGGGAGGGGTCAGTGTTAAGGGGTGTGGGGCTGTGGATGTCACTATTATAGTTCATACTGTCGATATCTTTTAACAACACACACAAACATTAAATGAAATAGATTAAATATACCCGTGCGAAGCCGGGTCCTTCAGCTAGTATATATATATATATATATATATATATATATATATATATATATATATACACTGCTCAAAAAAATAAAGGGAACACTTAAACAACACAATGTAACTCCAAGTCAATCACACTTTTGTGAAATCAAACTGTCCACTTAGGAAGCAACACTGAGTGACAATCAAATTCACATGCTGTTGTGCAAATGGGATAGACAACAGGTGGAAATTATAGGCAATTAGCAATACACCCCCAATAAAGGAGTGGTTCTGCAGGTTGGTACCACAGACCACTTCGCAGTTCCTATGCTTCCTGGCTGATGTTTTGGTCACTTTTGAATGCTGACGGTGCTTTCACTCTAGTGGTAGCATGAGACGGAATCTACAACCCACACAAGTGGCTCAGGTAGTGCAGCTTATCCAGGATGGCACATCAATGCGAGCTGTGGCAAGAAGGTTTGCTGTGTCTGTCAGCGTAGTGTCCAGAGCATGGAGGCGCTACCAGGAGACAGGCCAGTACATCAGGAGACGTGGAGGAGGCCGTAGGAGGGCAACAACCCAGCAGCAGGAACGATACCTTCGCCTTTGTGCAAGGAGGAACAGGAGGAGCACTGCCAGAGCCCTGCAAAATGACCTCCAGCAGGCCACAAATGTGCATGTGTCTGCTCAAACGGTCAGAAACAGACTCCATGAGGGTGATATGAGGGCCCGACGTACACAGGTGGGGGTTGTGCTTACAGCCCAACACCGTGCAGGACGTTTGGCATTTGCCAGAAAACACCAAGATTGGCAAATTCGCCACTGGCGCCCTGTGCTCTTCACAGATGAAAGCAGGTTTACACTGAGCACATGTGACAGACGTGACAGAGTCTGGAGACGCCGTGGAGAACGTTCTGCTGCCTGCAACATCCTCCAGCATTACCGGTTTGGCATTGGGTCAGTAATGGTGTGGGGTGGCATTTCTTTGGAGGGCCGCACAGCCCTCCATGTGCTCGCCAGAGGTAGCCTGACTGCCATTAGGTGAGAGATGAGATCCTCAGACTCCTTGTGAGACCATATGCTGGTGCGGTTGGCCCTGGGTTCCTCCTAATGCAAGACAATGCTAGACCTCATGTGGCTGGAGTGTGTCAGCAGTTCCTGCAAGATGAAGGCATTGATGCTATGCACTGGCCCGCCCGTTCCCCAGACCTGAATCCAATTGAGCACATCTGGGACATCATGTCTCGCTCTATCCACCAACGTCACGTTGCACCACAGACTGTCCAGGAGTTGGCAGATGCTTTAGTCCAGGTCTGGGAGGAGATCCCTCAGGAGACCGTCCGCCACCTCATCAGGAGCATGCACAGGCATTGTAGGGAGGTCATACAGGCACGTGGAGGCCACACACACTACTGAGCCTCTTTTTGACTTGTTTTAAGGACATTACATCAAAGTTGGATCAGCCTGTAGTGTGTTTTTCCACTTTAATTTTGAGTGTGACTCCAAATCCAGACCTCCATGGGGTGAAAATTTTTAGTCCATTTTTTTTTTTTTTTGTGTGATTTTATTGTCAGCACATTCAACTATGTAAAGAACAAAGTATTTCAGAAGAATATTTAATTAATTCAGATCTAGGATGTGTTATTTTTGTGTTCCCTTTATTTTTTTGAGCAGTGTATATATATATATATATATATATATATATATACCCACACACCCACAGATATAGAGACATAGCGAGACAGAAAGAGTAAACTAACCCAAACACAAAGGTTACTGGAGGAAAGGCCTTCTCAGAATGTAGGAATATCAGATTATGATGTCTGAGTCTCGCGATCCAAAGGGGATGAATATTAAAACTGATTTGTCATATTTTTATTGAAATGAT
The DNA here is from genome assembly GCF_905171765.1 of Bufo bufo. Taxonomy (NCBI): domain Eukaryota; kingdom Metazoa; phylum Chordata; class Amphibia; order Anura; family Bufonidae; genus Bufo; species Bufo bufo. The sequence continues at coordinate 668,410,786 of NC_053389.1, read as the reverse complement.
ACTCAGTTTGTATTGAGGTTGTCTCACCTCAGACATTGGGGCATATCGCTAGGATATGCCCCAATGTCTGATAGCTGCACCTATCTTTAGAATGGAGTAAGGCAAGTGAAGGAGGGCGCACAGCGCATACGCCGCCACCATCCAATCATTCCTATGCAAGCCACAAAAATAGCTGAGCAGTTTATCATCAGCCACAAAGAAGTGAATTGAGTGGTGGTCGCGTTTGTGTGGAGGCTTCCCATTCATTTTAATAGGTCCGCTGAAAATAGCTGAGCACATCGATCTGCTATTTTCGGCGCTCTCATAGGAGTGAATGGAGTGCGATCACACATGTGCGGTGCGTCCTCCTTCACTTTGTGGGCTCTGTTTTAAAAACACCCACCTCTGGGACCCACACCTATCAGACATTGGGGGCATATCGCTAGGATATGCCCCCAATCTATTTATTAATTACCTGTCTGCTTCAGCACCTGTTGAAAAACACCTCCTCCCTACATACGTGTTTAAAAGAAGGTTCATAGACATGGTATTTTATACTAAGCAGTTTAGCTTTTAATGGGGTTGCCTGGGGTTTTAATATTGATGGTCTGTCCTCAGGATAGGTCATCAGTATGTGATTGATGAGGGCGTGACTACTTAAGCTTATATTAGTCGAGCAGATCATCCAGGCAATTGTCGAGTATCTTTCCTTCCAGGCAATCGCCTGCTGGTCAGAGGAGGAGACCGCTGTTATTACATGCAGCGATCTCCTCCACAGTATGGGGAGGAGCGATCGCTAATTCCATCACTCGTCCCTATACTGAATCAGTGTTTGCAGGCAGCAGATCGGGATTACACAACACAATCTGCTGCTGGCAAACGATTTTTAAAACTGCTGAAAATTGCCCGATGAACAAGTGTTTGCTCGTTCATCGTGTAATCGGCGGCAGGATTACATTGCTAGATCATCCCTAAAGAGTATTCATATGAACGCTTGTTAGCGATGATCTGCGCGATTACTTGTGCGTCAAATATAAGCTTTACACCTCCACCGATCAGCTGTTTGAAGAGGTGATGGCACTTCGGTGACTTCCTCACAGCTTATCCATTGTATAGTGACTATACTTAGTATTGCAGCCCAGGCCCATTCACTTGAATGAGACCAAGCTGCGTCTAAACAATGTGACCAATGAATGTGATGTCACTGGCCTAGGAAGAGCCCACAGCACTCACTGCAGCACCGCAGCCTCTTCAAACACCTAGTCGGCAAGGGTGCCGGGAGTTGAACCCCAACCATATATAACCATATCAAAATCCCAGACCACCCCTTTAACATGTTATTTCTGTCCTACTTTTAATGCAGACAGTGGATTTTAGTGTCGTGCTGGATCCTGTTTCTATTGGACATCGTGTATTAGGGAGACTGCCCTGACGTCCTTGCACCACTACAAACAATGTGGGCCATTTATCATAGCCCCTTATGACAGTATTTGGCATAAAAAAACTTGCATGTTCTTGTGTGATTTTTTTTTTAAATGTCGGGGTGCCTAAGTTTAGGTTCACACAATGAGGGTAATTTATTATCAGATATACGCCAGTTTTCTGGCATATATCTGTTGCAGATTGTGGCGCAAAGGTTATGAGGGATCGGTCATGCCAAACTAATTTAATCAGTTTCTATGAGGAGGTAAGTTCTAGACTTGACAGCGGCGAATCAATGGATGTCGTATATCTGGACTTCTCCAAAGCATTTGACACTGTACCACATAAAAGGTTAGTATATAAAATGAGAATGCTCGGACTGGGAGAAAACGTCTGTATGTGGGTAAGTAACTGGCTCAGTGATAGAAAACAGAGGGTGGTTATTAACGGTACATACTCAGATTGGGTCACTGTCACTAGTGGAGTACCTCAGGGGTCAGTATTGGGCCCTATTCTCTTCAATATATTTATTAATGATCTTGTAGAAGGCTTGCACAGTAAAATATCAATTTTCGCAGATGACACTAAACTGTGTGAAGTAATTTACACTGAAGAGGACAGTATACTACTACAGAGTGATCTGGATAGATTGGAGGCTTGGGCAGATAAGTGGCAGATAAGGTTTAACACTGACAAATGTAAAGTTATGCACATGGGAAGGAATAATGCAAGTCACCCGTACATACTAAATGGTAAAACACTCGGTAACACTGACATGGAAAAGGATCTAGGAATTTTAATAAACAGCAAACTAAGCTGCAAAAACCAGTGTCAGGCAGCTGCTGCCAAGGCCAATAAGATAATGGGTTGCATCAAAAGGGGCATAGATGCCCGTGATGAGAACATATTCCTACTACTTTACAAATCATTAGTCAGACCCCACATGGAGTACTGTGTACAGTTCTGGGCTCCAGTGAACAAGGCAGACATAGCAGAGCTGGAGAGGGTCCAGAGGAGGGCAACTAAAGTAATAACTGGAATGGGGCAACTACAGTACCATGAAAGATTATCAAAATTAGGGTTATTCACGTTAGAAAAAAGACGACTGAGGGGAGATCTAATTACTATGTATAAATATATCAGGGGTCAGTACAGAGATCTATCCCATCATCTATTTATCCCCAGGACTGTGACTGTGACGAGGGGACATCCTCTGCGTCTGGAGGAAAGAAGGTTTGTACACAAACATAGAAGAGGATTCTTTACGGTAAGATCAGTGAGACTATGGAACTCTCTGCCTGAGGAGGTGGTAATGGTGAGTACAATAAAGAAATTCAAGAGGGGCCTGGATGTGTTTCTGGAGCGTAATAATATTACAGGCTATAGCTACTAGAGAGGGGTCGTTGATCCAGGGAGTTATTCTGATTGCCTGATTGGAGTCGGGAAGGAATTTTTTATTCCCCTAAAGTGAGGAAAATTGGCTTTTACCTCACAGGTTTTTTTTGCCTTCCTCTGGATCAACTTGCAGGATAACAGGCCGAACTGGATGGACAAATGTCTTTTTTCGGCCTTATGTACTATGTTACTATGTACTATATATTCCCCCCTCACGCCAGGTCTAAAAAAGGGGGAGTGGCATGGACGGGGATGGATTGGCAGGCCCGTCTCATTTATCGTTGTCTACACCTGTTTTAGGCGTAGAAAATGGTCTAAATTTAAGCCAGCAAGGAAGCTGCCTTCCATATAGACCGGCGATGGATACGTCGAAGTTATGTAGAAGCCAGCGCCTCTACATAACATTGGCCGATCCATCGCCAGTGCAAGGGGTTATTAAAACCAGCATCTAAAACACCGGTCTTAATAAATGACACATATGAAGTCACATAATAAGTCACATAATAAGTTGAAAAAGGTCCCCATATGTGCAGTTTGTGTCACATGATCAGTCATATGATGTATCTGAAAGGCCCCTGAGTCTGTTACACTAGTAAACAAGCAACATGAAGACCAAGGGACTCTCCAAACAGATCAGAGACAAAGTTATGCAAAGTATAGATCAGGATTGGGTTATAGAACAGTATCTCAAACTTTGGGCATCCTATGGTGCGCCATTAAATCCATTCTAACAAAATTGAAAGAATATGGTACAACTACAAACCTGACAAGAGAGGGCTGGCCACCAAAACTTACAGAACAGGCAAGGAGGGCATTAAAGGGGTTGTAAAGTGTCCAAGGGTGGACTGGCCATAGACCCTACAAGGAAATTTCCCAGTGGGCCGATGCCCAGGGGCCTCCCGAGTCCTCCTCACAGCCGCTATCCGGGTAGATAATGATCTGATGCTCTCAGGATTACTTAATACTAGGAGCATCCGGTACTTATGCACATGCCCAACCACTGCACATGCCCTCCTGTATTCATCTGTATCACTGTTCTTAGGATGGTGACACAGTTGAATACTGTGGTGATGGCGGCATTATTTTGTGCAGCACTGTGGTATTTGCTTCTGGTGGTATAAGGTTCTGTGGGGTGGTATTTTGTGCTGCACTACAGTATTGTAGGGCTCGCCTACTTCTCTTGTCCCTGCCTACTTGTGTTGGTCCTGCCCACTTGTGTTGCAATGCCTTCTGTCAATTTGGACCTGCCTACAACATGGGGCCACCTTTGCATTTTTTTTCAAGGCCACTTTAAGTTCCCAGCTGGATACATCTTCCATTGTCTTCCATTCTACAACCTCTCTATACTGAGCTGTATAATTAGCATTCAGTACAAATGTGTTGTGTGCACAGTACCTGTCTGCTGCCTGTGAGACAGGTCTAGAGCTCATTCCCATTTTCATGTCACATATTTATATGAATTCCCTTTTTATTATTGAAAAAAATTGGCAAGACATTTCAATTTTTTTCAGACTTCCATTTTTTTTTATAGATGGATTTCTGAGTGTGTATGGAATTTTTTTCTATACACAGTCCTTAGGCTACTTTCACACTCGCATTTGGTGTGGATCAGTCATGGATCTGCACAAAACGGATCCGTTCAGATAATACAACCGCATGCATCCGTTCAGAACGGATCTGTTTGTATTATCTTTAACATAGCCAAGATGGATCAGTCTTGAACACCATTGAAAGTCAATGGAGGACGGATCCGTTTTCTATTGTGCCAGATTGTGTCATAGAAAACAAATCTGTCCCCATTGCAAGCAGCGTTTTGCAAGCAGCGTCCAAAGTGGAATGGAGACGGAACGGAGGCAAACTAATGCATTCTGAGCGGATCCTTTTCCATTCAGAATGTATCAGGGCAAAACTGATCCGTCTTGGACCGCTTGCGAGAGCCCTGAACGGATCTCACAAACGAAAAGCCAAAACGCCAGTGTGAAAGGATGGTCCAGTTTTTTTAAAGGGATTCTCCAAGCATACTCTCCCGCCGATCTGACATTAGTCATGAGAAGACTTAAATGTATGCTGAGCTGCACAGGTGCTGAGGCGACCATCTTATGCCCTTCAAGTATCATGCATTCCAATAATTAGTATAGGACTTGTGCATGATAATCACTGGGCATCAGACAATTGCCTTGGCAACTATCCTGCCCAGCCTGCAATTACTTCTCTCTATGCTTCATATCAGATTGGGCAGCAGAGCACACCCTCTAAACCAGGGGTCCTCAAACTACGGCCCGCGGGCCACATGCAGCCCGCCAAGGACATTTATCCGGCCCACCGGGTGTTTTTGCCGCCGCTGCCTGTCCATAACTTTTTTTTTCTAACATAAGAGACGGACGGTCCGGCAGCCAGCCTATCATTGGTGGAAGAGGGAGAGGGGGCGGCGGCGGCCGATTGGCTGGCCGGCTGAAGCGCTGTATCATGGAACAGCGTAGCCGGACTACGACTCCCACCGCCCAGGACTCAGAGGCAGCCAGAGCCTGTGGGAGGGGCCGGCTGGACGTGACTTGCGCGGTAACTTGTGGGCAGTGAACATCAGGCGCTGGCTCGTGGGAGAGAGAGGCTGAGGTGAGACAGATCCTGACACACCAGATGACCCCCACATCCCATGGGCACTAATTGGGCTGTGGTGGCGGGCACTGGTTAGGCCGTGGTGGCAGGCACTCATTGAGCTGCGGTGGCAGGCACTCATTGGGCTGCGGTGGTCAATGGTTCAATGGGCCACTTGACTGGACTTGCCCCCCAGGCCTAAGGCTGGCAGCCCTCCCCTGGGAGCGCTTGACTGGCTCTCCCATTGCATTGCTCTCCCACTGCATTGATGGACACTGATCAGACTGCATTGATGGGCAGTGCAGTCTGTATGTCTCTGTGTGGGCAAAGTTATTGCTGGTATATTGTTTTTGTAGCGCTGTATATATAGGAAATGGCAGCACCAATTATCAAATGGTACGTCGGGTGCTATGTCCCAGGGTATGACTTCTTACCCAAAAAATAATCCAGAAAACTGACAGCACTTCCAGTAGAAAAACAGTGGTTTATTGGCCCATGTGGTACAGTGAGGCAACGTTTCAGCTCAAACACAGAGCCTTTGTCACGAGTTGGAGGTCCCAGGAGAGACCACCGCGTCATCATGCAATAAACAAACAGAAATCAGGTACAGACACATAAGAGTTTATTGCACAAACAAAAACCAGGGAAGGCAGCACAGAACAAAACATGAGCTCTATGTATCGTCAGCACAGTGGGAGAAAACCCCCACTGCGCCACTGTCTAGTAATACTCCAGAGGGGCGTGACTAAGCAACTCCTGGTATTCACTAGGGCCCCAGAAGGTAGGGTTAGGCTTTGCCACAGGAAGTTGCCAGGGTCCACTCTGGAGCGTGAACTAGACAGTGACAGCAGGAACGAATGGACAACAGGTACCAGAAGGTACCGACGGCACATAGGCAAACATAACAGACAGGCAAATACAAAACAGGGCAACTAATAACACAAGCAGAAATACATAGCAAGGAAACAGGAGTGACAATGAGCAGAGAAGGACTTGCTCCACCAGTGGTATACTGCGTGGCCTTGCGCATGCCACTCTGCTGCAAAGAAAGGTGCAGCAAGGGCTTGCTGAACACAGACATATGAATAAACACAAAGTAACTAAAACATAACTGGCAGAACAGATAACAGAAAGACAGGAAAGAGGACGGGAAAGAGGACATCAATGAACAAGTAGGGAAACCCACAGACAGACACGGATCCCATGGGTCAGCAGCATGGGAGAGAGAGTACAAACCAGGAGCAGGACAGGACAGGACAAGACAACACACACCAGGAGAGCTGACCCAGAACTGAGGAAACCTCAGCCTTATATACAGGTTCCATGGGTGCAGGAGAGAGGCCACACCCATGGAGCAGACAGAGAGGATTAACTCCTAATAGGAACACAGGGGAGTTAACCCATACAGAACCACAAATAACACACAGAAACGAAACTTCAGCGAGGAGCGCTGAACGAGCAAGGACGGAAGGTCACAGCCAGAGGTAACGACTGTGACAGCCTTGCTTGAGAAAGGCTCTGTGTTTGAGCCGAAACGTTGCCTCACTGTACCACATGGGCCAATAAACCACTACTACTGGAAGTGCTGTCTGTTTTCTGGATTATATATATATATATAATCTGGATTATATATATATATATATATATATATATATATATACACAGTCAGGTCCATAAATATTGGGACATCGACACAATTCTAACATTTTTGGCTCCATACACCACCACAATGGATTTGAAATGAAACAAATAAGATGTGCTTTAACTGCAGACTGTCAGCTTTAATTTGAGGGTATTTACATCCAAATCAGGTGAACGGTGTAGGAATTACAACAGTTTGCATATGTGCCTCCCACTTGTTAAGTGACCAAAAGTAATGGGACAATTGGCTTCTCAGCTGTTCCATGGCCAGGTGTGTGTTATATTTTACTAATAGCAATTTTGAATCCCTAGGAAACAATGATGTCAAGAAAAATAAAAATTGACTTCTTAATTTCTTCATTTTAAATATTGTATTTGTTCCCGATTAGTTTTTTCACTTCAAAATAACAATTGACTTCTTAATTTCTTCATTTTAAATATTGTATTTGTTCCCGATTTGTTTTTTCACTTCAAAATAACATATGTGCAGTGTGCATAGGAATTTGTTCATAGTTTTTTATTTATTTTTTTAACTATAGTCCGGCCCTCCAACAGTCTGAGGGACAGTGAACTGGCCCCCTGTTTAAAAAGTTTGAGGACCCCTGCTATAAACCATTTAAGGCTACTTTCACACTTGCGGCAGAGAGATCCGGCAGGCAGTTCCGTCGCCGGAACTGCCTGCCGGATCAGGCAAAATGTATGCTAACTGATGGCATTAGTAAGACTGATCAGGATCCTGATCAGTCTTAAAAATGCCTGATCAGTCGAAAAAATGCATTGAAATGCCGGATCCGTCTTTCCGGTGTCATCCGGCAAAAACGGATCCGGCATTTTTTTTTCCACCTTTTTTTCAGTCTGCGCATGCGCATACCGGAACGACGGATCCGGCATTCCGGTATTCTGAATGCCGGATCCGGCACTAATACATTCCTATGGGAAAAAATGCCTGATCCGGCGTTCAGGCAAGTCTTCAGTTTTTTTAGCCGGAGATAAAACCGTAGCATGCTACGGTTTTATCTTTTGCCTGATCAGTCAAAACGACTGAACTGAAGACATACTGATGCAAACTGAACGGATTACTCTCCATTCAGAATGCATGGGGACATACCTGATCAGTTCTTTTCCGGTATAGAGCCCCTGTGACGGAACTCTATGCCGGAAAAGAACAACGCAAGTGTGAAAGTAGCCTAACACCACACAAGTGACTCCAACCTAATAGTTTCTGAAAAGAATACTGTTGTAGAAGTCATGACAGTGCAGACAAGTCATTTACTATAGAAGGGCAGAGGAAGGGGCAGAAGTTTTGCCAAATTCACATTCACATATACCTATATAAATGTTCAAAGCTATACTTATTATAAATGTGCTATGCAAGTCAAACAGCCGATGGCAGAAATGTATCCCAAGGACTTCTGCAACAGTCCAAACTGCTACTTTCACACTTGCGTTTTTCTTTTCCAGCACTGAGTTCCGTCCTAGGGGCTCAATACCAGAAAAGAACTGATCAGTTTCATCCCCATGCATTCTGAGTGGAGAGAAATCCGTTCAGGATGCATCAGGATGTCTTCACTTCAGTCACTGAACGGCGTTTTGGACGGAGGAAATACTGCAGCATGCAGCGGTATTATCTCCGTCCAAAATTCTGCGTCAGTTGATGGAATGCCAGATCCGGTATTAATTTACATTGAAATGCATTAGTGCCGGATCTGGCATTAAAAATACTGCAATGCCATATCCGTCCTTATGGTCTGCTCATGCCCAGACTGGTAAAAATGTGAAAAAAAATAAAATATAACGGATCACTTTCTCCGGATGACATCCGGAGAGACGGATCCGTCTACAAATACTGTCCGTTTGCATGCAAATTGCCGGATCACTCTGCCGCAAGTGTGAAAGTAGCCTTAGGCTGGGTTCACATCTGACTGATTAGCTGCAGATTTTCTTCAGCAGAAAATCTGCAGCATTTCTGCTTCTAATCTGCAGCAGAAAAAAGGCACCAAATGGTGTGTGCATGCTGCAGACTTTTTTTCCCCAGAAAAGCTGCAGATTGGATGCGAATCCGCAATACCGCAGCTTTTCTGGTGTTTTTGTTTTTAGTTTTTTACACAGCATGTGGATGAGAATTCTGAAATTCTCATCCACTTTGCTGGTACTGTACAACGCTGCAGATTTGCCGCACAGAAATCCGCAGCTAATCAGTCACAGGTGAACCCAGCCTTACTACTAATAGTCATTTGTATTTATATGGCTCCAACACTTTCCGCAGCACTTTACTATGGTATATGGCACAACATACTGAAATAATTAAGTTATATCTTACACATTTGCTTACTTTATCTACCCTCCTTATAATATATATATATATATATGTATATACATACATACACACACATACACACAGAAGAAAAATTTCATTATGTACACAGTTCATCCACTTACCTCTGGACTGTAGAAACATAGTTGAAGAGATAAGTGACGGGAATGGCTGTTAGGGACAGTATAAAAACTCTAGTAGCGGCAGCTGCGCTCATTATTACAGACGTTGGCTTTCTTCAGAATTTGACCACCATCTCCACATTCAGCTTGATAATACAGCACAGTTCATGCACGGCTTCTCGTGTACAGTTACAGACATGCACAGTTCTCCTAATGATCCAGTGCTGGCAGCTCACACAAGGTTACACACTGCGGAGCCTCCCTTGTCCTGTGCAGTGACACAGCTGACTGCTGTTTTCAGAACACTAGCTGCTTTGGATTCCTATAGTACGTGGCTGCCTGAAGTCATTGGCTGTGCAATAAATTAACCCAGTTAATCCTGACTTCCTTGACTCAAGTTTGAGCTAATCAGCAGCTGATAAATAGATGTGACGCTTTAACACTAGTTACATTTAAAGGAAACTTGTCGAGAGAACTTGTGTTTTAAGTTCGGCGTCATCGAAGAATCCTGTTATGGATTCCGAATTCCGTCATGGTCCGTGGTAGTGAAATCCATAACAGGATTCTTCGATAACCCGAACTTTAGACACCGAACTTAAAACAGAAGTTCGCTCAACACTGGTCAAGGTGTCTGATTGGCAGGTCTGATGGTACACAGTAGAAGGTGCTAAATAGACTGATGTGTAGTTTCATGAGAAAAGATTAAATATAAATATTATTCATTTAGATCCCTGCTCTTTCTGCGCTTAGGAGTCCAGTGGGCGGTCCTGTCAGTGACTGATAGCAGTCCTACTCAGGCTGTCAAGTGGGACTCTAAGTAGGACTCTTAAACCCAGTGGAAGCAAGGACTAAATTAATAAAATACAAGTTATAATATATATATTACCTAGATATCTCATAGGATCGCTGCCAGAGAAGAGATGTGTAACGCCCCAGAGTGGCATTACCACCTTTGCACCTTGCTACTATCTTCTTTGGTTAACTTAATGTCATCCTATGTATTTATTTCCAGGTCCAGTATAATGTGCATATTTATTGCTATGTAACTGTTGTGTTCAAGTGTAATATGCCTGGTTCACCAGCAGGTGGCAGCAAACATGGCAGAGCTACAGGTTTATAGAATGGAGCTTTTCATTCCACTTTAACTCCCCCCCTAGTGTGGTGGGCGTGTCCCACTTGCTGCAGGAAGGGTGGGGGTCTAGTTAGAGTCAGTCTTAGCTTACCCCCTGCTAGGGGAAGGAAGAAGGTGCACATCCCTGCTGGACGTGCGTTGCCAAGCCAGCTAGAGCACCTTTAGCTCTGCTGGATGTGGAGGCCACAGCTTAGAGCCTCAAAAGCCAGGAGGAGAGTTCCCTGGCATAATTAACCACTTCCCGCAACTGTAACGCCGAAAGGCGTCATTGCGGCGGCTCCCCCAGGCTACGCTAACGCCAATAGGCGTCATCTCGCGTGAGCCGAGATTTCCTGTGAACGCGCGCACACAGGCGCGCGCGCTCACAGGAACGGAAGGTAAGAGAGTTGATCTCCAGCCTGCCAGCGGCGATCGTTCGCTGGCAGGCTGGAGATGTGTTTTTTTTAACCCCTAACAGGTATATTAGACGCTGTTTTGATAACAGCGTCTAATATACCTGCTACCTGGTCCTCTGGTGGTCCCCTTTGTTTGGATCGACCACCAGAGGACACAGGTAGCTCAGTAAAGTAGCACCAAGCACCACTACACTACACTACACCCCCCCCCGTCACTTATTAACCCCTTATTAGCCCCTGATCATCCCTGATCACCCCATATAGACTCCCTGATCACCCCCCTGTCATTGATCACCCCCCTGTAAAGCTCCATTCAGACGTCCGCATGATTTTTACGGATCCACTGATAGATGGATCGGATCCGCAAAACGCATCCGGACGTCTGAATGAAGCCTTACAGGGGCATGATCAATGATTGTGGTGATCACCCCATATAGACTCCCTGATCACCCCCCTGTCATTGATTACACCCCTGTCATTGATCACCCCCCTGTAAAGCTCCATTCAGATGTCCGCATGATTTTTACGGATGCACTGATAGATGGATCGGATCCGCAAAACGCATACGGACGTCTGAATGAAGCCTTACAGGGGCATGATCAATGACTGTGGTGATCACCCCCCTGTCATTGATTACCCCCCTGTAAAGCTCCATTCAGATGTCCGCATGATTTTTACGGATGCACTGATAGATGGATCGGATCCGCAAAACGCATCCGGACGTCTGAATGAAGCCTTACAGGGGCATGATCAATGACTGTGGTGATCACCCCCCTGTCATTGATTACCCCCCTGTAAAGCTCCATTCAGATGTCCGCATGATTTTTACGGATGCACTGATAGATGGATCGGATCCGCAAAACGCATCCGGACGTCTGAATGAAGCCTTACAGGGGCGTGATCAATGACTGTGGTGATCACCCCATATAGACTCCCTGATCACCCCCCTGTCATTGATTACCCTCCTGTCATTGATTACCCCCCTGTAAAGCTCCATTCAGACGTCCGCATGATTTTTACGGATCCACTGATAGATGGATCGGATCCGCAAAACGCATCCGGACGTCTGAATGAAGCCTTACAGGGGCATGATCAATGACTGTGGTGATCACCCCATATAGACTCCCTGATCACCCCCCTGTCATTGATTACCCCCCTGTAAAGCTCCATTCAGATGTCCGCATGATTTTTACGGATGCACTGATAGATGGATCGGATCCGCAAAACGCATACGGACGTCTGAATGAAGCCTTACACGGGCGTGATCAATGACTGTGGTTATCACCCCATATAGACTCCCTGATCACCCCCCTGTCATTGATTACCCTCCTGTCATTGATTACCCCCCTGTAAAGCTCCATTCAGACGTCCGCATGATTTTTACGGATCCACTGATAGATGGATCGGATCCGCAAAACGCATCCGGACGTCTGAATGAAGCCTTACAGGGGCATGATCAATGACTGTGGTGATCACCCCATATAGACTCCCTGATCACCCCCCTGTCATTGATTACCCCCCTGTAAAGCTCCATTCAGATGTCCGCATGATTTTTACGGATGCACTGATAGATGGATCGGATCCGCAAAACGCATACGGACGTCTGAATGAAGCCTTACAGGGGCGTGATAAATGACTGTGGTTATCACCCCATATAGACTCCCTGATCACCCCCCTGTCATTGATCACCCCCCCTGTCATTGATCACCCCCCCTGTCATTGATCACCCCTCTGTAAGGCTCCATTCAGACATTTTTTTGGCCCAAGTTAGCGGAATTATTTTTTTTTTTTCTTACAAAGTCTCATATTCCACTAACTTGTGTCAAAAAATAAAATCTCACATGAACTCACCATACCCCTCACGGAAACCAAATGCGTAAAAATTTTTAGACATTTATATTCCAGACTTCTTCTCACGCTTTAGGGCCCCTAGAATGCCAGGGCAGTATAAATACCCCACATGTGACCCCATTTCGGAAAGAAGACACCCCCAGGTATTCCGTGAGGGGCATATTGAGTCCATGAAAGATTGAAATTTTTGTCCCAAGTTAGCGGAACGGGAGACTTTGTGAGAAAAAAATTAAAAATATCAATTTCCGCTAACTTGTGCCAAAAAAAAAAAAATTCTATGAACTCGCCATGCCCCTCATTGAATACCTTGGGGTGTCTTCTTTCCAAAATGGGGTCACATGTGGGGTATTTATACTGCCCTGGCATTCTAGGGGCCCCAAAGCGTGAGAAGAAGTCTGGTATCCAAATGTCTAAAAATGCCCTCCTAAAAGGAATTTGGGCACCTTTGCGCATCTAGGCTGCAATAAAGTGTCACACATCTGGTATCGCCGTACTCAGGAGAAGTTGGGGAATGTGTTTTGGGGTGTCATTTTACATATACCCATGCTGGGTGAGAGAAATATCTTGGTCAAATGCCAACTTTGTATAAAAAAATGGGAAAAGTTGTCTTTTGCCAAGATATTTCTCTCACCCAGCAAGGGTATATGTAAAATGACACCCCAAAACACATTCCCCAACTTCTCCTGAATACGGCGATACCACATGTGTGACACTTTTTTGCAGCCTAGGTGGGCAAAGGGGCCCATATTCCAAAGAGCACCTTTAGGATTTCACAGGTCATTTACCTACTTACCACACATTAGGGCCCCTGGAAAATGCCAGGGCAGTATAACTACCCCACAAGTGACCCCATTTTGGAAAGAAGACACCCCAAGGTATTCCGTGAGGGGCATGGCAAGTTCCTAGAATCTTTTATTTTTTGTCACAAGTTAGTGGAAAATGCAGATTTTTTTTTTTTTTTTTTTTTCATACAAAGTCTCATATTCCACTAACTTGTGACAAAAAATAAAAACTTCCATGAACTTACTATGCCCATCAGCGAATACCTTGGGGTCTCTTCTTTCCAAAATGGGGTCACTTGTGGGGTAGTTATACTGCCCTGGCATTCTAGGGGCCCAAATGTGTGGTAAGGAGTTTGAAATCAAATTCTGTAAAAAATGACGAGTGAAATCCGAAAGGTGCTCTTTGGAATATGGGCCCCTTTGCCCACCTAGGCTGCAAAAAAGTGTCACACATCTGGTATCCCCGTACTCAGGAGAAGGTGGGGAATGTGTTTTGGGGTGTCATTTTACATATACCCATGCTGGGTGAGAGAAATATCTTGGCAAAAGACAACTTTTCCCATTTTTTTATACAAAGTTGGCATTTGACCAAGATATTTATCTCACCCAGCATGGGTATATGTAAAAAGACACCCCAAAACACATTCCTCAACTTCTCCTGAATACAGAGATACCAGATGTGTGACACTTTTTTGCAGCCTAGGTGGGCAAAGGGGCCCATATTCCAAAGAGCACCTTTCGGATTTCACAGGTCATTTTTTACAGAATTTGATTTCAAACTCCTTACCACACATTTGGGCCCCTAGAATGCCAGGGCAGTATAACTACCCCACAAGTGACCCCATTTTGGAAAGAAGAGACCCCAAGGTATTTCGTGATGGGCATAGTGAGTTCATAGAAGTTTTTATTTTTTGTCACAAGTTAGTGGAATATGAGACTTTGTAGGAAAAAAAAATAAATAAAAAAAAATCATCATTTTCCGCTAACTTGTGACAAAAAATAAAAAGTTCTATGAACTCACTATGCCCATCAGCGAATACCTTAGGGTGTGTACTTTCCGAAATGGGGTCATTTGTGGGGTGTTTGTACTGTCTGGGCATTGTAGAACCTCAGGAAACATGACAGGTGCTCAGAAAGTCAGAGCTGCTTCAAAAAGCGGAAATTCACATTTTTGTACCATAGTTTGTAAACGCTATAACTTTTACCCAAACCATTTTTTTTTTACCCAAACATTTTTTTTTTATCAAAGACATGTAGAACTATAAATTTAGAGCAAAATTTCTATATGGATCTCGTTTTTTTTGCAAAATTTTACAACTGAAAGTGAAAAATGTCATTTTTTTGCAAAAAAAATCGTTAAATTTCGATTAATAACAAAAAAAGTAAAAATGTCAGCAGCAATGAAATACCACCAAATGAAAGCTCTATTAGTGAGAAGAAAAGGAGGTAAAATTCATTTGGGTGGTAAGTTGCATGACCGAGCAATAAACGGTGAAAGTAGTGTAGTGCCGATTTGTAAAAAAGGGCCTGGTCTTTAGGGGGGTATAAACCTGTGGTCCTTAAGTGGTTAAGAGACAGACCATAACAAGAGAAGTTACAGCATCCAGACGAAGCTAAGTTATACAGCTACTGGAGCCAAGACAAGACCTGAAACTGTTTGGAGAAACGTTTATGCCAAGTAAAGCTGTCATCACCTTCATCACTAAGTCTATACTCAATTTATTTCATCATCCCCTTCATCAACAATCCTCCTTTTCATTGCTTCAGAGCCAACGCCTGGGGTCCAGCGTATCCAGGTAGGAGCACCGTGACACGTGCACCAACATAAAGGGACATTATAGGCTACCCTACACCACTCTGGAATTCCTACACCTTTATTGCAACTGGCGTCAGGAAACAAGTACTTTTTTCCTCTTAAAGGGCCCTGGGGCAAGGCGCCCACTGCAGATGTGGTTGTAGCTCCCTTGGCAAACCACATGCTATTACCATATAGTGCAAGAGAAGTAACGGAAGCCCTATCTCGGAAACGGGTTTATCGCCACAGCATGAAAAAGGGAATAATCATGGGACTGATTGGATTTATGTAAGGGTGCTGCCACATGGTCAGGTTTTTAGATGCAGTGTTTGAAGCCAAAACAAAGAGTGGATTAAAAAAAAAGAGTAGTAGTATCGTCTTTTATACTTTCTCTTCTTTTATGATCCACTACTGATTTTGGGTTCAAAAACTGCATAAAAAAGCCTGACCGCGTGTCAGCACTCTAAGGTACACAGTTTCCATTTGTAAAACTGGTGATAGGCCCTCGTTAAGGCCCTGCATGAGGCATAACACAGTGGGGCACATTTACTAATCCTATGGAAAGCGAAGGTTGTCTAGTCCTGCACCAGATTTATCACTGGGGCTTTGGCTGGATGATAGATATGCTGCAGGGATAGTCGATTTTGGCTAACTTTACCAACTATTGGTTGGCACAATTTTGGCAAAATTGTGGTACAGTTTTGGTGCAAAATGTTGCATTTTAGGCCATGCCCCCTTTTTGGACTATGGGGGATCTGTAGATGGTACTGTTATGTGGGGGGGGTCTGTGGATGGCACTGTTATGTAGGGGATCTGTGGATGGCACTGTTATGGGGGGATCTGTGGATGGCACTGTTATGGGGGGATCTGTGGATGGCACTGTTATGGGGGGATCTGTGGATGGCACTGTTATGGGGGATCTGTGGATGGCACTGTTATGTGGAGGGGATCTGTGGATAGCACTGTTATGTAGAGGGGATCTGTGTATAGCACTGTTATGGGGAGGGGGATCTGTGGATTGCACTGTTATGGGGGTATCTGTGGATGACACTTATGGGGGGGGGGGGGCTGTGGATGACACTGCTATATATGTATCATCCACAGATCCCCCCTATAACAGTCCCCCAACTTAGTGGCCTGTTTCAGCAGTATTTATATCTAAACAGTAATCCTTAACCTCTTAATAACTTTAATCAAAAGTTGCGCTCTCCCATGTATAACTACTTACTAACATGCTCTCATAGCAGGCAGAGCGGCCGGCAGCGTAACGTCACTCACTGACATCAAGCGCCTGCTTCATTCATAAAGTGGGAGGAGCAGGCACGTGACGTTACGCTGCCGGCCGCTCTGCCTGCTACTGGAGATTGTTGGTAAGTAGTGATACATGGGAGAGCGCAACTTTAGTTAAAGTTAATAAGAGGTTAAGGATTACCGTTTAGATATTAATACTGCTGTTGCCGGACTGCAGCCCCTCCTCCCTCCCCGCTGATACATCGCTGCGCTGTGCAGCATCGCAGCCAGCGATGTATCAGCGTTAGCGATGTAAAAATGGCAGCATTCGCCCCATAAGTTGCACTGCCATTTCCCCCCCACTTTTGGCGGGGGGGGGGGGGGAATGCGTTTAATGGGATGAAAAATACGGTATATGGGGTCATTTATCAAACTGGTGTAGAGTAGAGCTGGCGTAGTTGCCCATAGCAACCAATCAGATTCCACTTTTCATTTTCCAAAGGAGCTGTCCAAAATAAAAGGTGGAATCTGATTGGTTGCTAGGGCAACTAAGTGTAGAACAGACAGCACCCAGACTGAACATTGTTCCAAAACCGCCAATGGGCTAATACACATGTGCAATTTTCTGCATTGCCACCCTTCCTTATTACATAATATAATGTGGTCTCAGAAAGCAGGAAATGCCCAACCCCATATGCAGTTGTGCATTTGTAACCCGGGGAGAAGATCCTGCACTTGTGGTCCGTTGCTAATGGCGATCCCCAGCAAAAAATGCATACGATAGAGGATGCCCACAGCTGACCACAAGTGCCACAGTTAGCGTTAGGTCCCGTGCCACCTGAGATACCTTGACGTGGTGTGCGGGCTCCGGTATGTCCTTCATATTGGCTAAAGTCTCATTTTTAACATCAGTGTGAGGGTTTAGTCAGATTTTGTTGATTGCATCCACCACAACAGTGCACCTATTCTTCTAAATGTTTATTTGGCCATGCTTCCTTGCAGAAAAAACTGCAGTATACACCATCACCATCCAGGGCTTTTTTTTTGTTGCAAGATTTGCCCACCCAAGTGAATGGGTGTGCAGTAAAAATGCATCACATTTGAGCATGGATGCTGTCCCTTTAAAAACAAATCAATGTTTACCAGTCTGAACATGGATGAGTTTAACGTTGCTCGTCTTAAAGGGGCCTTAGGCCAAGCCCTCATGTTGGGGCTGGACTGTAGTATTTGGTTCTGCTAAGGCAAAATTTTGTTGCACTTAGGAATGCTGACCCTGCCTACTTGTGTTGCTCCACCTTCTGTCAATTTGCACCCACTTACAACATGGGGGCCACTTTTAGTTTTTTTCCAGGGCCACTTTAAATTCCCAGTTTGCCCCCTGAACAAGCCTATAGATGAGATTTATCAGCCAGCGATGAGTTATATTCCTTAAAAGCACATGCCCTTTTGTCAGTGCTGGAACAAACTTGGTCCAGACGTGGTGTCATTTATCTTGTTTAGAACTCCATTATTTATATGCCACAACTTTGGGTACATGTATTCCTTTCAAATAAGCATGACTATTTTGCTAATCAAAGGATTATGTGCCCAAAAACAACAGTGGAAAAATAGGACAAAGGTCACACATTTTATGAAGCTTACTGGTGTCCATGTTTTCGGCTCTAAGCTGCTTCCCTATTAATAAATTCAGTGATTTTAGTGATTAACATTTTTCCATGCTCTTTTCAAAATTAAATTGATTCAACTGAGATGAGTTTTATTTTAAGAGCTGCTGTAGAATAGACCGTGATAACACAAAAATAATAAAATCAGTAAAAAACATTATCTTCTTCAAATACAGTATGGAGGCTTTCTCTCTTTTTCTTCTTTTTTTTTTGTTAGTATTTTTATCCACCCAATACAGTTGCAAGAAAAAGTATGTGAACCCTTTGGAATCATATGGATTTCTGCACAAATTGATCATAAAATGTGATCTGATCTTCATCTAAATCACAACAATAGACAATCACAGTCTGCTTAAACTAATAACACACAAAGAATAAAATGTTACCATGTTTTTTTATTGAACACACCATGTAAACATTCACAGTGCAGGTGGAAAAAGTATGTGAACCCCTAGAATAATGACATCTCCAAGAGCTATTTGGAGTGAGGTGTCAGCCAACTGGAGTCCAATCAATGAGATGAGATTGGAGGTGTTGGTTACAGGTGCCCTATAAAAAACACACACCAGTTCTGGGTTTGCTTTTCACAAGAAACATTGCCTGATGTGAATGATGCCTCACACAAAAGAGCTCTCAGAAGATCTACAGTCGTGGCCAAAAGTTTTGAGAATGACACAAATATTAGTTTTCACAAAATTTGCTGCTAAACTGCTTTTAGATCTTTGTTTCTGTTGTTTCTGTGATGTAGTGAAATATAATTACACGCACTTCATACGTTTCAAAGGCTTTTATCGACAATTACATGACACTTATGCAAAGAGTCAGTATTTGCAGTGTTGGCCCTTCTTTTTCAGGACCTCTGCAATTCGACTGGGCATGCTCTCAATCAACTTCTGGGCCAATTCCTGACTGATAGCAACCCATTCTTTCATAATCACTTCTTGGAGTTTGTCAGAATTAGTGGGTTTTTGTTTGTCCACCCGCCTCTTGAGGATTGACCACAAGTTCTCAATGGGATTAAGATCTGGGGAGTTTCCAGGCCATGGACCCAAAATGTCAACGTTTTGGTCCCCGAGCCACTTAGTTATCACTTTTGCCTTATGGCACGGTGCTCCATCGTGCTGGAAAATGCATTGTTCTTCACCAAACTGTTGTTGGATTGTTGGAAGATGTTGCTGTTGGAGGGTGTTTTGGTACCATTCTTTATTCATGGCTGTGTTTTTGGGCAAAATTGTGAGTGAGCCCACTCCCTTGGATGAGAAGCAACCCCACACATGAATGGCCTCAGGATGCTTTACTGTTGGCATGACACAGGACAAGCCTTTTTCCAGATGCCCCAAACAATCGGAAAGAGGCTTCATCGGAGAATATGACTTTGCCCCAGTCCTCAGCAGTCCATTCACCATACTTTCTGCAGAAGATCAATCTGTCCCTGATGTTTTCTTTGGAGAGAAGTGGCTTCTTTGCTGGCCTTCTTGACACCAGGCCATCTTCCAAAAGTCTTCCCCTCTCTGTGCGTGCAGATGCGCTCACACCTGCCTGCTGCCATTCCTGAGCAAGCTCTGCACTGGTGGCACTCCGATCCCGCAGCTGAATCCTCTTTAGGAGACGATCCTGGAGCTTGCTGGACTTTCTTGGACGCCCTGAAGCCTTCTTAACAAGAATTTAACCTCTATCCTTGAAGTTCTTGATGATCCTATAAATTGTTGATTGAGGTGCAATCTTAGTAGCCACAATATCCTTGCCTGTGAAGCCATTTTTATGCAACGCAATGATGGCTGCACGCGTTTCTTTGCAGGTCACCATGGTTAACAATGGAAGAACAATGATTTCAAGCATCACCCTCCTTTTAACATGTCAAGTCTGCCATTTTAACCCAATTAGCCTGACATAATGATCTCCAGCCTTGTGCTCGTCAACATTCTCACCTGAGTTAACAAGACGATTACTGAAATGATCTCAGCAGGTCCTTTAATGACAGCAATGAAATGCAGTGGAAAGTTTTTTTTGGGATTAAGTTAATTTTCATGGCAAAGAAGGACTATGCAATTCATCTGATCACTCTTCATAACATTCTGGAGTATATGCAAATTGCTATTATAAAAACCTAAGCAGCAACTTTTCCAATTTCCAATATTTATATAATTCTCAAAACTTTTGGCCACGACTGTACTATTAAGAATTGTTGACTTGCACCCCGAGGTGCGCTCAACAGAGGTCCAAGGTTTCTTCCCCTACTTTATCAGGTATTGATCTGTTATCTGCTGTTGCAGTACGCAGCCCTGCAGGGTATTGCGATGGTGAGGTCACGGTTAATAGGCAAAACGAGGGTTGCTCTTGGTTACTCACAGTTTATAGAAAAACCCTGGGCAGGCGTACAGCAGTGATGGAGAGGCTGGCACAGGAGTCCTCTGGGGCACTCTCAATGTATAGGGACCAGGCCGATGGTAGGTGAGGTGCCCTGGGTGTTGCAGGTTTAATGTGCCGGTGGCAAGATCCCTTTAAGTTCGTGACGCCAGTGCCGGTAACGGTGGCACACCGATTTATAATAGGAATAATTAAGGAACACGTTGTTGTGGTGAACCAAAACTTCCTTTTACTGGAAACAATTAACTATTTACAGTCTTTTGTTTAGCTCCACATGTCAGCAGCAGTCAACAAGCAGGCTTATACAATTGGCAGGCAACAATGTTCTTGCAAGATACTCAGAGAGTTAACACACTTACAGATCAGGCCGTACTTTTCCTCAGAAATCCTGTCTGTCTTTATCCCATGGCCCGTATGCCCTATTGTTGGCTTTATCCTTGGTTAGGGAAACTTCATCAGGTATATGTCCTTGCTTTCAATATAAATCCTTCTGCCCTTCAGCTCTCTTGTCTGGCTGGAATACTGGCTCTGCTCTGTTATGGGAACTTGGTTTCTCAGGAGGCAAACCCTTCTCCTGGTGGGGCAACTTCTGAGCTTGCTTTTCTCAGGAGCCTTAGGCAGGCTAGACTGAACTACTAGTGATGTCCGGATCATGAACGAATCGTTCTTTTGAACCGATTCAGTTCACTGAACCGGAAGAGTCGGTTCCTCTGACTGAGCTGATCCGTGTGAAGCCGCTCAGTCAGATTAGCATAGAGGCAGCAGCAGGCAGTGTAATAGGAGCCGACAGTGGAAGCTAGCCCCGCCCCTCCCTCCAACCAATCAGAGGCCACCAGCACTGACTCACAGCACAGGGGGAGTTGTGCAGGGACTCAGAATCGTCTGAGTCTATTAGTTAAAAGAATCGAATGAGTCAGAGACTCATTTGATTCTTTGAGTTAAAAGAACCGTGAGTCACCGAGTCCCTGCCAGGCTTCCTGCTCTGCGGCTCCCTGTCTCCTGACAAGTCTGTCGGGGAAGGGGGGGAAGCATTAGTATAGCTGTGTGTGTACAGGGTGTGTGTACAGGGTGTACAGAGCTGTGTGTGTACAGGGTGAATGCAGCAGTGTAGCATGTAGCTACATTGCTGCATTCACCCTGTACACACACAGCTCTCTGCTACATGCTTTACTAATGCCCCATAACCCCCCCCCCGCCCCGACGGACTTGTCGAGAGACAGGGAGCCGCAGAGCAGGAAGCCTGGCAGGGACTCGGTGACACGATTCTTTTAACTAATAAACTCTCAGACAATTATCTGAGTCCCTGCAATAACTATAGCCACTACATCACAGTCTGCTCCACTGCATTCACTGCAGCAGAGCTGTGTTTGCCAGGAGCAAGTCCCTCCTGACCTTTGGTTCACTTGAGAGCCGACTAAACAAGTGAACCGAAGATTCGATGAGCTGAGCATGCGCATTGATCTTCAGTTCACTTGCTTCTGCCGGCTCAGGAAGTGAACCGAAGATCCGATTCATGAATCGGTTCTTTTGAGTGAACTGATTCAAATGAACCGATTCATTAAAAAGATCCGAACTTCCCATCTCTATGAACTACTAGCCTCCTGGACTACACTGCCCTCCCCTTTCCTGTCTGGACCTTACTATATATATTAGGGGTTCCCTAGCTCCCTCTACTGTCTAGGAGGAGGAACTACACCCTAACAGACCTGATACAGGAAATAAACAGGAAAATCACCTTAAAACATCATATAAAATACAATGACCATATTTACCCTTGTGTAGTGCCCACAATTACCTAGTGGGACACTACACTGTTATTAGGCTTTATATGGGTCTCATTATGCAATTGGTTTTCGATGCTATTATTTTTGTTACTCTTCTTTGGCTGTTGTAACTTCTGTGGTTCTTGCCTGCATTGTTTTTTACCTGGATCATTGCAACATACTCCCTCCTTTGGCTTGTTGAGGTTTTTATGTCTTCTCATGCATGTTGCTACTAAGCCAAGGAGTGGTTCTTAGGGAGTATTGTTACCTTGTGCACCTACTGGTGAGCTGCTGATTCGCAGCATTAACTGCATTGCTGCTATTCAATATCCATACAATTATTTATTTATATGTTGTCTTTTATGATGTCATCTAATAAATTTATTATCATATATGTGTGTCTCTGTTTTTTTGGTAATATTGAGTATATTTTCACACATAGCTTTTCATCTTTTTGATGATTGTTTCGGTTATACTATCCAATCAGTGCCGGACTGTAAGGACACACACCCTCTACAAGAGGAATGGTAACACCCAGTTGTCAGTTTATTCATAAATATCCAGGAGAACTAACAAAGGAATAACATAATGCACAGAAAAGATGCTCCAGAATCATTATTTCATTGGAGGGGTGACAGGTCCTCATGAAAAGAAGTCTATCACCTCCAAAATCAGTTTCAGAGTGAGCATACCACCATGCCTGAAACATAACCATACCATTCTTGTGAAAATCTGTTCCTCTAAGGGCTCATGCCCACGAACGTAAGGGCTCCGTATTTCGGACCGCAAATAGCGTGTCCACAATATACAGGCACTGGCCGTGTGCACTCCATGCTGTGGGTGCGGACCCATTGACTTGAATGGGTCCGCGATCCGCAAGATATGGCAAAAGATAGGACATGTATTAACTTTTGCGGTGCTCCGCAAAAGAGCCCACAGAGCTGTCATGTTTGTGGGCATGAGCCCTAATCCTGAGAAATTCTTCTTTTTATTTTTATGCAAATAAGATTTTTGGTGCACCATAGATAAAGCCACACCATTTGGGGCACCACTGATGTGCCAGTAATGCTGCCTGGCACCCTCCCCTCTTATTTGCTTGACAGTCCCTGATATTTCAGAGCCAGTAGCAATGACTCAGGGGAAGTCTGGTGCACCAAAAAGTGGCTCCATCCAGTGTTCACTAAATATCTCACTTGCATAAAAATAAACATTTCTACATGCAGGCATTCTTAGTTTGAAAGTGATTCTTTAGGTGACACACTCCCTCTTTTGTTTATCCCCCATGAGATGATCCCAGTGTTAGTTATGCTCAGTGGTGATGTGAGTGGTTATACTTGGTGGAATAAGCCGAGTCCAGACTTGGAAAAGTTTAACGGTTTTCCTTGAATAAACTTGAGATAAACTTGTGCTAATCTCTGGCTTCAGCCTGGTTACTGGACTTTCTAGCAGTTCTGGTACCTTTGAGTGGGGTACCTTCGGCTGATGACCCCCTGGTAATACTCTATGAACTGCAAGGAGTCTTGTGCTCTACGAGCTGCTTCCCCTGAAAGACTTCTGTTGCAGGAGGGGGGCAATCCCTTCACTGCGCCATGCCTCGTCTCCTTCCAACTCTCAACTCAATTATAGCTTCCTGCAAGCCCTCCCGTGGTAGGAAGCAGGACTCTCCCACTTCTGCCCAAAAGGGGGAGAATTGAATGGTAAATTTCATTCTATCTAAAGGTCTCCCTCTTCCAGATACACTGCTGGACAACCAGGCACATGACATGTAATACTATAGATAACAGTTACATAGCTCTTTCCAAACAGTCCTGGAAACAAAAGGCATAGTGGTGTCACACATTGGTTAGGCATTAGAGACAGTAGCAGGGTGCAGGAATGGTAATGCCCGCTCTGGGGTACCAAAAGTGCAGAAAATTTAATTCACTCGTCATCCTACACTGACCCTTACTTGTGGACAAGAGTCTAGATTCAGATACTTACATTACATACTAGTGACTTGCATATTTGAATTCATGCACCTCTTAGCAATCCCTGCTGACAAAAGATAGAAAATGATGTGTTAAAAATACACAGAGGAGAAGACAAACCTGGCACGAGGTCTGCTGTTTGCCCACACTGCTGACACTAAATAAAGCCTGATAAAGCAGCTGTCTTCAGGAAAGTATTGAGGTTGGCATCTTTCCTGGCTTTCTATTCTGTGCCACTTTGGAAAGCTATGATCTGTGCAGGAATTGTGATGATATGAAGCATCATGTAGCAGGGGGCAATTGTTTGTGTGTCAGCAGAGGTGAGGCCATTCACAAAGTGCAGTGACAGACCGCACACAACAGCTGCTCTACTAAGCCGAGAACTAATGATAGAAGCAAAATGTTTCCCAAGGTGAATATTGTCAGCAGCAGTCTTCTAAATCAGAGTCATCTCAGAATAGGCCGCATACCTCTTAGCACAGGTCACCACTACTGTGCATTGTAATATCTTTCGGTAGGAGACCCAATGGGTAAAGGTGAACGGCATTTGTTCCTTTATAGAATATTTACAGACAAGGAAGGAATAAATGTGATTACTTGGGTAATGCCAAACTTCTCACCTAATGAAGTATGTGAAGTAGGTAGTCTGGAAGTTAAAGCCTCAGGCCCTCCAGACCCAGGATAAGGGGACAACTTTCAATGAATGCAAAGAGGGTCAATGACTGTGGTGTGCACAATGGCATGTCATACCTCAAATGCCGTCCACTTTCTTTCAATATATGTCCAATCCTGCTTAGTCTCCTTTGTGCCCCCCTACATTAGTTATGCCCCCTTAGCGACCCCTCATGGTAAAATTGCCACGTTAGTGCCCCTACCCAGTAGCTATGCCCACTTCATGTTCTCACAAAATTTATACCCCCTTAGTATCCCCTCACCGTAGTTATGCCCCCTCACACTAAGAATGCCCCTTATTCCCCCCTTACAATAGGAATACTCTATTATTGCCCTCATACAGTAAGAATACCCACTTATTGCCCTCTTACAGTAAGAATGCTCCCTTAATGCCTCCTCAGTGCACTCACTTCACAGTAAGCCTTAGTGGCCCCCGACAGAAAGTATACACCTTTAGTGCCCCCTCTACACAGTAAGAATGCCTCCTTAGTGCACCCACTTCGCAGTAAGAATGCTCCCTTACTGCACCCTGACAGAAGTTATACCTCTTTAGTGCCCGCTCTGCACAGTAAGAATGCCTCCTTAGTGCACCCACTTCACAGTAAGAATGCTCCCTTTGTGCCCCCTGACCAGAAGTTATCCCCTTTTAGCACCCGCTCTGCACAGTAAGAATGCCTCCTTAGTGCACCCACTTCTCTGTAACAATGCTCTCTTAGTGCCCCCTGACAGAAGTTATACCCTTTTAGCGCCCGCTCTACACAGTAAGAATGCCTCCTTAGTGCACCCACTTCACAGTAAGAATGCTCCCTTAGTGCCCCCTGACCAGAAGTTATACCCCCTTAGTGCCCGCTCTACACAGTAAGAATGCCTTCTTGGGGCCCCCTCACAATAATGTTGGGTTGCTGCACTGTTTCTGCTAGTGGGTAGGCGCACAGACCGGTGATCAGGGAGCTGACAGCTTCATCACCTTCACCGTTGTATTTAGCTGTATCTGAGGATGCAGATACAGCTGAAGTCAGAACATGCTGCAGCCATACCAGTATGCTCCAAAATGTGGGACTGTCCTGCTGGATTGGGGACGGTTAGGAGGTATGAAATTCTGTCATGAGCAGGCAATTATAGGTGGCCTGTAGCAATAGCAGTGCTTGCTTTGACCCTCTTCAATTACGTACTCCCCAATTGATATAAAAAGAACTGAATGATGCTGCATGACTTGTCTTACCAATCTAACAGCTTGTGTGTTGGAACTACTTAGGTCTGCAATCATCAATGATGACCATCATGTTAGGGTGCTTTCATGTGTGCCATTTTGATACATTTTTGGTGCACTTTTGAAGACAAAAGCAGGAGTGGATTAAAAAAAAAATATAGAAGTAAAATCTTTCCTATGTACTTTCCCTCCCTTTACAATCCACTCCTGACATTGGCTTCAAAAACTGCATCAAAACGCTGTGTGTACCCCTAAACTTTCTTCACACGGGTTTTGCTGGCATTTATTTTGCCTTTTGGAAACAACAAAAAAAACAAGTCTAGGGCTCCTGCACAGGGCTGTTGCCCAGCCGTGCCCGTATTGCGGCCCGTAAACAGCAGGTCTGCAATATGCGCGCACTGGCCGTGAGCTTACCGCATCACGGTTGTGAACCCACTCACTTGAATGGGTCCGCAATCCAGAAGGTGCGGAACAAAGGCACGGAACCCCATGGAACCACTACAGAGTGGGGTTTCTCTCCGTGCCTCCACACCATAAAAAAATAGAACATGTTCTATTTTTTGCGGTGCGGAACGACCACGGATCCATTCAAGTTGAATGGGCCTGGATCTGTCTGTGGAATCCGCACGGGGACCGCAAATTGCTGTCCTGAATGCACAGAACGGACGGTCAACAGCCATGAGCATTTAATGTGTCTTTCTGGGTGGCGTTTTTTTTTATTCATCTTTTTTCTGGTATTTTTCATGACAGATAAGTCAAAGGGGAAAATGGCTGGAAAGTAAGATAAGAAAAAAAAAAAAAGACCTCAAAGACCCAAAAAGTATACCAAAAGTGAAGAAAAACAAACAAAAAGTGATGTAGTGCATATTACTGTATATTTAATCAAATGTGGCTGCAGCGTTTGTTGAAAAAAAAAAAAAAAAAAATGCTGGAAAAAAGCTATGTGTGAAACCATCCATGATATTTTTTTGTTGGTGCAAAGTGGGTGATGAGGCTGATGTCCACAGATTCTGTTTAATGATTGTGATCATTGGTGCATTGGTGGAAGTCTGCTGGAGCAATGAGTGCCTTAAAGGGGTTCTCCATGAATTAAAAAAATGAATATACTTAAATATTATTTTATAATAAATATATTCACAAATACCTTTCATTACTGCCGCCATCCGTCCTATTATTACACACAAAACCTGTCCTAATCACACAGGAGGACAAGTTACTTCACCACAATTAGCCATAGTGCTGCCTCATCCTCCTCTCTGCTCTGCTTGTCAGGAATCATGATCCTGAATACAGATGAATCTCTGTGGGAATGGAGATGACGAGGAGACATGAGAGGAGGGTGAGGTGTGGCTAATGAGCAGCAGCACTTGTTTACAGTCTCCATTACCACAGCCTGTCCTGTCTGTAATCTCTGTACTTTATGTCTCCTCATGAACTCCATTCCTACAGAGATTCAGCTAAAGTTCCTACCATCTCCATTCAGGATCATAATCCCTGACAAGCAGAGAGGAGGATGAGGCAGCTCTTTACCTCAGTGTTGTAATGTAACTTGCATTCATGTGCAATCAGGAAAGGTTTTGTGTGAACTGATGGGACAGCGGCCATTTTGTTTCTCCTAATGATTGCTCCCCAGACAAAACAAGCCATTATAACTAATGAAAGGTAGAAACATAGAATGTGTCGGCAGATAAGAACCATTTGGCCCATCTAGTCTGCCCAATATACTGAATACTATGGATAGCCCCTGGCCCTATCTTATACGAAGGATGGCCTTATGCCTATCCCATGCATGCTTAAACTCCTTCACTGTATTTGCAGCTACCATTTCTGCAGGAAGGCTATTCCATGCATCCACTACTCTCTCAGTAAAGTAATACTTCCTGATATTACTTTTAAACCTTTGCCCCTCTAATTTAAAACTATGTCCTCTTGTAGCAATTTTTCTTCTTTTAAATATTCTCTCCTCTTTTACCTTGTTGATTCCCTTTATGTATTTAAAAGTTTCTATCATATCCCCTCTGTCTCGTCTTTCTTCCAAGCTATACATGTTAAGGTCCTTTAATCTTTCCTGGTAAGTTTTGTTCTGCAATCCATGTACCAGTTTAGTAGCTCTTCTCTGAACTCTCTCCAAAGTATCAATATCCTTCTGGAGATATGGTCTCCAGTACTGCGCACAATACTCCAAATGAGGTCTCACTAGTGCTCTGTAGAGCGGCATGAGCACCTCCCTCTTTCTACTGGTAATTCCTCTCCCTATACACCCAAGCA
This sequence comes from Bufo bufo, assembly GCF_905171765.1. Classification (NCBI taxonomy): domain Eukaryota; kingdom Metazoa; phylum Chordata; class Amphibia; order Anura; family Bufonidae; genus Bufo; species Bufo bufo. The sequence continues at coordinate 668,382,222 of NC_053389.1, read as the reverse complement.
TTCTGCTAGCATTTCCTGCTGCTCTATGACATTGTCTGCCTACCTTTAAGTCTTCTGAAATAATGACCCCTAAATCCCTTTCCTCAGATACTGAGGTTAGGACTGTATCACTGATTTTATATTTTGCTCTTGGGTTTTTACTCCCCAGGTGCATTATCTTGCACTTATCAACATTAAATTTTAATTGCCAGATTTTTGACCATTCCTCTAGTTTTCCTAAATCCTTCTCCATTTGGTGTATCCCTCCAGGAACATCAACCATGTTACAAATCTTTGTGTCATCAGCAAAAAGACACACCTTACCATCGAGGCCTTCTGCAATTTCGCTGATAAAGATATTAAACAATATGGGTCCCAGAACAAATCCCTGAGGTGCCCCACTGGTAACAAGACCTTGGTCTGAATATACTCAGTTGACTACAACCCTCTGTTGCCTGTCCCTCAGCCACTGCCTAATCCATTCAACAATATGGGAGTCCAAGCCCAATGACTGCAATTTATTGATAAGCCTTCTATGTGGGACAGTATCAAAAGCCTTACTAAAGTCTAGATAAGCGATGTCTACTGCACCTCCTCCATCTATTATTTTAGTCACCCAATCAAAAAAATCAATAAGATTAGTTTGACATGATCCCCCTGAAGTAAACCCATGCTGTTTTTCATCTTTCAATCCATGGGATTTTAGATGTTCCACAATCCTCTCCTTAAGTATGGTTTCCATTAGTTTCCCCACTATTGATGTCAGGCTTACTGGCCTATAGTTGCCCGATTCCTCCCTACTATCTTTTTTGTGAATGGGCACAACATTTGCTAATTTCCAATCTTCTGGGACGACTCCTGTTGCCAGTGATTGGTTAAATAAATCTGTTAATGGTTTTGCTAGTTCACCGCTGAGCTCTTATAATAGCTTTGGGTGTATCCCATCAGGCCCCTGTGACTTATTTGTATTAATTTTAGACAGCTGACTTAGAACCTCTTCCTCTGTAAAGACACATGCATCAAAAGATTTATTAGTCTTCTTTCCTAACTGAGGTCCTTTTCCTTCATTTTCCTTTGTAAAAACTGAACAGAAGTATTTATTGAGGCAGTCAGCTAGTTCTTTATCTTCTTCCATATACCTTCCTTCTTTTGTTTTTAATTTGGCAATTCCTTGTTTTAGTTTCCTTTTTTCATTTATGTATCTGAAGAATGCCTTATCGCCTTTTTTCCCTGACTGAGCTAATTTCTCTTCTGCCTGTGTGTTAGAAGCTCTTATAACTTGTTTGGCCTCTCTCTGCCTAATCTTATAAATTTGCCTGTCATCCTCGTTTATTTTTTTTTTATAATTCCTAAATGCTATCTTTTTGTTTTTAATGATTTTGGCCACTTCTGCTGAGTACCACAGTGGTCTCTGCCTTTATTTGCTTTTACTGACAAGCCTAATGCAATTTTCTGTTGCCTTCAATAGTGCCACTTTTAAGTAGTCCCATTTCTCCTGGACTCCAATGAAACTGTTCCAATCTGATAGGGACTCGTATACCACTAATCTAATTTTAGAAAAGTCAGTTTTTCTAAAATCTAAAACTTTTGTTTTTGTGTGGTGTGACTCAGTCACTGTACTTATAGTAAACCAAACTGACTGGTGATCATTAGATCCCAAGCTTTCCCCTACAGTAATATCAGATACCAAATTCCCATTTGTGAATACTAAATCTAAAATGGCCTCCTTCCGGGTTGGCTCCTCAACTACTTGCTGTAGAGATAATCCCAGTAGGGAATTTAGAATATCTGTACTCCTGGCAGAACTAGCTATTTTGGTTTTCCAGTTTACATCTGGAAGATTGAAGTCTCCCATAATGATAACTTCCCCCTTCAATGTCATTTTAGCTATTTCCTCAACTAGTAGATCATCTAGGTATTTGAGAATATATTTATAATAAAGTAACATTTAAGTATTTTCATTTTCTTAATTCCCAGAGAACCCCTTTAACCCCTAACAACTGCTAACCATCTTTTGATAACGGGTGGTGTTTCTCACTAGTCTGCAGTAGGCCTCTTTTGCCATTGTTGCAGTAACCCTCCTGCTCCTGTAATAGAAAACTGCTTCTGTTATTCTCTTTTCCAGGCTACACAGCACTCAATGTGCACTAACTAGTGAATAACAGAAGCGGCAAGGCTGCTGCCTCTATTGGACCCTGCAAGCATGATCTCTGGCCACAGGTATTGAGGCCAAGATCGCACTGAGGCCCCAGCCTTAAACTCAAGCCATTGTCATAGCCGCCTGTTCAGACTATATATACAGATACAGTATATTGTATTATCAAAATGACTATCACAGATTAGGGAACTAATTTTAATAATTTATTTTGGTGTCACTTGGCATTAATAAACCGCCCTATGTGCCATGAAAGAAACACAAATTATTTTTTGGGAAAATAATAAAAAATAAAAAAGTTAATGCTGATAAACTGCCACGAGTCCAAGATTGCAAGAAAATGCCAGGTCATTATCAGGGTAAGTCATTAAGGGGTTAAGCTAGATGTCATATATGTCAGCAATGACAGCTTAAAAGAGGTTGTCCCACTGTTGTCAATGGCACACAAGTTCCCGTTCTCGCCCCTAGAGCAGAAAGCAAGCAATTTCTCTCTCCACAGAGTTAAGTGGTTGCATCGGAAACAGCCAAATGTACTAATTCCACTGCCTCTAACAGGCCAATTCAGTGTGATAGGTTAACAAAGTAAAAAAAACACCCAGTTGTCCGATATTCTATGTTTTCTGTTCATAAGGGTTTTATCAAAAACCTGGTTAGAAGGGCCTGGCTGCTTGGAGCAGGGAGAGTTGGGTGGGTCATTACTCCATTTAGCCACTCCAGGTATTTGTGGTAACTGTGGCTAATCAGTTGGAAAGCTGGTTGTGCTATAAAAGGGCAGACAGCTCACTAGATGATGGCCTCTACTCCTGGGAAAGCTCTGATGTGAGTAAAAAGAAACTGTGTGTTTCGTTTATGGTGCTGGTACAATGCTCAGTTTCCTTTAGTTAGGAACTTGATGTCTAGAGGTAGCGGTCAGGGTTTTCTTTTATTTTGTACTGTTTTGTTTGATACTTTTGTCTGCAAAAGCCAATAAAAATGGCTGAGGCCATTTGCACCATACTTGCTTGGTCTGGACTGTGTTTTGTGTGCCAACAGCGCCCGTCTATCCCAGGAGACGGTGATCCCATGAGCTAATCCCATTACATATGGTGGAGGATGCGGGCACAAAAATCCAGCAAGTTTTATGTTCTGGGTTAAGTCTGCTTTTCTTGCAAAACCAAACAGTGCAGATATGGAGGAAGTTGTTAAACAGCTGATCCAGGCTAACATTAAGCTCCAAAAGGCAAATGCAAATCAGCAGGAGATGAATGCTAACCAGCAAGAAACCAATCGGTTGCTCATAGAGACTACACAGGCTGTTTTCAGAGAACAGCAATTAGTTAATAAGTCTGGTGGAGCAGATAAAGATGCTGGCTGAAAGGCCCCAAGTCCGGAAGGAATCCATCTCTGCTGGTAGGAGAGTGCATGCCTTTTTCAACAAGCTTGTTGAAAAAGGCAGTTTAGCCGAAACGCGTCCTTTATTATGGGACATATTGTTATATGAGAATAAAACTCTACGAGCATTCAAGTCACGTCTGCTGGGATTTTCCTTTGAACTACACGTGGAACCGGTCCTATCCTGCGCGGCGTGTATCTCAGCGTGTGCCGGCCGATTTATCTTTACACGGTAGGAGAGTGCAAGCTGCCCTTGAAAAAATGACCACAGAGGATGATGCGGAGACATACCTCACCATTTTTGAAAGAACCGCTGAAAGAGAGAAACTTCCAGCAGATCAGTGTGCAGACACCCTTGCTCCATTTCTCAGTGGAGAGCCACAGAAAGCCTACTTTGATTTAAGTGAACAGGATGCCAGACAATGCCACAAGCTGAAAGCAGAAATTCTTGCTCGCTTAGGTGTAACATCTGTGGTCAGAGCCCAGCGGGTGCACAACTGGACTTTCCAACTGGATAAATCAGCGAGGTTGCAAATGTATGACCTTTTCCACCTGGCTAAAAAGTGGCTGCAGCCTGAAGTCTCTACAGCCGCTCAGGTTGTTGAAAGAGTGGTCTTTGACCGATTTGTTCGTGCTCTTCCAGTTCGGATACAACGCTGTGTGGGACACGCAGACCTCAGGGATGCGGATCAGCTGGTCGCCCTAGTAGAGCGGTATCTGAAAACTGTGGAGTATCTCCAAGACCTCTCTCCTACTCGGCTGGCCCCAAGAAGCCAGAAGACTACTGATCTCGGTAAGACTGTTCCTAATCTAAAGGGGGGGGGGGGGGGAAGGAGGGCCGTAAAGTAGGAACTGGGACAGACCTGTTAGCCCGGCCTCTAAGGCCAGTTAGCCCTAAACAGCCTTTGGCTGTCAAAAAACATAGTTTGCTGGCGTTGTCAAGGACTGGGCCACGTGGCTGACAATTGTCCTCTGGTTGATAAGCCTATGGAGTGTGACAGTAGGTGGAGAAAATCATTGTTTGCGAGACCCACCTACTCTGCCTTGCTGACACAAGATACAGAGCGACAAACTTGCAGCTTGGTGGTTAAGGGACACTCAGTAAAACCTCTGTTGGACTCTGGTAGCCTAATCATTCTTGTACATACCAGCCTAGTGGACACTAGAAAGCTGCAAAAGAGACAGATGGGGGTCATCTGCATACATGGGGATACAAAAAACTACCCACTGCTGTAGTGTCTTTTGAAACCCTATGCGGAAAAGTAACCCATGAGGTGGGGGTTGTAAACAGTCTGATGCATAATGTCATTGTGGGGTGTGATTTTCCTGTTTTGGCAAATGTGGAATATGCTTGAAAAATTTTCCATCCCATTGGCTGAACCGGAAAATGTGCAAGCTGTAGGGGTAACCCTGAGTGAAACCGAGAGTTTTCCCTTAGAAGTGCTTGCAGGTGATACTGATGATATCCCTAAAATTGGTCTCCCTGACTTGCCTGTCTCCAGTGATAACTTTGGGACAGCTCAACACAGGGACCCTACATTAACCCATGCACGGCAAAGTGTGAAAGTAATCAATGGGGTGTCTCAAGAACCTGGGGTAGAAAAAATATTTCCACATTTTTCATTAGAAAATTAACTCTTTTATAGAGTCGATGAGCTAAATGGGCAAGTTGTGGAGCAACTTGCGGTCCCAAAGTCGCATCGCCAAAAGGTGATTGATCTAGCCCATTCACATGTGCTAGGGGGGCACTTGGCTTCTAAAAAAACCAAAGACCGTTTTTTGCAGTGTTTTTTTTGGCCAGGGGTACATAGAGAGATAAAAGAATACTGTGATTCTTGCCCAGAGTGTCAGTTACACAACCCTGTAGCGACTTTTAGGAGTCCGTTAGTGCCACTACCAATTATTGAAACTCCTTTTGAGAGGATTGCAATGGATTTGGTGGGACCTCTTGTTAAGTCTGCTAGAGGTCACCAATACATTTTGGTTGTCCTTGATTATGCTACCCACTATCCTAAGGCTAAATGCACACGATCAGGATTGCGTGCGGATTTTCCGCGCGGATTTGCATGCAAATAATCCGCACTGTAGGTCATGTACATTTTATTCTATGAGAATTTGAAATTCTCAGTGCACACGATGCAGATTTTTTCCGCGCGGATTTTGACCTGCGGTGCGGACTTTAAAATCCGCAGCATGTCAATTTATTTTATTTTTCCTGACCGGATTTTCTTCATTCACTTAGTAAAATCCGCATGCGGAAAATCCACACCGAAACCACACCAAATCCGCATGCAAATCTGCACCAATTGATGCGGATTGACCGCACAGATTTGCCTGCGAACACCTGCGGATTTCAGTGCGGATGCTCCGCACATGAATCCTGAATGTGTGCATGTAGCCTTAAGCAATACCTCTATTGCTACTTTGACACTGGTGTTTTGGTTTCCATTTGTGAGATCCGTTTCAGGGCTCTCACAAGCGGTCCAAAACGGATCAGTTTTGCCCTAATGCATTCTGAATGGATAAGGATCCGGTCAGAATGCATCAGTTTGCCTCCGTTCCGCCTCCATTCCGCTCTGGAGGCGGACACCAAAACGCTGCTTGCAGCGTTTTGGTGTCCGCCTGACGATGTGGAGGCAAACGGATCCGTCCTGACACACAATGTAAGTCAATAGGGACGGATCCGTTTTCACTGACACAATATGGCACAATAGAAAACGCATCCGCCATTGACTTTCAATGGTGTTTAAGTCGGATCCGTTTTGGCTATGTTACAGATAATACAAATGGATCCGTTTTGAACAGATGCATGCGGTTGTATTATCTGAATGGAAGCGTTTGTGCAGATCCATAACGGATTCGCACCAAACGCGAGTGTGAAAGTAGCCTAAGGAAAACCTCTGCAAGGGCCATAGCAAAGGAGTTTTTTCAGATGTTTACCAGAGTTGGCATACCTTAAGAGGTACTTACTGACCAGGGGACTCCCTTTATGTCAAAGGTTACCAAGGAGTTGTGTAAACTATTAAAAATAACTCATTTGCGTACATCAGTTTATCATCCAAAAAAATTAGGGATAGTGGAGAGGTTCAATAAAACCTTAAAAGGGATGCTCAGAAAAGTGGTAGCACAGGATGGGAAAGATTGGGATTATCTTTTACCGTATCATATGTTTGCTGTACGGGAGGTACCTCAAGCATCTACAGGATTTTCTGCCTTTGAGCTAGTGTATGGTCGACACCCTCGGGTCTTTTGGATATTGCCAAAGAGACCTGGGAGAGTGAGGCTACACCTTACAAAAGTGTCATTGAACACGTTGCCCAAATGCAGGAAAGGATTGAGAAAGTAATGCCCATTGTAAAAGAACACTAGCTGCAAGCTCAGGAGAGTCAGTCCCGGGTTTACAACAAGTCTGCTAAAGTAAGAAACTTTAACCCTGGTGATGGGGTACTAGACCTTGTTCACACTGTAGAAAGTAAAGTTTTGTCTAAATGGCAGGGCCTTATGAAATTATCGAAGGTGTGAGAGGTGAATTACCGGGTTCATCAACCAGGTAGACGTAAGCCCTACCAGATTTATCATGTGAACCTAATCAAACCCTGGAAGGACCGAGAGGTGTTAGCAAAAAAGGGATGTAGCACTGAGATACCAGAGGTAAAGATTGCAGACACCTTGTCAGGATCTCAAACACAAGAGACAAAGGAATTTGTAGAGAAAAATAAAGATGTATTTTCTGAGCTACCTGGTCGAACAGATATAATCAAACATGATATTCTAACCAAACCAGGGGTCAGAGTAAACCAAAAGCCTTATAGAATACCTGATGCTAGGCGTAAAGCTATTTCCCAAGAAAATCAAACAATGCTTGTTAGGGGTTATAGAGGAGTTGAATCAGCAAGGAAAACTATGTTTTCTGTTGGTAAGGGTTTTATCAAAAACCTGGTTAGAAGGGCCTGGCTGCTTGGAGCAGGGAGCGTTTGATGGGTCCTTGCTCCATTTAGCCACTCCAGGTATTTGTGGTAACTGTGGCTAATCACCTGAGAACCTGGGTGTGCTATAAAAGGGCAGACCACTCACTAGCTGATGGCCTCTGCTCCTGGGAAAGCTCTGATGTGAGTAAAAAGCAACTGGGTGTTTCGTTTATGGTGCTGGTACAAGGCTCAGTTTCCTTTAGTTTGGTAGAGAAAAACGCGCTATATGCACGTGGACATACAGCCTCAGACTTGAAAAAGGAGTGTTTGTCTACTCCGAAACGCGTTGTCACATATATGTAAATAAAAAGAATTGTCTCCAACCACTTGAGGTCGTGTTATTGTGCCAGGAGGTATCGAAAACGGTGGACCACCAATACTCCACACCCCTCTTTTGTATCCCAGGAGACGGAGATCTCGTGAGCTAATCCCGTTACAAGTGTAAACTGAAGATGCTCCAGAATTGTTATTCTGTAGAGAATGTCAGTATATCATTACTTCAACTCACACTAAACTCACATATACTCGTAAACAGCACAGATTTGTGTTGTCTATGTATTTAACATGGGACTGATTGCAGAATATGTTGGTGTAAAGATTATTATTATACATTTTTTTTCCTAAAACACAATTTGATTGCAACCAAATGCAAGCACAAGTTTACCCTGGGATGTATTTATTTTTTGGCTGGAGAGTACAGTAAAGAGGTGCACCATTACTGCCCTGTGTGACTCTGATGAGGCAATTCTGGGTCAGTCCATAAATCCTATACACCTCTTACTGTAGCCCACTATTCTAATTATGTTGTGTACGTTGTGACCTCACAGACATTATGCGGCATGCATTGCTGTGTGATGGTGCTAATCCTTGGATCTTTATGGTATGGCGGTGGCATCTGATTCTTGTTTCGACACTCTGGTTTAATACTGTATTTTCCAGCTAAGGCAGTAGAGGGGTTAAGGTCACACCTGCTTGCGGAGCTCCACTTGTGCTTGCTTCCCTTCTTCACTTATGTTAATAGCTGTAAGTGTAAAGGTCACCCTAGATGCCACAATAATTGGGCTGGTCTATCCAATAATGAGAAGGCACAGCAAGAATAGCCCCATCAGTGGTGACAAAAGAATCACTTCTGACTAATGTGAATCTTTTCTTTTGGTTACCTGTCAGGAGATGAGGGGTTCTGTATCATACACTGCGTGCAGAATTATTAGGCAAATGAGTATTTTGACCACATCAACCTCTTTATGCATGTTGTCTTACTCCAAGCTGTATAGGCTCGAAAGCCTACTACCAATTAAGCATATTAGGTGATGTGCATCTCTGTAATGAGAAGGGGTGTGGTCTAATGACATCAACACCCTATATTAGGTGTGCATAATTATTAGGCAACTTCCTTTCCTTTGGCAAAATGGGTCAAAAGAAGGACTTGACAGGCTCAGAAAAGTCAAAAATAGTGAGATATCTTGCAGAGGGATGCAGCACTCTTAAAATTGCAAAGCTTCTGAAGTGTGATCATCGAACAATCAAGCGTTTCATTCAAAATAGTCAACAGGGTCGCAAGAAGCGTGTGGAAAAACCAAGGCGCAAAATAACTGCCCATGAACTGAGAAAAGTCAAGCGTGCAGCTGCCAAGATGCCACTTGCCACCAGTTTGGCCATATTTCAGAGCTGCAACATCACTGGAGTGCCCAAAAGCACAAGGTGTGCAATACTCAGAGACATGGCCAAGGTAAGAAAGGCTGAAAGACGACCACCACTGAACAAGACACACAAGCTGAAACGTCAAGACTGGGCCAAGAAATATCTCAAGACTGATTTATCTAAGGTTTTATGGACTGATGAAATGAGAGTGAGTCTTGATGGGCCAGATGGATGGGCCCGTGGCTGGATTGGTAAAGGGCAGAGAGCTCCAGTCCGACTCAGACGCCAGCAAGGTGGAGGTGGAGTACTGGTTTGGGCTGGTATCATCAAAGATGAGCTTGTGGGGCCTTTTCGGGTTGAGGATGGAGTCAAGCTCAACTCCCAGTCCTACTGCCAGTTTCTGGAAGACACCTTCTTCAAGCAGTGGTACAGGAAGAAATCTGCATCCTTCAAGAAAAACATGATTTTCATGCAGGACAATGCTCCATCACACGCGTCCAAGTACTCCACAGCGTGGCTGGCAAGAAAGGGTATAAAAGAAGAAAATCTAATGACATGGCCTCCTTGTTCACCTGATCTGAACCCCATTGTGAACCTGTGGTCCATCATCAAATGTGAGATTTACAAGGAAGGAAAACAGTGCACCTCTCTGAACAGTGTCTGGGAGGCTGTGGTTGCTGCTGCACGCAATGTTGATGGTGAACGGATCAAAACACTGACAGAATCCATGGATGGCAGGCTTTTGAGTGTCCTTGCAAAGAAAGGTGGCTATATTGGTCACTGATTTGTTTTTGTTTTGTTTTTGAATGTCAGAAATGTATATTTGTGAATGTTGAGATGTTATATTGGTTTCACTGGTAAAAATAAATAATTGAAATGGGTATATATTTGTTTTTTGTTAAGTTGCCTAATAATTATGCACAGTAATAGTCACCTGCACACACAGATATCCCCCTAAAATAGCTAAAACTAAAAACAAACTAAAAACTACTTCCAAAAATATTCAGCTTTGATATTAATGAGTTTTTTGGGTTCATTGAGAACATGGTTGTTGTTCAATAATAAAATGAATCCTCAAAAATACAACTTGCCTAATAATTCTGCACTCCCTGTACAGTCAGAACCCACCCGCACTGACAGGACGCAACGATTGTGCCGCCCACGTCATTTAACCCCTCAGCTGATCGCGGCACCTATGAGTGAAGGCAGTGGGATGCGGCTCCCTCTGCCTTCCGATCGGAGCCCCTGCATTGAAATCGTGGGGCTCCTACGGGTTGCCATGACAGCCTGGACTCTGCTGAAGCGATCCAGACCTGCCATGGCTTTCTCTATACTGAGCTATACACGAGGCACAGGTCATAATGGAGAGTGTAACAATCCTATTCACCCTAATAGATCTCTATTAGGGTGAATAGGAGAGGGGATCAAAAGATCCCATGTACTAGGCCTCTAAGGGAGCTAATGGTTTAAAAAAACAACAACAATATATCAAGTTTAAATCACCCCCCCTTTCCCAATATTTGATATAAAAATATAAAATAGTTTAAAAAAATTCCTGTACAGTGAATGCCGTAATGGAAATAAATGAAAAAACCCCCTTTCCCAATTTTACATATAAAAATATATAAGCAATAAAAAAATAAACATATTGGGTATTGCCACGTCTGAACTATTCAAATATTTGAAAAAAAATCCTGTACGGTGAACGCCGTAACGGAAAAAAAGGAAAAACTTACGATTTGCCATTTTTTTGTCATCTTGTCCCCCCGAAAAAAATTCTATAACAGTGATCAAAAAGACGTACATACCACAAAAATGGTACCAATAAAAATTGTTTGTTACACAAAAACAAGCCCTCATACTGTTCTGTAGACCAAAATATAAAAAAGGTATGGCTGTCAGAATATGACAATGCAAAGAAAATATTGAGCCGAGGAATAAGGACATCAGGTCATTTTGAGTGCACAGTCAACACTGGAATTCTGTGTTTTTTTGTTTGTTTTTTTCAATTTTGCCACACATAGAATTTTTTTCCAACTTTCCGATACAGTGGTGAAAGAATGCATCGTGTCCAGCATATAGCTATGTGAATAGAAAAAAGTGGGAAGGAAAAATCCAAAATGCAAAAATGAAAATTGGCCTCGACCCCAAAGGGTGTTAAAGCAGCCAACAGGAGTGCTTTTCTTCATTGAAACCAATGGAAAGGGACTATACATAGCTGTGCTTGCGCATAGCTCTTTCCATTGACGTCTCCCGGAGATGCAGAAAGAGCCAAGAATAGAGATAGAAGGAAGGAAGCAGGGAGGTGCCATAAATGCCTAAAATGGGAATAACTCTTTAAAGTGGGTGTGCCCTTAAAGGGTTTCTATCACTTCGTTTCACATAATTAGCTGTCAGACACTAGCGATCCGCTAGTGTCTGCTCTGCCAAACCATCCTAATATAATAGGTTTTGGGGCAGCCGTTTTGCTAAAAAAAGAACTTTTATTAATATGCTAATGAGCCTCTAGGTGCTATGGGGGCGTCATTAGCACCTAGAGGCTCCATCTACCTTCACAAACTGCCGCCGCCCAGCGCGTCCCTCCAGCCCGCCCATCTGCTCCGGAATGCGATCCTCTCTGTGAGCGCCTGTATTCGGCGCATGCGCAGTAAATGTCTGACCGCTTCCCTGCTCAGACATCTCCACTGCGCCTGTTCCTCGGAGCACTATGACGTCATCGCGCAGGCGCAGTGGAGATGTCTGAGCAGGGAAGCGGTCAGACATTCACTGCGCATGCGCCGAATACAGGCGCTCACAGAGAGGATCGCATTCCGGAGGAGATGGGCGGGCTGGAGGGACGTGCTGGGCGGCGGCAGTTTGTGAAGGTAGACGGAGCCTCTAGGTGCTAATGACGCCCCCATAGCACCTAGAGGCTCATTAGCATATTAATAAAAGTTCTTTTTTTAGCAAAACGGCTGCCCCAAAACCTATTATATTAGGATGGTTTGGCAGAGCAGACACTAGCGGATCGCTAGTGTCTGACAGCTAATTATGTGAAACGAAGTGATAGAAACCCTTTAAGACAATTTATCCCCTATTCACAAGATACCGTAGGTGATAAAATGCATTCGTCAAGTCTTCAGATCCTTTCACTTTTATCACATTTTGTTATGTTGAGGCCTTCAATCAATACCCCATATTGGGAAAGTGAAAACAGAATTTTAATTTTATTTTTGCTAATTTATTAAAAAGGGAAAATTAACATTTTGCATGTACATAAGTATTCTGACTCTTTGCTGTGACACTTGAAATTTAGCTCTGGGGGCCTCACAATTCTCTTGATCATCTTTGAGATGTTTCTACACCTTCATTGGGGTCACCTGTTGAATGGACAGGATTTAGAAAGGCACTTCCTTGTCTATGTAAGGTCTCACAGCTGACAATACATATCAGAGCAAAAACCAAGCCGAGAGGAGGAAAGAACTGCCTGTAGAGCTCAGAGATAGGATTGTGTGGAGGCACAGGAGAAGGGGACAAAAATTGCTGCTAAAGGGACTTCAACTAAGCCCTGAGTAAGGCCTCTATTACACGGGCGTCCCGGATTTGCTCCGGATGCGTCGCGTGTGCATTGCGGGAAACCTGCACGAGTGCGCATGCAGTTTCAGCCAGTTTTGATTGCGATTGCGTTGTTCAGTTTTTATCGCCCGGGTGCAATACATTTTGCACATGCATGATAAGACACTGAATGTGGAAACCGGACCCGAACCCGGACTTCTTCACTGAAGTTCAGGTTTGGGTTAGTGTTCTGTAGATTTTATTATTTTCCCTTATAACATGGTTATATGGGAAAATAATAGCATTCTTAATACAGAATGCTTACTAAAATGTTGATTGAGGGGGTTAAAAAATAAATAATATTAACTCACCTTATCTACTTGATCGCGCAGCCGGCATCGTCTTCTTTCTTCTTCTTTCAGGACCTGCAAAAGGACCTTTGATGACGTAATCGTGCTCACCAACGTCAGCGCAGGTCTGCTGAATGAAGATAGAAGATCCTTAGACCCTTATAATAATACAGTGAATTCACTTTAATGGGATCTGGGGTTGCTCATCCCTATCATCTCCTAGCAACCATGCATGAAAATCGCACCGCATCCGCACTTGCTTGCGGATGCTTGCGATTTTCACGCAGCCCCATTCATTTCTATGGGGCCTGCGTTGCGTGAAAAACGCAGAATATAGAACATGCTGCGATTTTCACGCAACGCACAAGTGATGCGTGAAAATCACTGCTCATCTGCACAGCCCCATTGAAGTGAATGGGTCAGAATTCAGTGCGGGTGCAATGCGTTCACCTCACGCATTGCACCCGCACAGAAAACTCGCCCGTGTGAAAGGGGCCTAAAGGGTCTGAATAGTTCTGTCAAGGCAAGATCTGTTTATCCTTTTCAATAAATTGGCAAAGATTTGTAACATACTGTTTTCACTTTCTCATCATGAGATATTAAACGCAGAATGATGGGGAAAAAAATTTGAATTTTTTTATAATGGTGCAAGGCCACAGCATTAGAAAATGAGAAAAAGTTAAAGGGACTGAAGACTTTCTGAATGCATTGTATCTGATTGACAAGGGTCAGCCTGCTGGGACCCCCACAGATCACAAGAATGGCGGCACTGTGCTCCCCAGTTTGAATGGAGCAGCAGTCACACATGGTGCCTCTCCATTCAACTCATTTTTATCGTTTTATTATTTCATATGAATCAATAAAGTGTATTATTTTTCTACAGTAGATTGTATGTCTTTAGTCACTCATTTGTTGATAGGAGGTTTTTACAGGCCGTGCTCTAAATATTTCTCACCCCCCCCTATGGTTTACTGATGATGGCTGCAGCGAGATAATTGCCATTGTGACCGAAGGTGTGTGATAGACGTGTGACAAAATGGCTGCATAGCTCGGAAGAGAAATGTGTTGGTTTATTTCTGGAGGTGTTTGGTAGTAGTTATTATTCCTGTCTGATGCCACGGGTTATGTGATCTGGCTGCCTGCTTACTAGGCTATAAATAAGCCGCAACACGTTCCCTTGTAATACACACATTGGGCCTCGTCTAGAAAAGCTAGTCTAGACTAAGTAGAGGAGTTGCCTAAATTAACCAATCAGATCCTAGCTTTCATTTGGTGTCCTACTCACAAAGATGAAATCCGATTGGTTGATCTCGACAACCATCCCCTTTTACCTTTTGAATACATGAAGTCAGGTATATTTTAGGCAAACCGGTTGTCAGTTTGGACAAGGCTTACTTGGTAGAAGGATACATTGAAACTAAATAGGTCACTAAGTATCTCCCAGTCCTGCTGGAACCCTCGGCAGTGAGCTGTTATCTGTAGAAAAGCTGGCAGTAAGTGCTCGGTTTACCTGGGGGAATAAAGCATTACACAGCGCCAATTCAAATCAACCTAAGGTCTCATTCACACGACAATAAATCTGCTTCTAAGAAGTAAGACCCCATATACAGTTGTCTGGAATCCGGCTGTGGATCAGGCTACCGGAGATCACTGTATCCGGCATTGCCAGATATGACCGTATACTGCCGCATCACCATTGACTATAATGGGATCTGGCGGAGAGCCGGACACTTTCCGCATATATGCACTTAAAGGGGTTCTACACTTTGTTTAAACTGATGATCTAACCTCTGGATAGATCATCAGCTTCTGATCGGCGGGGGTCCGACACCTGGAGCGCCGCTGCCTTCTCAAACAGCTGATCGGCAGGGGTCCCGGGTGTCGGACCCCCGCCGATCAGAAGCTGATGATCTAGTTTGTCGGTGCCCAGTGACAGTTTTACACAAGGTTTGGGTCAGGAACAAATGATCCTCAGCCGGTGTAAAAGGGATTTTATGTCTAGTGACCTAAACTTTGCAAGACCCAAGAATTCAAAGATGCTGAAAGTGGCCCCGTTTACATTTTTGGGCAGGTCGGATTATGTTGGCTGATACTGCTTGTGATGCTGTGGATGGTGTTCGTGATCAGGGCCGTTTCTTGGACCGGGCGCTGTCAGAAGGGGGGCGCTGGCAGGGCACAGCAGGAGATGAGCGCTGCGCTTCCATTGTGGAAGCACTCACTCATCTCCATAGTAATCTGTATCGCCGTCCTCAGGACGGCGATACAAATGTCTGTGCTGCGGCAGGGGAGGGAGAGGTGTGTCCCCTCCCTGTTCCTCTGATAGGCTGCCAGCACTAGGCCAGCAGCCTATCAGAGGCCGATGCAGGCGGATCGCGCCGCCTGAGCCACCGAGGGACACAGGCCGGAAGAGGCCTGCATCGCATCGCTGGAGGAGGTAAGTATAAGTTGTTTTATTTATATATAAATACTGGCACATAAGGGGGGGCTACTGGCACATAAGGGGGGACTACTGGCACATAAGGGGGGACTACTGGCACATAAGGGGGGACTACTGGCACATAAGGGGGGACTACTGGCACATAAGGGGGGACTACTGGCACATAAGGGGGGACTACTGGCACATAAGGGGGGACTACTGGCACATAAGGGGGGACTACTGGCACATAAGGGGGGCTACTGGCACATAAGGGGAGCTACTGGCACATGATAGGAGGCTACTGGCACATAATGGGGGCTACTGGCACATGATAGGAGGCTACTGGCACATAATGGGGGCTACTGGCACATGATAGGAGGCTACTGGCACATAAGGGGGACTACTGGCACATAAGGGGGGACTACTGGCACATAAGGGGGGCTACTGGCACATGATAGGAGGCTACTGGCACATAATGGGGGCTACTGGCACATGATAGGAGGCTACTGGCACATAATGGGGGCTACTGGCACATAATGGGGGCTACTGGCACATGATAGGAGGCTACTGGCACATAAGGGGGGACTACTGGCACATAAGGGGGGACTACTGGCACATAAGGGGGGACTACTGGCACATAAGGGGGGACTACTGGCACATAAGGGGGGACTACTGGCACATAAGGGGGGCTACTGGCACTTGATAGGGGGGGCGACTGGCACATGATAGGGGGGCACTCTGGCTCACATGATGGTGGGGGGGATTCTTATTACTGGCACATGATTGGGGAGCATCTATGGGGGCTCTTATTACTGGCACATGATTGGGGGCACATCTTACTGGAACATGATTGGGGAGCATCTATGGGGGCTCTTATTACTGGCACATGATTGGGGGGCATCTATTGGGACACTTATTACTGGCACATTATTGGGTGGCACTATAAGGGCATCTACTGGGGCTAAAAAGAAGGGGTATTTTATATAGGGGGCTCTGGATAGGGGCATTTTATACTGGGACACATTATGGTGGGTACTATGGGGAAGGGGGGAGAGGAGCACTATGGGGTCATCTACAGGGGCACTGAGAAGGGGTATTTTATATTGGCACATTATGGGAACATTAGCTCAACTGGGGGCATTACAAGGGGGTATGTTTTGCACATTATAAGGAGAATTATTTCTACTGGGGGGGCATTATGGTGAACTTTATTACTCCCCCATGGTATGACCCCCTAGTAGCAGCACCAGCCTCTCCCTGCTCTGCTATCCCTCTGCCCCTTCTCCAAATCCTTATTATGAAATCTTTCTCATTAGGATAAAGCACAACATCAGCTCCACCGAGCCCCCGGCCAAAGTGTTGAAGTGGCGTCCGAGATCCCAAAGGGCCAAGCCAAGTAATTGTAAGTTTTCATGTGGAGTATGTTTATGTTATAAACAAATAGCATACACTGTGCCACACAATATACAGGATACCTCTACACTGTGTAGGGGTTATACTGTTCATTGTACAGCATGGCACAGAGGTTATATTGTCCGGCATGGTGTAACCTCCATACATTTTATGTACAGTATACAGTAATCCGCCTTGCCATCTATGCTTTGAATCTGGTTTTATGTTACTTGGTTTTTGTACATTTACTTGCGTGTGCTAGTTGAGACCTGCTGTGATTGGGTTTTAGTTAGTTATTAAATGCTAACATGACAGTTTTTTGGTTTTGCACATTATTGATGATTGTATTTCATGACTACTCTTCTAAGGGTATTGCCTTCCTTTATACCAGCGGTTCTCAACCTAGGGGTCGCGACCCCTTTGGGGGTCGATCGGCCCTTTCCGGGGGGTCGCCTGAGGCTTCCTATTGTGGGTCCAGGCCCGTCGCTAACAGACAGGCAAAACAAGCAATTGCTTGGGGCCCCGAGCTGGCCCGGGGCCAAGCAGAGCCGGTGCTTGTTTTGCGGCTGAGTAACTCAGAAGATCCGAGCTCAGTGAGATCGTAAAAACTCAAATCCGATGGTATATTCTAACCCCCAGGCGTTCCCATGGTGACAGGGACGTTTGCCTGGGGGTTAGAATATACAGGGCCACGCCGCTCACAGCAGTATATTTATAAACTAATCAGTAACTACTTTAACTTTAATGATTGCTCATTGCTGAGCTCTTTACTTGGATTATAATTTATTTGGATATGGGATATCTTACTTTGTCTTAGCTCCGGTAATAGCAGGCAGTGCGGGGGGCGGCGCTCACTCACTGACGTCACGCGCCTGCTCCTCCCACTAGGCGGCGCAGGCGCGTGACGTCAGTGAGTGAGCGCCGCCCCCCGCACTGCCTGCTATTACCGGAGCTAAGACAAAGTAAGATATCCCATATCCAAATAAATTATAATCCAAGTAAAGAGCTCAGCAATGAGCAATCATTAAAGTTAAAGTAGTTACTGATTAGTTTATAAATATACTGCTGTGAGCGTCGGGGAGGGAGATCTGTAGATAGCACTGTAGGGGGATCTGTGGATGGCAGTGCCATCCACAGATCCGCCTACAGTGCCATCCACAGATCCCCCCTCCCCTAAACAGTGCCATCCACAGATCCCCCCCCTTAACAGTGCCATCCACAGATCCCCCCCTAAACAGTGCCATCCACAGATCCCCCCCTAAACAGTGCCATCCACAGACCCCCCTCCCCTAAACAGTGCCATCATGGCACTGTTTAGGGGGGGATCTGTGGATGGCACTGTTTAGGGAGGGGGGATCTGTGGATGGCACTGTTTAGGGAGGGGGGATCTGTGGATGGCACTGTTTAGGGGGGATCTGTGGATGGCACTGTTTAGGGGGGATCTGTGGATGGCACTGTTTAGGGGGGATCTGTGGATGGCACTGTTTAGGGGGGATCTGTGGATGGCACTGTTTAGGGGGGATCTGTGGATGGCACTGTTTAGGGGGGATCTGTGGATGGCACTGTTTAGGGGGGATCTGTGGATGGCACTGTTTAGGGGGGATCTGTGGATGGCACTGTTTAGGGGGGATCTGTGGATGGCACTGTTTAGGGGGGGGGAATCTGTGGATGTCTTTGTGATTAATTACTCTGCTTTAATTATGTTCAATTTGTAGCAATAAAAATACATCCTGCATATCAGATATTTACATTACAATTCATAACAGTAGCAAAATTAGTTATGACGTAGCAAGGAAAAAAATGTAATGGTTGGGGGTCACCACAACATGAGGAACTGTATTAAGGGGTCACGGCTTTAGAAAGATTGAGAACCACTGCTTTATACTGCAGTTCTCCTGTACCACTCTGCCTGCGACTTTTAGCAGTTTAAGCAGTAATTTATGATTTTCTTTTGCTCTCAATAAATCTTGTGTTAAGCATAAAAATAAAAAAATATACTGAGACGGTTGCAAGTACTCTTCTGATATGATTTCATCGAGCAGTTTTTTTGACACTCGCCCTGAGAGAAATTTTACCTAGAAACTGCACTGTTCGGGATGTTCTCCTTGAGTTCATCCAGGGGATGTAGATTGTTAGTGGACACTTTCTGTTTTAAATTTACCCAGAGATAGAATGTGGTGGCTATAACCCCTTGCTCACAGTTCGGTCCTCCAAATGGGAATTTTCAGCGGATCAGTACCTCTGTTGAGGGAAGTGTTGGATTTAAATATATATGTATATATGCCGTTACATATATGCATATATATTGGCCCTTTTGCATGGGCCGGTCCAGGTGGTATGGGTGTGTACATGGAGATGTATGTATGCCCCCTTGTCAGCATGCATCTCTATGTATAATATATCTATATGCAGGTGGGCTTATTATGATATTGTGTATATGTACATGCATGTAGATGTGCCCCAAACATCTATATGAATGTATATACCTAAAAGTGGGCCCAGCATATGGATCTGTCCAGGTTGTGTGTATGTATATACATGTATACCTAAGTGCCCCCAGGTTGGGTGGGTATATATGTATATACTGATAATTTCCCAGGTTGTGTAGTATATGTGTGTGTGTATATATATATATATATATATATATATATATACTCACCTAAAGAATTATTAGGAACACCTGTTCTATTTCTCATTAATGCAATTATCTAGTCAACCAATCACATGGCAGTTGCTTCAATGCATTTAGGGGTGTGCTCCTGGTCAAGACAATCTCCTGAACTCCAAACTGAATGTCAGAATGGGAAAGAAAGATGATTTAAGCAATTTTGAGCGTGGCATGGTTGTTGGTGCCAGACAGGCCGGTCTGAGTATTTCACAATCTGCTCAGTTACTGGGATTTTCACGCACAACCATTTCTAGGGTTTACAAAGAATGGTGTGAAAAGGGAAAAACATCCAGTATGCGGCAGTCCTGTGGGCAAAAATGCCTTGTGGATGCTAGAGGTCAGAGGAGAATGGGCCGACTGATTCAAGCTGATAGAAGAGCAACGTTGACTGAAATAACCACTCGTTACAACCGATGTATGCAGCAAAGCATTTGTGAAGCCACAACACGCACAATCTTGAGGCGGATGGGCTACAACAGCAGAAGACCCCACCGGGTACCACTCATCTCCACTACAAATAGTAAAAAGAGGCTACAATTTGCACGAGCTCACCAAAATTGGACTGTTGAAGACCAGAAAAATGTTGCCTGGTCTGATGAGTCTCGATTTCTGTTGAGACATTCAAATGGTAGAGTCCGAATTTGACGTAAACAGAATGAGAACATGTATCCATCCCCTGTTGAAGGAGGAGGGGGCTGCTTTTGGGCTATATTAGCCCAAGCAGGACAAAGGTGCGGCCTCTTGGAACCGGACTACAATCAGAGACACATGGGAACAGCTCCCTGAAAGAAGAGAGGCCACATGCCCCTGGAGATGGCTGAGTAACACTTTCCCTCCAGACCCCTAATACTCCTGCCCTGATTTACCCCTATTCCACCGACCATCCCCTAACTCCGGCTGCTGAACTCCTGCAGCATTAATCTCAGCCCTGTTCCCCTGCTCTGCCCTGACACCCCTGCAGTCTGCCCTGCAAGTCCCTGTAGAGCATTAACCTCTGCATTGCCCTGTCCCTGCAGAGCCCTGACCATTAACCTCTTCACTGCATACTGCCCTGCCTCAGCATTAATCCCTGATGAGCCTGTAGCTGCCTTGTAATCCTACCCCTTCACTGCTGCCTGCTTACCCCAGCAGCAGCTGAGTGTGTGTTAACCCTTTGCCTCCCATAGGGATAGCTTAGAGCCAGGTTGGGTAGGCTGCTAAGGAATGTATGTAAGTGTATTGTATAGCTAGAGTGTGGGGTGGAATTGGGAATTGTCTAGTGTAGTTAGGTTTGTATTGTGGTGAGTGCGTCTATATGTATATATATTTATAACCATTGATCTATAAATATATATATATATATATATAGATATAGCGTATAATTAGACTTGTATTATTGTAATTGCAGTTAGATCCTGGGGAGGACTTGGGACTGTGTTAGCGTAGTTAGGACCGTATTAGTGTGTTGTTAGTGTGTTTACTTATATTGCTGTGTGCTGCTATAAATATATATATCTATTCCATTGATATAGATATATATATATATATATATATAATTATAAGCAAATATTAGACTGTGACGTATATAGTGTGTTAATAAATACCTTTTATTTAAGCACAGTGTGTAGTCTTTTGTAGTAGTAAGGCGCCGCAGCAATAGCCTCAGGTAGTTCAGTGGAGTGTATAGGTAACAGAGGTAGTTAGCTAGTTAACCTAGCTAGGTATATATATATGATTTAGGCATAAATAGGCGGAGTCATCACTAAATGACTCACACCTATTTATGAATATTAATTATTGAGATTTGCATAAATTCCAATAATTAATATCCCCTTTAACCACCTCCGGACCGCTGTACGCACAGACGCGTCCTGGAGGTGGTTGATTCATTCCTCCTGGACGCGCCGGCGCGTCATCTCGCGAGACGCGAGATTTCGGTCACAGCCGGCCCGCGCATGCGCATCGCGGGCCGGCAAAAGTTAGAGGAGTATTTCATCAGCAACCTGCCAGCCAATGATCGTCGCTGGCAGGTTGCTGATTTTTAAAAAATCGAATCACAAGCCAGATAACAGATCATATTAGTAAATATGATCTGTTATATGGCTTCTCTGCTTCTCTGCTGGTCCTTTTCGTCGGTTGGATCCAGCAGAGAAGCAGACATCACTGTGAGTACACACCAAACACTGCCCTTAGCCCCTGATCACCATCCATCACCCCCATCATCCAAATTAACCCCTTGATCGCCCCCTGTCAATCACTTAGTGAAAGACAAAAAGTGATCAGTGTAAACTGACACTTTTTTTTTTCACTAGTATTGGCTGTTAGGTTTTAGGGATAGTTTAGGCCCCTTGGTTAGGTAGTTAGCGTCAGTTAGCGCCCACCCCACCGCACCGCAGTCACTTTTATTCGCTGTTTAGCGTATCGCTAATCAGCATTTGTACTTTTATAGTATCTGTAAGTGATCAAAACTGATCACGGTCAGATCTATAATAGTATTAGTGTCACTTTAGTTCGCCCTCCACCCAAAACGCAGTGTTTGCCCGATCAGGCCTGATCGGTCGCCCACACGTGCGTTCACCCACGCCCGCCCCACCGCAGTGACAAAAAAATTTTTTTTTTTGATCACTGCACATTCACTTTACACGCTCTGCGGCGATAAAAAAATCAGTTTTGATATTTTTTATCAACCGCAGCGGCCTCCGGTACTTCGCTAGCCTCCCCTTTGTAAGACAGGCTTGCTTTTTTTCTTGGGTAGTCTCAGGGAATACCCCTAAATTTAGTAGTCCAAATGTCAAACAGGGGGTATTCTTCTGAAGAGGCCTACAGGATTCTGACCCAGTCGGATGAGGAGTGGGAACCCTCATCTGATGAATCTAGCGGGTCAGAATATGAACCTGTAGAAAGCAGTGGCTCTCTGACCCAAAGTTCGGACGAGGAGGTTGAGGTCCCTGGCAGCACCAGGCGTACCCGGCCCCGTGTCGCTAGACCACAGGTTATGCAGGATCCGCTTCAAGAGCAGCAGAGTGGGGCTGTCGCTGCCGGATCACGTGGTGAGGCATACACCAGCAGCGCAGCCCTTCCTGGACCTAGTACCAGCACTGCCGTACAACATGGTGAAGTAGCGAGCACCAGAAGGGCAGTTGAAGCTGGTACGGTGGCACGTGCAGTAGTTACCCCGTCGCAGCCACCGCGCAGACAGGCCCGTAGAGCCCCTAGAATCCCTGAGGTGCTGGCAAACCCTGATTGGCAGTCACCAACTTCAGCCGCACCAGTAGTTCCCCCTTTCACCGCCCAGTCTGGAGTTCGGGTTGAGACGGCTCAGATCAGTACGGCCCTGGGATTTTTTGAGCTGTTCTTGACTGCGGAGCTCTTGGACTTAGTCGTGGCAGAGACCAACCAATATGCCACACAATTTATAACCGCAAACCCGGGAAGCTTTTATGCCCAGCCTTTCCGGTGGAAACCAGTCCAAGTTTCCGAACTTAAAATTTTTCTGGGCCTTCTCCTCAACATGGGCCTGACAAAAAAGCATGAATTGCGGTCATATTGGTCAACGCACCCAATTCATCACATGCCCATGTTCTCTGCTGCTATGTCCAGGACACGATTTGAGGCCATCCTGCGTTTCCTGCACTTTAGCGACAACACCACCTCCCGTCCCAGAGGCCACCCAGCTTTTGACCGGCTCCACAAAATTCGGCCCCTCATAGACCATTTCAACCAGAAATTTGCAGATTTGTATACCCCTGAGCAAAACATCTGCGTAGACGAGTCCCTAATACATTTTACCGGGCGCCTTGGCTTCAAACAGTACATCCCAAGCAAGCGTGCCCGGTATGGGGTCAAATTGTATAAGCTCTGTGAAAGGGCCACAGGCTATACCCACAAATTTCGGATCTATGAGGGAAAAGATCAGACCCTGGAGCCGGTCGGTTGCCCTGACTACCTGGGGAGCAGTGGGAAGACAGTCTGGGACTTGGTGTCACCCTTATTCGGCAAGGGGTACCATCTTTATGTGGACAATTTTTACACAAGTGTGGCCCTCTTTAGGCATTTGTTTCTAGAACGGATTTGCGCCTGTGGCACCGCGCGAACTAGTCGCGTGGGCTTCCCCCAACGGCTTGTAACCACCCGTCTTGCAAGGGGGGAGAGGGCTGCCTTGTGTAACGAAGAACTGCTCGCGGTGAAATGGAGAGACAAGCGTGACGTTTACATGCTCTCCTCCATTCACGCAGACACGACAATACAAATTCAAAGGGCAACCCGTGTCATTGAAAAGCCCCTCTCAGTCCACGACTATAATGCGCTCATGGGAGGGGTGGACTTCAATGACCAGATGTTGGCTCCCTATTTAGTTTCCCGCAGAACCAGACGCTGGTATAAGAAGGTGTCTGTATATTTAATTCAATTGGCGCTCTACAATAGTTTTGTTCTCTACAGTAAGGCTGGGAGAACACGATCCTTCCTCAAATTCCAGGAAGAGATCATCGAGAACCTCCTTTACCCAGGAGGTTCCGTGGCCCCATCCACCAGTGTAGTTAGCCGTCTACACGAGCGACATTTCCCCAGTGTCGTTGCTGGTACCTCAACCCAACCGCCACCCCGAAAAAAATGTCGTGTCTGTAGCAGGAGTGGAATAAGGCGTGACACCCGCTATTTCTGTCCTGACTGTCCGGACCACCCTGCCCTATGCTTAGGAGAGTGTTTCCGGAAGTACCACACACAGGTACACCTAGCATAGGGATCACATCTCACCAGGACAGGCACACAGGGCTATTAGGGCCCTTTCTCTCACAGCTGCTGCAAACCTCTCCTTTCACCTGGGATAAAGTGCATAACGTACTTCGCCACATCTTTGGGCGATTTGCGCTTTGCACATTGTCCCATGGGGAAGGAGAGGTTTGTTCTATAAAGGTAAAAAAAACAAAACAAAAAAAAAATTACCGGTAAGTAAAAAAGTTAAAAAAGTTTAAAAAAGTTAATATGTTCTGTTCTAAAGTTAATAAAGTTATTGCTTTGCGGCCTGGTTTTTTCTTTTTTGTTTTGTTTTTTTTACCTTCCAGGTGGACCATCCGATCGACCAGCTGCAGCACTGATGTGCATTCGGACAGAAGCATTGCGCTGCTGTCAGATTACACGCAAGTCGGTGTATGCGGCGCTGCAAGACGAGATTTCTCCTCTGCAGTAAAAGATATGTTTGCCAAGGCATATGAGCTGAGGAGGTGGCGGTGTTCATATACTTTGGCAAACACTTTGTATATATAAAAAAAAAAATCCCGGCAATGATTTATTCATCCACATCGATTGATGTGAATGGAGAAATCTGGTTTGCCAGGGCATACGAGCTGAAGTGGGTATGGATGTTGGGCGGAGCTCCTATGTCCTGGCAGACGCCTTTCCCCTCCTTTTTTCTTTTTTTGGCCGAGATTTTTTCATCCACATTGATCGATGCGAATGAAGAAATCTGTGCCGTTCATTTTTTTCTTTCAGCCCAGAGGCTGAACGGAAAAAAAAAATCTCATTACCCGTATGCTCAATATAAGGAGAATAGCAGAAACTCCTAATGCTGGGCATACATGTAATGATTGCGGAGACCCTCAAATGCCAGGGCAGTACAAACACCCCACAAATAACACCATTTTGGAAAGAAGACACCCCAAGGTATTCGCTGAGGGGCATATTGAGTCCATGAAAGATTGAAATTTTTGTCCCAAGTTAGCGGAAAGGGAGACTTTGTGAGAACAAAATCAAAAAAATCAATTTCCGCTAACTTGTGCCAAAATTTTTTTTTTTCAATGAACTCGCCATGCCCCTCATTGAATACCTTGGGGTGTCTTCTTTCCAAAATGGGGTCACATGTGGGGTATTTATACTGCCCTGGCATTTTAGGGGCCCCAAAGCGTGAGAAGAAGTCTGGTATCCAAATGTCTAAAAATGCCCTGCTAAAAGGAATTTGGGCCCCTTTGCCCACCTAGGCTGCAAAAAAGTGTCACACATCTGGTATCTCCGTACTCAGGAGAAGTTGAGGAATGTGTTTTGGGGTGTCTTTTTACATATACCCATGCTGGGTGAGATAAATATCTTGGTCAAATGCAAACTTTGTATAAAAAAAATGGGAAAAGTTGTCTTTGCCAAGATATTTCTCTCACCCAGCATGGGTATATGTAAAATGACACCCCAAAACACATTCCCCACCTTCTCCTGAGTACGGAGATACCAGATGTGTGACACTTTTTTGCAGCCTAGGTGGGCAAAGGGGCCCACATTCCAAAGAGCACCTTTCGGATTTCACAGGTCATTTACCTACTTACCACACATTAGGGCCCCTGTAAAATGCCAGGGCAGTATAACTACCCCACAAGTGACCCCATTTTGGAAAGAAGACACCCCAAGGTATTCCGTGAGGGGCATGGCAAGTTCCTAGAATTTTTAATTTTTAGTCACAAGTTAGTGGAAAATGATGATTTTTTTTTTTTTTTTTTTTTTTTCATACAAAGTCTCATATTCCACTAACTTGTGACAAAAAATAAAAACTTCCATGAACTCACTATGCCCATCAGCGAATACCTTGGGGTCTCTTCTTTCCAAAATGGGGTCACTTGTGGGGTAGTTATACTGCCCTGGCATTCTAGGGGCCCAAATGTGTGGTAAGGAGTTTGAAATCAAATTCAGTAAAAAATGACCTGTGAAATCCGAAAGGTGCTCTTTGGAATGTGGGCCCCTTTGCCCACCTAGGCTGCAAAAAAGTGTCACACATCTGGTATCTCCGTACTCAGGAGAAGTTGAGGAATGTGTTTTGGGGTGTCTTTTTACATATACCCATGCTGGGTGAGATAAATATCTTGGTCAAATGCCAACTTTGTATAAAAAAATGGGAAAAGTTGTCTTTTGCCAAGATATTTCTCTCACCCAGCATGGGTATATATAAAATGACACCCCAAAACACATTCCCCACCTTCTCCTGAGTACGGAGATACCAGATGTGTGACACTTTTTTGCAGCCTAGGTGGGCAAAGGGGCCCATATTCCAAAGAGCACCTTTCGGATTTCACAGGTCAATTTTTACAGAATTTGATTTCAAACTCCTTACCACACATTTGGGCCCCTAGAATGCCAGGGCAGTATAACTACCCCACAAGTGACCCCATTTTGGAAAGAAGACACCCCAAGGTATTCCGTGAGGGGCATGGCGAGTTCCTAGAATTTTTTATTTTTTGTCACAAGTTAGTGGAAAATGATGATTTTTTTTTTTTTTTTTTTTTCATACAAAGTCTCATATTCCACTAACTTGTGACAAAAAATAAAAACTTCCATGAACTCACTATGCCCATCAGCGAATACCTTGGGGTCTCTTCTTTCCAAAATGGGGTCACTTGTGGGGTAGTTATACTGCCCTGGCATTCTAGGGGCCCAAATGTGTGGTAAGGAGTTTGAAATCAAATTCTGTAAAAATTGACCTGTGAAATCCGAAAGGTGCTCTTTGGAATATGGGCCCCTTTGCCCACCTAGGCTGCAAAAAAGTGTCACACATCTGGTATCTCCGTACTCAGGAGAAGGTGGGGAATGTGTTTTGGGGTGTCATTTTATATATACCCATGCTGGGTGAGAGAAATATCTTGGCAAAAGACAACTTTTCCCATTTTTTTATACAAAGTTGGCATTTGACCAAGATATTTATCTCACCCAGCATGGGTATATGTAAAAAGACACCCCAAAACACATTCCTCAACTTCTCCTGAGTACGGAGATACCAGATGTGTGACACTTTTTTGCAGCCTAGGTGGGCAAAGGGGCCCACATTCCAAAGAGCACCTTTCGGATTTCACAGGTCATTTTTTACTGAATTTGATTTCAAACTCCTTACCACACATTTGGGCCCCTAGAATGCCAGGGCAGTATAACTACCCCACAAGTGACCCCATTTTGGAAAGAAGACACCCCAAGGTATTCCGTGAGGGGCATGGTTAGTTCCTAGAATTTTTTATTTTTTGTCACAAGTTAGTGGAAAATGATGATTTTTTTTTTTTTTTTTTTTTCATACAAAGTCTCATATTCCACTAACTTGTGACAAAAAATAAAAACTTCCATGAACTCACTATGCCCATCAGCGAATACCTTGGGGTCTCTTCTTTCCAAAATGGGGTCACTTGTGGGGTAGTTATACTGCCCTGGCATTCTAGGGGCCCAAATGTGTGGTAAGGAGTTTGAAATCAAATTCT
Source organism: Bufo bufo (assembly GCF_905171765.1). NCBI lineage: Eukaryota > Metazoa > Chordata > Amphibia > Anura > Bufonidae > Bufo > Bufo bufo. The sequence continues at coordinate 668,354,550 of NC_053389.1, read as the reverse complement.
GTAAAAATTGACCTGTGAAATCCGAAAGGTGCTCTTTGGAATATGGGCCCCTTTGCCCACCTAGGCTGCAAAAAAGTGTCACACATCTGGTATCTCCGTACTCAGGAGAAGTTGAGGAATGTGTTTTGGGGTGTCTTTTTACATATACCCATGCTGGGTGAGATAAATATCTTGGTCAAATGCCAACTTTGTATAAAAAAATGGGAAAAGTTGTCTTTTGCCAAGATATTTCTCTCACCCAGCATGGGTATATATAAAATGACACCCCAAAACACATTCCCCACCTTCTCCTGAGTACGGAGATACCAGATGTGTGACACTTTTTTGCAGCCTAGGTGGGCAAAGGGGCCCATATTCCAAAGAGCACCTTTCGGATTTCACAGGTCAATTTTTACAGAATTTGATTTCAAACTCCTTACCACACATTTGGGCCCCTAGAATGCCAGGGCAGTATAACTACCCCACAAGTGACCCCATTTTGGAAAGAAGAGACCCCAAGGTATTCGCTGATGGGCATAGTGAGTTCATAGAACTTTTTATTTTTTGTCACAAGTTAGTGGAATATGAGACTTTGTAAGAAAAAAAAAAAAAAAAAAAAAAATCATCATTTTCCGCTAACTTGTGACAAAAAATAAAAAGTTCTATGAACTCACTATGCCCATCAGTGAATACCTTAGGGTGTCTACTTTCAGAAATGGGGTCATTTGTGGGGTGTTTGTACTGTCTGGCCATTGTAGAACCTCAGGAAACATGACAGGTGCTCAGAAAGTCAGAGCTGCTTCAAAAAGCGGAAATTCACATTTTTGTACCATAGTTTGTAAACGCTATAACTTTTACCCAAACCATTTTTTTTTTACCCAAACATTTTTTTTTTATCAAAGACATGTAGAACTATAAATTTAGAGCAAAATTTCTATATGGATGTCGTTTTTTTTGCAAAATTTTACACCTGAAAGTGAAAAATGTCATTTTTTTGCAAAAAAATCGTTAAATTTCGATTAATAACAAAAAAAGTAAAAATGTCAGCAGCAAAGAAATACCACCAAATGAAAGCTCTATTAGTGAGAAGAAAAGGAGGTAAAATTCATTTGGGTGGTAAGTTGCATGACCGAGCAATAAACGGTGAAAGTAGTGTAGGTCAGAAGTGTAAAAAGTGGCCTGGTCTTTCAGGGTGTTTAAGCACTGGGGGCTGAGGTGGTTAACAACCTCATATTCTGGGAATTTATGTGATAGCCTTGAAGTTGATTTTTGGGGGCTACTTGCAATCTGCTGCTGAATTTCATGCACAACTTCAGCCGCCCTGATCGATGGAGGCCTCGGTTTCTTTATGTTTGCAACAGAGCCAGTTTAGCTGGTGGTTTTGTTCCTGGGTGCTTGTTGGCAAAGGACTCTTGTGTTCCTTAATCTGCCTCGCACATCACTTTCCACAATAACTAATCACTGTTTTAGGAAGAACACCATCTTTCTGACACAATAGGCCACTTTTAGCAAACTGAATAATAAATCGGTCTTAGTTGTCCATAGCAACCAATCAGAGCTCAGCTTTCAGTTCCTACAGGGCTCTGAAAAAATGAAAGCCGAGTTCTGATTGGGCAGTTTGATTTGGAGATATTGGAGGCCGGCGACTTTTTCGTGGGCCACCCTGTTGTTATGTCTATGGAGCTGTGTGGGGGCTCATTTTGGTGGAACGATCTGTATTTTTTATTGATACCAATTTGGTAGTATGTATGACTTTTTGATCATGTTTTATTCCATTTTTGTGGAGAAGTGAAGTGATAAAAAAACTGCGAATGGTCGTTTTGTTTTTCGTTCCGCTATTCGTTGTATGGGATGTTTTTTTATATTCTAATAGTATGAGCGTTTTCAGACACTGCGATGCTTATGGGTGTTTTTTTATTGTTTATTTTTTGGAAAGGGGGTGATGAGAATATATATATTTTTATATAAATTTTTCGAAACTTTTTTCTTTTTTAGGCCCTCAAGTAGACTCCAACATGCAATCATTAGCTTGCAATTTGTAATCTTATCCATTATCACATAGTATATAATAATGGATAAAATTATAAATTGCAAGCTAATGATATGACATATAAATGTAACACATACAAATATCAGTATATTACAATTCAGTACTGCCACCTGCTGGCCTGAATTGTAATATACAGGCTCTGGCTTATTACTTTGAAAGGGGTTGTCTCACTTTAGTAGCTGGCATTTATCATGTAGAAAAAGTTAATACAATGCACTTACTAATGTATTGTGAGTCCTCTCCTGCATAACGGAAACGGGACGGATCCATTTTGCAGTCCATAGACTTCTATTATGACAGAATGAATAATGGAATGCCTCCAAAGGTAACGGAATCCATAACGCAATTCACCTTTTACCAACAAACAAAATGTAAATGAATTTCATAAGCGGAAATTTGCTCATCTCTAGTCGGAACCCCTGGAAAAGAGAAGTGTATAATGCGATGGAAAAATAAATCAAGCCAGAAAAGGAGGCAACATGGACAATCACAATACATTAGTAAGTGCCTTGTATTAACTTTCCTTACATGATACATGCCATTTCCTGAAGTGACACAACTCCTTTAATGGAACACCTTCCCCGATCTCCGCCTAGGGGAGGCGTTCCTGTCCAGCAAGCGGAGGGTTTTCGGCCTCTCAGACGTCATGGCATCTGAGGAGATAAATGAGAGAAACAGCAGGCACCCAGTTGCTATGGCTCTCGCTCCACTCAGGAGCACGCCCCATCTTTAAAGACCCAACATGTACAGCGGATGTCGGGAATGGCTTAAACACGAAGAACACGTTAATACAAAAGTCACAAGCTTGTACTGCATTCACATTGTCATCCTTTGTTTCCATTGTTCTCTGTCACAGGAGCAGAACAGAAGCGCAGGTCACATACAGACTCCGATTACTATAATGGAGCCCGACCAGTTTATGTCATGTGACCCATCATTCTACTGGACAAAACAGACTGGCCATAAACCGCACAGGGAAATTTTTTGGTAGGCTGATGCCCAGGGGACCATCCGAGCCCTTCTCATAGCCACTGGGTACATAATGATCGGACGTTCTCAGCATTAAAAGGGGTTGTCCACGTTCAAACCAAACAGCCCTTGTCCTGCGCAGTTCAGAGGGGCTACCTCGGTGTAGAAGGGGATACGTCCGGGTTCAGCTCTGCACCCAGAAAACCCCTTTAATGCTAGGAGCATGCGGTACTTATTCACCTGGCCGGCTCCTTCAGGTTCCTTCCTGAATCTAACTGTATTGCTGTACTCAGGTGGGGTATCGTAGCTCATGGATTCTTACCGGCCACTATATGAGGCACTGTACATACGGTGCAGGGACGCGAGCGGAAAGAGGGCTGTGACCTGCACCGCGGATGGCGGTGTGGAACAGGAGTTTTTTCTTTCCTCTTGGGGAGCATATTACTTGGGGCACTATTGGGGTCAATACTAGGGCCACTAGGCGATACTATGGGGGCATTTTTTATATTAGGAAGCACTAAGGGTGTGCTCTCCATTCGTCGCTACGGGAGTTCCAAAAATAACTGAGCAACCGAATTTTGGGAATTCCCATAGGCATGAATGGAGAGCACACCACACCTGTGGCTGTCTCCGTTCACTTCACGGGCCCCGTTCTGGAGACAGGAGCTGATCCCAGAGGTGGGACCTGCACCTGACATCGATGGCATATCACCGCCATATACCATCAATGTATGTGATGAGGCGCAGGCATCTGTATAGATTTGACACCTCTCTGATGTCCACGTGCCAGAAGCAAACTTTCCTTTATGATGTACCTCAGTTTTCTGATGGTCCGCTCCTTCACCTAAGCTAGCCCAAAAATGTTGAGAAAGGCAAAAAGTAGCGACATTTTTACATAAATTAATATTTGCACAAAATGTTCCATCTTTTGTTTGGCAGAAAACTGGTGTACAGCCTTTGTGACTGGGGGACTTCTATGGGCTACAATTAGTACCAAGACGGATTTACTGGAACATGTGTACTAAAAAAAAATGCCATGGCTATAGTAAAGTACATATTAGGCTACTTTCACACTAGCGTTTTAGTTTTCCGGTATTGAGATCCGTCATAGGGGCTTAATACTGGAAAAAAAAACGCTTAAGTTTTGTCCCTATTCATTCTCAATGGG